>NC_060144.1:70536624-70842008 GCF_021461385.2 Schistocerca piceifrons | reverse complement strand
AGAAATCGACAGTGCTGTGCTAAATGCAGTATGAGTCCTATGCATCTTTTGTATCGTTCACATTAATACTTTAACGAAATGAGAGTTGGCATCGTATGAGAAACATCGTAGTGTACTCGTAGTCACCACATTGTAGATGGCTACATGCAGTAGTGACTGCAACATCGGTTCAGTTGAAATACGGGGTCACTTGCGGGGAAGATTTTATGTTCCAAAACATCTCGAATTTCGTAACATAACGACACATTCAATTTACAATACTAACAAACTTTATAGTTCATACACAGGGTAACCGTACAGGGTGATTTTCTCCACCGTGTACAAATTCTAGGGACTGATCGATGAGAGGATACGGAACAGAAAAGGTCTAATGAACTTATATCCGCAAATGCACGGTTTCTGTTGTGGCGTAACAAGAAAGCCACGCCACTCGGAAGTAGCCGAAAGGCACGCTGTAAGCTCACACAGGATGGCGTGAGGTCTGCAACAGGATACGTAATGAATGCTATAAAGAAAAGTACGTAGCTTCTGGAATACTTAACTTTAATCCATCATTGTGGTACATCGTTCTTGATGAGACATGCTTCATACGATAACTATCAACTGCTATGGCGCCTTGCTAGGTCGTAGCCATTGTCTTAGCTGAAGGCTATTCTAACTATCTGCTCTGCAAATGAGCGAGGCTTCGTCAGTGTGCATCGCCAGCAAAGTCGTCCGTACAACTGGGGCGAGTGCTAGTAAGTCTCTCTAGACCTGCCGTGTGGCGGCGCTCGGTCTGCAATTACTGACAGTGGCGACACGCGGGTCCGACGTATACTAATGGACCGCGGCCGATTTAAAAGCTACCACCTAGCAAGTGTGGTGTCTGGCGGTGGCACCACATTCCTCCCCCGCAAATCGGCGAACGGTCGTGTTAAAAGGCTTCCGCCCGCCGTGGGGAGGACCCCATGTTGACGTATGCGATGAGGTGGGGAGCCTAACAACAGGCGAGGCTGTGCCACCCGCACCCTGCCATTCGGTCCGAGGGGAGCTAGGAAACGCCTGAAAACCTAGTCCAGGGTGCACGTCAACATGTGGTGTATGCGCCCTTAGAGATACAGGAGGGGCCGAAGGGTCGACCTCCAATTGGTCGGGGCACCCGACGGGCGAAGACGACATCTGGTCCGGAGCCGGCAAGAGTTCCAAGTCGGAGGACAGCTGGGCACGGAAAGCGATCGGCGGCGCGTGACCCAGGGAGGCGCTGGACGGCTGCAGCGAAGCGTCCACTGCGGGCGGCGCCGGCGGGAGAACAGGCGACGGCGGCGGCGGCGGCGGTCCGCCATGGGGCAAAATGGAAGGCAGCGTCGGTAACACCTGGGGATGAGGCGAGCCAGTAGATGGGTCCCCAGGGCGCTGACCGAACGGCACCGTCGCTGAAAGCAGACGGGGAGTGGCAGAACCCGTGCGACGACAGAGGCGCAGCTGATTGAGATGCCAACGCACCTCACCAGAGGCCACCAAAACCAGATACAATGCGCGGCCGAGGCAGCGAAGAATGCGCCCTGCGAGCCAACGCCGTGAACCGCGATAGTTGCGACAGTATACAACGCCGCCTGGAGCAAAAGCAGGTGGCTGTCGCTGCACAAGAACCTGATGTGGCGGATGCAACAAAGACATTAAGGTTCGATGAGGACGACCATGTAGCAACTCAACCGGCGAGCGACCATCTCGGGGCTGAGAGCGATACGAAGACAAAAAGAGCAATAACGCGTCCTCCCGAGAATGCGACTCTTTCAACTTCAACATCTGTGACTTGAAAGTCCGGACCAAACGTTCAGCGGCACCGTTTGACTAAGGCGAAAATGGCGCGGATGTCAGATGTTGAATACCATTGGCCTTGCAGAATGACTGAAATTCTGCGGACGTGAATTGTGGGCCATTGTCGGAAACAATAGTCTGCACATGTTCAATCACACCTTGTGATTTCAAATCGTGTAACGTTCGTACGACCTCGTCACGCAATGCGTGGGGAACATTGCGCGCTCGGAAAAACTTCGGTTGCACATTTAATTTCAGTTCCAAATGTGCTTCATAGTTCTGAGCGCAACCAAGGCCCGGTGCAAAATTGTCTGCAAACTCTTCACATAGACGAGAAACACTGGCGGAAGGCACAGTCTGGTTCACTGATAGGACCTGATTGACTATTGACAAGTTAAACAACTGAAATAAATCTAAACCAAACAAGTTCACTGCAGAAGAAGAACGAAGAACGTAAAATGACACAAGTTTTGTTAGTCCCTTGTATGTTGCAAGAAGGCTGCACTGTCCTCACACAGGGATATGCTGTCCTGAATAACTAGTGAGCTGGACATTTACGGCACGCAACGGAGGTTTGCCCAGTTGTTTGTACATTTCGTGATTGATCAACGAAACTGCAACTCCGGTATCGAGCTGGAATGGTATCACTTTGCCTTCAAAATCTAAGTCTACAAAAAATTTACTGTCCTGCTGAAGACAAGAGCGACTTTCTCGTGCAATTTGAACTGATACTGGTACAGAAGCACTTGCGACCGGACAAGATTTCCGTCGACGTCGACGCACACGTTTTGTGGGACGAACACAGTCACTGTTAGAGAAAGTGACACTGGGCGTAGTGGAATTAACTACATGAAAGTCCATGGGCGAAGGTTCACGAGCCTGATTGTCCATGGTTCGATTCCGGAGCGAAGCAAAGGGCCTGGAATGGTTGTGATTGTCTGTTCGAAGCTTTTTCTGGCAAACACTTTGAACATGTCCTTTCTCATTACAGTAAAAGCAAATAGCTTGGCGTGACGGGCAATGTTCACGCGAATGTCTAGTCGCACACCGTGGGCATGATTTCACTGCATTTGCTCGCTTACGCGGCACACGTGGAGAGCTAGGCGGCAGCTGCGCGGACGAGCGCGAGGGCTGTTTATCGTTCCGTGCAGCGCGCCCAGCGGGCCGGTTAATGTGACACACTGCTGGCGAAGTTTCAAATGAGTCCTGAGCAAAGTCAAGTGTGTCTTGCCTATCCAATATGTCTATCACCTGTTGAAGGGAGGGATTAACTAGTTTCAAAATCTGTTCCCGTATACAAACTTCAGAAACGTTCTGTGCAATTGCACCACGTACCATTGTATCTGAATAAGGGAGTCCACATTCACACTCAAAAGCACAATCCCTAGTAAGGCCTTGCAATGTTGCAACCCACTCCCTATTAGTCTGACCGGCCGTACGTTTTGTACGAAAGAACGTATACCTTTTTGGAACGACATTTACTGTTTCTTGGAAATAGGCATCTAACGCCGACAAAATTTCTTCGTAGGACAGAGTCGCTACGTCGCGTCGGGGAAACAATTACACTATCACACGGTAGGTGGACACACCTACACAGGCCAATAAAAAAGGCTGCCGCTCGTTACCTTGAATTCTGTAGGCGGCGAGATGGAATCCAAATTGGCGTGACCACTCCGTCCAGCTTTCCATAGCTGGGTCAAATGGCCGGAACGGGGTTGCAACAGCATGTTGTGGCTGCGGTAGTGGTGAAGCGGCGGCTGCCGCATCGTTTTGCATTGCACGTTGACCCTGGACGAGCTGTCCAAGGGCATGCAATAACGCCTGCGTCTGCTGATTCGGCAAGCGATAAAATTCGGGCAGTGCATCTGGAGATTGTGGCGAAGCCATGACAAGTAAATTAGTGCAATACGAAAGCGAAATCCTCTTTTAAGCCTCGTCGCCAACTGTTGTGGCGTAACAAGAAAGCCACGCCACTCGGAAGTAGCCGAAAGGCACGCGCTAAGATCACGCAGGATGGCGTGAGGTCTGCAACAGGATACGTAATGAATGTTATAAAGAAAAGTACGTAGCTTCTGGAATACTTACTTTAATCCATCATTGTGGTACATCGTTCTTGATGAGACATGCTTCATACGATAACTTTCAATTGCTATGGCGCCTTGCTAGGTCGTAGCCATTGTCTTAGCTGAAGGCTATTCTAACTATCTGCTCTGCAAATGAGCGAGGCTTCGTCAGTGTACATCGCTAGCAAAGTCGTCCGTACAACTGGGGCGAGTGCTAGTAAGTCTCTCTAGACCTGCCGTAAGGCGGCGCTCGGTCTGCAATTACTGACAGTGGCGACACGCGGGTCCGACGTATACTAATGGACCGCGGCCGATTTAAAAGCTACCACCTAGCAAGTGTGGTGTCTGGCGGTGACACCACAGATTCCATGCTAGATACCATTTATTCAATCATACATTGTTACAGAAACTGCGGTGTAATACGCGTTGTACAATGCAGCCATAGTTACAGTATGCGTTGAAAATTGTTTCCATGTGTTTCAACACATGCGTGTACGCGCCGTAGCGTGTCGTGTGTCACACGTTTACATCGGCCAGGCTGCATCCGAGCAGTGCCAAAGGCAGCATGAATACGCTGCTCCAGTGTGTCCACATCTGGAATGGGCTCTGCATACACTATACTTTTGAGATAGTCCCACAACAAGAAATCGCAAGTATTGAGATCTGGTGAATGTGCAGGTCATGCAACTGGACCCCTCGTCCGGTCCATCGAACAGAGAAGACACGATTGAAATGCGTCCGGACGTCAACGGCGATGTTGGCTAGAACACCAATATGTAGCAGCCACATAAGCCTTCGAACCATCATTGGCACTTATCCAGCAGGGGAAGCAAAGTAACCTGCAAGAAATGCCGAAGTTCCGGCCTGTTAGGCGACGTGGATGGAAGACTGCTCCAAAAATACAGTCACCAATTATACTGGCCCACACGATCCAGCTTCACTCGTGCTGATGATTCGCTGTCACCATACCGTGAGGTTTCTGCATACTGTCCCGCAGATAACTGTTATGAAAGCTGAAGATACCATCACGCATAAAGGTGGCCACATCTGTGAATAGAGTGGATGAGACAAATCCTGGAATCGTGTTTTCTTGCTGAAGAAACCAAAGACAAATCAGCTGCTGCTGTGGAAAAATCTGTCGTTAGTAAGCTCTGCAACGCTCTAAGTGATAGGAGTAGTAACAATTGTCATGGAGAATGTTCCACATGGTCGTCAGGCGTACCCTGTACTGGCGGACCAACTGCCTGGTACTGATACAGCGGTCGGCTTCCACCAGTGAATCACATTTTCCTCCAAGTCTGGTGTCCGGGTAAGTCCTTCATGATTTCCTGCTTCCTGGAACGACAAACGACAAACGCGAAACATTGTTGTAAACATTGAATGCTGTGGTTGTTGTCGGCGGGGATGGGACTCCTGATACAACATTGCTGCCTGACACCCATTGTAGTTTGCCGTTCCGTAAGTAAACACCATGTTGAGAAGCTATCGATTCGAATTCGGGACCACTGTGTACAACCCTGTATCATAAAAAAAAAATGGTTCAAATGGCTCTGAGCACTATGGGACTCAACTGCTGAGGTCATTAGTCCCCTAGAACTTAGAACTAGTTAAACCTAACTAACCTAAGGACATCACAAACATCCATGCCCGAGGCAGGATTCGAACCTGCGACCGTAGCGGTCTTGCGGTTCCAGACTGCAGCACCTTTAACCGCACGGCCACTTCGGCCGGCTCCCTGTATCATATCCACTACAAAGTGAGTTAGCAAGATGAGTGAATCGGACACAACATTACCAATGAATACGGCAGCAGAGGGCGGTAGGTAATGACGTATGAGGATCAGTACTACCCTCTAAGAGGAAAACGTGCATACTGTAACTGTTATCGCATGGCACAGCGCTTATTAAATCGCAGTCTCTGTAACAAAATAGGACTGAAGAAATGGTCTCTGGCATGGAAACTATGCATTTCCGGACATAAGTTCATTAGACGTTTCTTACACAGTATCCTCCCATTGATCAATTCCTCGAGTATGTACACGGTGGAAAATATGTACAAATGGCTAAACAAAATGTAACAAATGATACATTAAGTGAAAGGAAAACTCTCAGAGTAATTTTTCACGTGATCATGAAACGGTCGTTTGGAAAACGGCAGGCAGGAGGCCACCGACCTTAGTTTGCTCCAAACAGCAGCGAACCGGGAAGATAAAGCAGTTGTAGTGCTGAAATTTGGTAATTGCTAGGCGACAGTGTTTGTGCAAAGAGCTTTCCGTAGCAAGTTCCGCAAGTCACCACAGGTGCCGTTTCCAGTAAGACACACTATGAACCCTTCTTCTTCTCTCAGATAACTGCCAATATATAGAGATGCTGCAAATTTAGACCATGTCACGGATTGAAACTAATAGCAGAGATTTCATCTTTCAACAAAATTGCGTTCCTCCACATTTTCACAATTTCGCACGAGATTACCTGAATGAGACGCCGTCACGCCTCCGGACAGGCCGCAATCCTGCCGTAAACACGGAGCTTTTCGAGTGGCCACCACGTTCGCCAGATTTCACGCCTTGCTCCGTTTTCTTGTGGGTTACATCAAGGATAGCGCTCATGTTTTATCTCTACCAAGGAACCATAGAGATATGCGACCTCATAAGGCACCACCTGTTGTTACAATCTCTCTGCATATGCTGGATTGGGTGTGGGCAGAATTGAACTGCCGACTACATTTGCGCCATGTGAGGAAGGGTGGACAGTTAGAATATTTATGAACATTGTAAAGAGACTTTGGGAAATTCCATTTCACATATTGTATTTTCACTTCTTATTGGCCATTTACCTGTATGAGTTTCTTGAAACGTTTCATAGACTTTATAATTACCCTGTATTTGCTCATGTAAAACTCACATGAAATCACTAAAACTTCACTCACATCACTCACCAAATGATAATGGCATTATTTTACAACTGATGGTTGTTATGTACTTTGTACCAAAGAACCAAATAAGTTGAAGGAGAAATTACTGGGATAAATCATTAAGTCCTACAGAGAAGCTCAGAAACAGCATATCAAAAACGTAGGTTTAGTGTCAACAATGGAAGCAACAACAAAAATCCACCGAAAGATTATCGGAAGTTTTAACTGAAAAAAACTACTTCTTCCCAAAAGAAGAAATAGCAAATATGGATGCACTCAAGACCTTCATTACTGAGGATGATAGCCAGTTTTCGCCCAATCAGTGGTTGAAAGGAGTAAAAAGGTCAATGCATGAACTCAATCACCAATATATTTAGAAAGAAAATGTTTGTGCAAACAAAGCGAGTCATAAAGAGGTGAAAGTGAATCCATTACAAAACTCTACATTTCAGTAAATTAATTAATCCTGTACTACGCACAAAAATATTTGAAAATAATAAAAAAAAGGGAAAACAACTCCTCCTTCAATACTAGTAATTCTCTACTCTGTCGTTTAACATGCTATGGAAAACAGCAGGCAAACACTGTCTATGACACCCTAGCAGAAAGTGTTTTGCTAGCAAATGTTAAAGCATTAATTTTGACACAGCAGCTTAAAATATGACCACTTCTGGAAGTGTGTATGTTTCGAATTACATTTTTCTGGAAGTATATACAGGGTGTTACAAAAAGGTACGGCCAAACTTTCAGGAAACATTCCTCACACACAAATAAAGAAAAGATGTTATGTAGACATGTGTCCGGAAACGCTTATTTTCCATGTTAGAGCTCATTTTAGTTTGTTCTTCCACATACGCTCAATGGAGCACGTTATCATGATTTCATACGGGATACTCTACCTGTGTTGGTGGAACATGTGCCTTTTCAAGTACAACACAACATGTGGTTCATGCACGATGGAGCTCCTGCACATTTCAGTCGAAGTGCTCGTACGCTGTTCAATAACAGAATCGGTGACCGATGGATTGGTAGAGGCTGACCAATTCCATGGCCTACACGCGCTCCTGACCTTATGGGGGAATTTGAAAGCTCTTGTCTACGCAACCCCGGTACTAAATGTAGAGACTCTTCGTGCTCGTATTGTGGACGGCTGTGATACAATACGCCACTCACCAGGGCTGCATCAGCGCATCAGGGATTCCATGCGACGGAGGGTGGATGCATGTATCCTCGCTAACGGAGGACATTTTGAACATTTCCTGTAAAAAAGTGTTTGAAGTCACGCTGGTACGTTCTGTTGCTGTGTGTTTCCATTCCATGGTTAATGTGATTTGAAGAGAAGTAATAAAATGAGCTCTAACATGGAAAGTAAGCGTTTCCGGACACAGGTCCACATAACATGCTTTCTTTCTTTGTGTGTGAGGAATGTTTCCCGAAAGTTTGGCCGTACCTTTTTGTAACACCCTGTATAATCCCTTGCAGTTTTCTTATAGCCATAAGACACACGAAATCATGGTTTGATGCTGTGTTCAAGAAAACGTAAGCCGAAGAAGAAAAAGACTGTCTAAAGCAACGTCGTGAACATTAAAAAAGTTTGGTCTGGAGTATGCGTAAACTATTTCCAAAGTAATGTTCAACGTTGAAATGCCAAGGAAATCTTAGATCAATCCGTAATCTCTTGAAAGTTCAGTTCTGTACGAGGTACTTTGAGAAAAATCTAGTGAGTTTCATATTGAAGATTTGGAATGAAATTCGATCTTCCTTGTCAAATCACCATCAGTATTGGTTCTAGGCCGGTGCTATGCCACTCTGCATTGTTGCCAGATGTATCCAAGATGCCAGGGATGGTGTCATCCGAGATGGCTGAGTGTAGACTTGGCAACGGAACATGACATCATCCAAGACGGGGGCCACGACGTCAGCTGATGACGCAAGCACCGTTATCTAAGATGGCGGCTTTTGGCGGGAATGTGCCATGCCCTCTCCCCTCACCTCCCCCCCCCCAAAAAATGGGGAAGTTAAAGTTCTAACAGGATAATGAATCACACCACGGTTATCTCTTCTAACCTAAGAAAATCGCGGGATGATTGGTCACTTCGGCTACCTCCACTACCCTAAGTCATCCGACCGCCACTTCTTTCTATGAACTGGTGCCCAGTTTGAATTTTGGCGGTAAAGAAAGGTCAATTCGCGTATCTCTACTAAGCTGAGAAAATGGCGCGGAAGTAAGGACACTTGGACTAACCTCAGTCACCCGACCGCCACCTCCTCCTAAGGATTGGGCTAGGTGTTGGCGGCTGTGCTAAATTTACAAGCAATTTTAGAACACAGAACGAGAGGTTATATCATGATCTGACATAAAATCGATAGAATTGAAAAAAATGACGATGGAATAGGTATATATTGACCGAATATACATCGAAATGCGAGGAAATTGAGGAAGTACTTGTGTATCTTCTGGTTGGAGCCAAACAATTTGCACATGGGAACAAGTATGTGGCAACAAGAGGAATCCGAGAAAACGTTGACATCGAATCGAAGGGAATCAGGGAGGCAATTTTTTTCCGTCGAGGTAGAATTATACTCTATGTCTATTGCAATACACGCGAGTTGACTACTATCTTTGATGCTTTTCAGGACGTAGAACCATTCACCTGTAAACTTACCTGCATCTGCGTTAAAGGATAACAGAGAGTGGATGGGGTGATCGATTGAGATGGAGCTGTAACCATGTACGATTTGATGGTGGACTGATGCGTTCTAGAGAAGGAGAAGATGCTGCAGGTCAATTTTTCCACCTGTTCGGATGCATCAGTCGCGTGACATAGCCTGCGTTCTACTCGTATACAGCCACATGTTCTGTATGTGGTTTAAAGCACTGTCTACTTGCGATCGTTAACGGTAAACCCATCGGTCATATCAGAGAACTTGCAACTCATGTGTGATGAAAAACTTGATACATTCCTCTAAACGAGGTTTGATTTAAGCGATGTACCCCCCCCACCGTCACATCTTGGGTGTAAAACCAGGACTTCAGCGTCATAACTAAAGTTAAAGATAGGTGTTTGTGAGGCGCTGCAATCCCCATGTACATATTTGCCTGACAGAAGCGCTGTTTACAGAGTTAGTGACGGAATAGCTTGTAATTTTTCACATGTCGGACGCTGCTGCTATGTGTTTATTGTGTTTATCTCTTTCCTTGTGGAAGGTATCTCCCGCTACTAACGATCATTTTATATAAGTCTGATGCAGGCATCGTATAATTTCTAAACCGTGGTCGTATGTGAACATTGGACACTATACATCACCGGAAAGCTATATTGTGCTCATATCACGCAGAGCAAATGTTTTACGGAAATAGTGTTTCCGTTTTACTGTTCAGTAGCATAGTTTATCGTAGAGAAACCGGGAAGAAGGATGTATGTCATGTGCTTCAAATATATTTCTTACATTGGAATATTAACAGCGCTACAACCGTAAGACTGATAGGTTGGAAACACAGGCCATCTAACATTATAGCCCATTTTAGTGGAGAACGTTGTAGTCTTAGTGGTGCGTGCGATTATGTTCTCTCTCACAGATACCTTCCAGGTACCGATCCTAGACTCTAGAACCATACTTTAGAGTTGATATCTCGGTTGATTTACGTAAAAATGCTTCGAACCCCAGCCGTCTGGATCTCCATCATGCATAAAAATCAGTCGTTTATTGTTCTTCTTAACCGTCTGCTATTACATCACGACACTTTAAAATCTGTTACTATACATCGATAAGGAGTGCTAAACCCCTTGACAAGGGCGGATCTCGAGGAATCTCATGCAGTTGGATGGGTGAGGACTCAGAAAGCTCCATTAATTCACGTTACGTGGAATGTGGCGATTTTCTTCTGCATGGTTGCAAATTAATTCAGTAACGGTCCTTCATGGCGGGTTGGTCAGTGACAGTGTGAGGAGGGTCTTCATTCTCTAATTTCACCCTAAGACAGCGAGAATTCTCTGTGACCACCATACGCATGGAGATAGATCATATATTAATCACTATGCTCGACGTGTTAGAAATATGTGGAGTGCTGTCTGGTATACTTTGATGATTTATGTGCTCGAGAATTAACACTGAATGGACATACTATTTCAGTCATCTATCCATGTTCGCAATGATACTCGCAAAGTGGAGAACGGGTGGTTTAGCTATGATACTGAAGTTGGGGAAACATGCTGTCACAGCATGGTTACCATATGGTTGGTTACCACATA
Organism: Schistocerca piceifrons; assembly: GCF_021461385.2. Lineage (NCBI taxonomy): Eukaryota > Metazoa > Arthropoda > Insecta > Orthoptera > Acrididae > Schistocerca > Schistocerca piceifrons. Next base: position 70,830,982 of record NC_060144.1, on the reverse strand, counting down.
ACGATTGACTGACAGTACTTGTCTGAGCTGGGGAATGAGTTTTGTGGATGGGTGACAAATTCTGAGGGTTGCTAGCAGCGGAACAGTCCTCCTGTACATGTCTGCAATATGCGAATCAGTCGAAACGTATAGTTATTAGCTATTCCGTCAGTGTGAGAGACGAGTATAAATGTAGAGCTCATGAATCACCTTCGGGATGTATTTTGGAAACCTACACCAACGCCGTAAAACTCTTCCGGTTTTCTTATGCTGTAACTGTCTTTTGTTTAAAATCAGCCGATGTGTGGTATGTTATGGAATCCGCCGTATGAACATGATTTACATCGTGCAATGACTAGTTTCCTGCGAAAGGTCGTTGATCAGAACTTCTTAATGTCAGTTTAGAACCTAGCACAGGACTCGAAGACGTGACCGAAAAACGAAATGTTTGCTCTTGTACAATGTCGTGTGGCTACGGCCTCCCGTCGGGTATATCGTTCGCCTGGTGCAGGTCTTTCTATTTGACGCCACTTCGGCGACCTGCGCGTCGATGGGGATGAAATTATGATGATTAGGACAACACAACACCCAGTCCCTGAGCGGAGAAAATCTCCGATCCAGCCGGGAATCGAACCTAGGCCCTTAGAATTGACAGTCTGTCACGCTGACCACTCAGCTACCGGGACGGACTGCTCTTGCACAAAGCGTGTTAGAAAACAGTGTTTCAAACAACTAAACAGAACCAGAGGGAGCGTCTTTTGCGACTTAGTATAGTCTGTGGAATACGATCATTCGCCTAGAGTATAGGTGATCAAACTTTAAAGTGGCCTCTGCAGTGCTTGTATATTTAATAGGATCTTGGTGCACAGGCACCAGTAGAATCGGCAGTTTGAGGTGTAAATTCGGTGAGGGACAAGGTATACCGTTAGGAATGCTTAGAGGGCTGCATGCTGCGCTATTCTGGGGAAGCACTACGAAATCTCTTTTTCCGCACTGGAGTCGCTCCGCAGTTTTACGTCATCGCGCGGGCAATGGTGCCTAGATGAGTTCTATATTGGATGAAGTTAATGTAACTTCCATAGTTCTTAATATTTCTCTGTTTGGGAGTAGAGAATAATGATGCTAACATGTTGGAGTGATAGATTTGAATGGACGAGGATCTGTAGTACTTGCATGTAGTTTGGGGATGCACCACAATGCGCGCATTTCCATCGAATGGTCAAAAGATGCTCCTTTCGCAGGTCGCTCTGTTCCGAGACAGGTTGCAAAAGGTGGTGGATATTGTGTTCTCCGATTTCTGCTCAGTTCCGACTTAAAATGGAACGATCACATGTGCGAAGATGTAGAAATGGGCGCAGCTGCAAGATGCGTACGGACTGGCTAAAACCAGGTTGTAAATTTACTGTAGCAGACAGGTTCGAGGAAGGTGACTCGTTGCGAGATATGACAGTGCCAGAAATATGATTCACTTGCGGGTGTGATTCGATGCAGGTATGAGCTTCAATGGAAAGACATGTCTCCAAATCCCAGACATCATTTCTAGCGGATAGCGTAACACTAGATATCTGAGAAGCTAGTGTACATTTTCTTACGACCTCAACCAGCACATCATCTGCTACTACTGTATGTGTCCTTTCTCATTCAGTCATCGCCTATAACTTAGAGGATATATCGCAAAACTTCTGATATGGTATCGAGACAGAATGCGCTACAAGTTCTATAGAATTTTCTAGCTGGGGTTGTGTGAGGGAGTAAGGAAAGTGCAGATATTTCCATTTCCAGAGCCGCAGCCTTCAGCAGGGTGTATTTCAGATATTTCGCACATTGTCGAATGCCGTTCAATTGAGACTGGGATCGTATCATTTAGTTGTAAGCATAATGATAAAATATATATTTGACCTGTTTTCTAGAATGATTCCGTGTATGCATGGTCTGTGATGATAATAATTCACATTTCCTGTTAACGGCAGCAGCCGTCCGAATGCAGAGGCCTATTGGAGTGTGGGAATTTATCTGAGTTAACTTTGCCGTCGTGTAGACGACAGAATAGCGAACTAATACTTAGTATGCCAGGGTACGTGAACTCGTACGATCTGATCGAAGATTATCCGCGAAAATGATTGCAGAAGAACTGAACATCAATCGAGAAACGGTTCGTCTAATAATAACTGAAGATCTTGGTATGAGAAAGATTTGTGCAAAAATCTCACACCACAACAGAGGGAAACACGGAAAAATGTGGCAGCCGATCTGTTAGAGCAAACGGAAAGAAATCTATAATTGTTGAGCCGTGTTATCGCTGGTGATGAACGTTGGTTTTTTCAGTACCATCCAGAGACAAAAGGACAAAGTTTGCAATGGTGCTCAAAGTGATCACCCAGACCGAAAAAAGCTAGCATGTCAAAGCCAAAAGTGAAATGCACGCTTGTGTTCTTCTTTAATTCCAAGGGAATTGTTCATAAAGAGAGGGTGCCTCTTGGACAAACAGCTAACCAATATTACTACAAAGAAATTTTAGAAAGACCTCGTAAAAGAGTTCTCTGTGTCCGTCCCAACATTGCTGATAGTTGGATTCTGCATCACGATAATGCACCATCCCATATTGTTCTGTCAGTACAGCAATTTTTAACCTCAGAACAAATTTCAGTACTACCGCAGTCACGTTATTCACCAGATATCACTCCCTGCAACTTTTTTCTATTTCCAAGAATCAAATCGGCAGTCAAGGGACACCATTTTCAAATAACACAAGATGTTCAAAAAGCTGTGACGAGGGTCTTGGTGGATATTACAGAAGACGAGTTCCAGAAATGTTGCCATCAGTAGGAGAAGCGCTGGAAAAAGTGTGTGCAATCAGAAGGGAACTTGTTTGAAGCAGAAAACACTAAACTTGACTAAAACGGTAAGCAACATTTTTTCAACATCAGTCTCATTACTTTATTGTCGCACCTCGTATATGCTTTCGTTACAGTCACGAACCTTGGATCAGATCGCTACTTCTCGTGTGACTGATGCTAATGCTATTGAGTCTACCAAGGACATCGAGATGAAAATTTTATGACATTCGTAGCGCTCACAAACATGCCAAAACCTGTTTAATTTAGTGTTTTACCTGTTAATACCTAAATACTATAGAACAACCAGTTCATATTTAAAAGGTAGCTACGGAGAACAGGCGAGAAAAATAGCATAATGGTAACATCAGTTCAGCTTAGATATATATATATATATACCACTATACAACGAAACATACTTCAAGAAATAAAGTATAGGATTATAGAAGTACTTTCACTTGCTAATCGAAGTCCTACATCTTCTCACATTGACTAGATTTTTGTATTGTCGGACAAGTTCTCATCTAGGAAGCCGTGGTGACAGTAAATATACTTTTTGTACTGTGGTGTTACACTATTCTCAGAAATCATTCCCCATTACAATTCCTCTCTCCAAACTGCAGAACCTATATGATGAGTTTCTGCGTGATTTATTGATGCCAAACAATATAACAGGTGAATAGCTGGCTTCCCGCTGCCGCCGCTTCCGCTACATTAAGACAGCCTCTCCATTTGGACGAAGACAAGTTGCACCGCCACGCCACCAGAACGGTTTTCTGGAAGGCCGGAAACAAATTGCCGCTGCGTAGGGTGTCCTCCATTAGGAAGATATATAACAAGAGCTTAAACGGGATTTACATTTTCTCGGTCTCGTTTCTGCCGCAGCATCAACTGAAAAACGGCACTTGAGTGTAAAAGAGGGCGGGGAACGTACTGCCGCCCTGCCTTACACTCCGGAAGTATGGCGGCCGTGAGTTATCCTCGTGCTAGAGGGACGCTCGCGAGCCCACAAGAATTTCACAGGAAACTTCACGGCCCCAGCAGCCCTGCTATGCATAACCTCGCTCCACTCGCAACAAATGGGGGAATTTGGCGAGACGTTGTGTCTCCCGTGAAGGACCGGCCGAGCGACGGGAGAGTGGTGAGCAGCCGTCGTCTCGAAACAGCGGCAGCAGCTGGGAGCCGCGACCAACTAGTCTGGCGTGTCAACCAGAAGCCGTCTGTACTGTAGTGGGCGCAGCCGACCTTATCAGCTGACCAAGTGGTGGGGGAGAGTGATCTGCCACCGAAAGTGTCTATTGTCACGAGATGGGCTTCCCACCACTGGCAGCTTCGTTGTCTTAGTTGTAATGTTACTATCTAGTACAATTGCAGCCTCTATATCTATAGATCGAAGACTGTACTCATCGGTACTGCCTCGTCATGAAATACCCAATATAAAAACTTTAGCTATGCACGAAATGGAGTGACAGCTCTACACACATGTCCAGATTTGAACCTGCATCCTGTATTCATACCTCGGCCTCCCTTTGTAACCTCCACTTCCCCCTCCCCCCCCCCCCCCCCCAATTCCTTCCATTACCAAATAGACTAAAGCTTGACGCCTCTGTATATGTACTATCCATTGATATAGCTTCTCTTCATAAGTTATATTTTTGCTTTTTCCTCCGATTCTATTCAGTTCCTCCTCAAAATGGTTCAAATGGCTCTGAGCACTATGCGACTTAACTTCTGAGGTCATCAGTCGCCTAGAACTTAGAACTAATTAAACTTAACTAACCTAAGAACATCACACACATCCATGCCCGAGGTAGGATTCGAACCTGCGACTGTAGCGGTCACGCGGTTCTAGACTGAAGCGCCTTTAACCGCACGGCCACACCGGCCGGCCCAGTTCCTCCTCGTTTCTTCTTCGATATGCCCATCTAATCGTCAGCATTATTTTATAGCATCAGTTCCCAAAACCTTCTCTTCTTATGTGAACTCCTTATCTCCCATTTTTCACTTTCATACAAGGCTAACACTCCACAGAAATACCCTCAGGAAAGAGCTCGTACCACTTAGACTCATGTAAGATGCGGGGGATTAGCCGAGCGGTCTGAGGCGCTGCAGTCACGGACTGTGCGGCTGGTTCTGGCGGAGGTTCGAGTCCTCCCTCGGTCATGGGTGTGTGTGTTTCTACTTGGGATAATTCAGGTTAAGTAGTGTGTAAGGGACTGATGACCTTAGCAGTTAAGTCCCATAAGATTTCAGACACATTATTATTAAGATGTTAATAATCGTTCAAAAATGTTCAAATGTGTGTGAAATCTTATGGGACTTAACTGCTAAGGTCATCAGTCTCTAAGCTTACACACTGCTTAACCTAAATTCTCCTAAGGACAAACACACACACCCATGCCCGAGGGAGGACTCGAACCTCCGCCTGGACCAGCCGCACAGTCCATGACTGCAGCGCCCCCAGACTGCTCGGCTAATCCCGCGCGGCGATGTTAATAATTACCCTCTGCCAGGAATACTTCTCATTCCACTGCCAGTGCGCATTTCTGATCCTCTCATCTGACCTTCGGCTCATTTAATCTTCAGCTGAGCGTCAAATTTGACAACCTGTTGTTCCCTTCATGTCTCAACTGCTTTTCATCCATGTGTCACTTGCACACGCGTCTACACTCTAGACAAATACCTTCAGAAAATATTCCCTAACGCTTAAAAATTTTTTAGGTATTAGCAAATTACTCTGTTCAGAAAATTTTTCTCTTGAGAGTGCCAGTCTGCATTTTATATCCACTTATTTCGGACTTGCTGCAAAAGATTTCGCCAAATAACAAACTTCGTTTACTAATTTTGGTGTCTCATTGCCCAGTCTAATTCTCTCAGCATCTCTTTGTTAAATACGTTACATTTCATTAACCTTTATTTATATTTGTTGCTTTTCATATTATAAACTCTTTTCAAGACACTGTCTCTTTATTGAATTTCTCTTCTGTGTCTTTTGTCGCTTCTGAACGAATCGAAATGTAATCTGGAAACGGTAAATCTATTGTTTATTATCCTTAAACTTTAATTCCCTTTCCAAATTTCTTTTCGTTTCCCTCGCAGGTAGCACAATGCACAGATCTAACAACATCAGGTACAAGCTACAATCCTTTCTCATTCTCTTCTCAACTACGTCTTTCATGTCCTTCGACTTCCATGACTGCTGTCTTTCAATGCAAGTTGTAAATAACTTTTTGCTCCCTGCAATTTATATATGTTACCTTCAAAATTTTAAACAGTGTAGTCCAGTCAATATTTTCAAAGGCATTCCCTAAATCCACAAATGTTATAATCAAAAGTTTCCTTTTCCTCAACCCATCTTCTCCATTTATGCTGAAACCAAACTGATATTCCCCGACATCGGCTTCTAACTATTCCTCCATTCTTCTATGAATAATTTGTGTCTATATTTTGCAACTTTACTCACTGAGATAATGCTAAGCGATGTACGTTTGTGGTGGTGTTGCCTCCATGAATCTGAGGAACATCTCGAGTTTTCGTCAAAACCCTCCTCCTGCTGAATGTTGTTCCTGCTAACGTGGTGAGCATCTTCGCCCATAGACGATTTGTTATTGGTTGGTGTACGTCATCATCACGAGATGCTGCCGTAGATGGTGTCCACATCTGTGTGCATCTCTCTCGCAGGAACGTAAACAGTTCTTCCCAGCGCCGATAGCTCGCTTCCACGAACAACAAAGATCACAGCCACTTTCCCGATTGAAACTGTTCCAGAAGAGTGTTGTTTCAAAAACATAAACAGTACTACTTATAAATCACAGCTCATGTGAAACCATCATGCGAGTCAGTTCCCAAAAATGTACCCTATAGTGTGGGTAATCTTGCAGTTGTAGTGCCAGTCTCGAAATGAAATAACGCAGTCTGCTATTCTTACTTATGCTTCACATACTACCAGCAAATAAACTTATCTTACGTAACCTCGCCTTGAAGGTTTTGGTTATATACACTGAAATAGTACCAGAAGTGCGTATGAGGATTTGTAGTTAGTAATCGCGCGAAATTGTCGTTTACTCACGTACATGATTTGTGGACCACGAATTTGCTTGATGGATGTGTAATTGTAAATTCCATAAGTGAATCAGTCCCATACCCACATCTCTATTGTCACTTAAATAAAGCAAAGTTCTCAGTCTTCTAGTACCAGCCGATAACCTGGTTCCGTTCTTGAAAGATCTAAGGAGGGTACATCAATTATTAGTTTACACGCTGATTACTTACATACTTTCAATTTCAAACATTACAAGGCACCTACAATAATTTATGGTTAAAATGAAACTGGTCGGGATAATACGAGGCATCTTAAGAGAGCCTCCTAAATTTACATAATCTGCATCTGGGTTACATTATGTAAGTTTGATTGCTCACTAAAATTTAATTATTGTGCAGGTATAGTCTATTACGTGCGAAGATTTAGCCCTACAACCACCAAACAGGGCCAAAATTGGCCGTACATTATTGTTTCATTAAAAAGTCATAACAAATATCCTACTGTGTCTATGTCTTCTATTTTTCTTTCACCTTATAAAATAGTATACTGTACTTTTTCTACGGTTGAAGTTTTAAAAACTGCAAATTAAAAATAGGAATTATGCACAAGGAAAGATTTTCCCCTGAGCTTGTACTATATGCGACCATAATTTTTGTCTTCCTTACAGCCTCCGAACAAGGGAATTACCGACATATTTTTCTTTTATTAGATTTAATTTGGCTACCTTGAATGTGAGTTTTACAATGCCTTGTTGAGAGTCTAATTCTTGAGTTTCGTTTTCATTGTTAATTACCAAGGAATACTATTAGCAATTTGTCATAATAGGGCAACAGTACAGTAGATTTTCTAAAATGAGTTATAGAATCTTGAACGACGCAGAAATTCTTGCTTAACTTTTAGTAGACGACGAATTATCAGATTTTAGTGAATTGGATCACACAGACGTAGAAGAGAGTCAAAAGATGAAGCGAAGGAGGATGAAGAAACGAACTGTGCAGATAACAGTCCATACAACTTTGTTACAAGTTCTGGTAGAGCATATGTTGCAGAAGCTCCAAGGCGAGGTAAAGGCGGTTTTGCCAACATAGTTCGTGAACATCAGGAATACCTACTTCTGGGAAAGCAACAAGTCTATGTGAATCATTCAAGAAATATTTCATTTCTGAAATTGTGCAGAAAATCGTTGACCATACAAATGAAGAAGCTGAAAGGAAAAGTGTTTCTCTTTCTAGCTTTTTTCAAATACGTGCTATGATTGGAATTTTAATTTTAATAGAAATTTACCAGGACACCAGTATTTCGTTATCAGATTTATGGTCAAATTTATTGGGAACAGCCTTATATAGAGGAACTATGAGTAAGACAAGAGCATATCAGATATTGAAAATTCTTCGCTTTGATGATTAAGGCACTAGGAGAGAACGATGTGTAAGTGAGAAATTTGTGCCGCTGCGTGAAGTATTTGAGGAATTCATTGGAATATCCCGAAGGTATTTCACAAGCGGGCCTCACAGTACAACTGATCAAATGCTAAGTCTTATTCAGAGGTCGTTGGCCTTTTGAAGCTTTCTTCAAAAAAAAAAAAAAAAAAAAAAAAAAACTATAAAATATGGTGCACTTGTTAGAATTCTTAGCAGTGAAACTGAACGATACATAATAAAAATGAAAGTGTACACTGGAAAAGACAGTCGACTTGCCTGTGAACCAGGTCCTCTTAAGATTGCGAAGGGACTGGTGGAGCCAATAAAGAATACAGGCTACAATATCACAACTGACCGTCTTTAGAACTAAAGTGAAACTGGCAGATATTGTGTATGGAGGTTAAAATCTTAGATTGGTTGGGACATACTAATCCAACATAAAACACATACCGCAAGAACTTAAGACGACAGCAAGCAGAGCGTTGTATTCCTCCAAACTTTCGAAAGGACTCCAGTTGCCTATTACTTGTACGGTGGGGGAGATCCTTGGAAAGAAACCAGAGGTAACCAAAATTGCTAAAAATGGGGAACAACAAGGAGAGCAGTATGCTACATGTGCTTGAAGAATGCAAGTAACCAGAGGTCCAGAGACAACATCACAGGAACCAAGTTAACATGTGGAAGCTGTGGTGTCCATCTGTATAAGAGACATTGTGAATCAACCATTTTGTGTGCAAGGGTGAATGTCATCTGTAAATGACAGTATTTTCTCCAAGTGAATAGTGTTTTTTTTTTAAGTTTTCAATGTACCATAACCTGTATTTGTGCAAGTGTTTTTATTTCTGTTTCTGAAACTTTCTGTCAATGGAAAAACTGTGTTATTCACTCATTAGATAAAAGACTGCATAGAAACTTTGGACAGCCTGTATATTCAAGTACAGACTTTATGTTTAATAATTTATACAAACTTTCATTGTCCAAGATTTGACCACTGTTGCTTTTTATATTCACAATATGTGTTTTTAGTTATTTTGTCACTATTTCCTGTTAAACTGATTTCACATTGAAAAAACAATTACTTTAAGTAAATACAAGTTACAGGACTTACAGCTCATTGTAACATGGTCAAACTTTGCCCATGGTTGGTGCTCCGTGTAATCTAAAATACCTTGGTGCTTCTGGGATTAATATTTGGATCGACAGCGACGGTTGCGACCATATTCCTGGCGATCAAATTGGGTTAGTGACATCCCTTATTGTCATCAGGATGGTATGAACAATGTGGATCAATCATGTTATTGTAAGGTCTCCAGAAGTTCTGTCGTGAACGACGTAGCCTAGGCTCAGTTTCTGTTGATAGGCTCTACATTGTGCCGTGTCATGCAGAGAGTATCAACTATGAAGGCCAGGAAATTGGCGATTAGATTAACAAGTGTTTAGAACAGTTTAGTTACCCTGAATTGTTGGTTCAAAAAATATTACTTTCCGTCAGTTTGTAACAACAACAACTGTACATACACTCCTGGAAATTGAAATAAGAACACCGTGAATTCATTGTCCCAGGAAGGGGAAACTTTATTGACACATTCCTGGGGTCAGATACATCACATGATCACACTGACAGAACCACAGGCACATAGACACAGGCAACAGAGCATGCACAATGTCGGCACTAGCACAGTGTATATCCACCTTCCGCAGCATTGCAGGCTGCTATTCTCCCATGGAGACGATCGTAGAGATGCTGGATGTAGTCCTGTGGAACGGCTTGCCATGCCATTTCCACCTGGCGCCTCAGTTGGACCAGCGTTCGTGCTGGACGTGCAGACCGCGTGAGACGACGCTTCATCCAGTCCCAAACATGCTCAATGGGGGACAGATCCGGAGATCTTGCTGGCCAGGGTAGTTGACTTACACCTTCTAGAGCACGTTGGGTGGCGCGGGATACATGCGGACGTTCATTGTCCTGTTGGAACAGCAAGTTCCCTTGCCGGTCTAGGAATGGTAGAACGATGGGTTCGATGACGGTTTGGATGTACCGTGCACTATTCAGTGTCCCCTCGACGATCACCAGTGGTGTACGGCCAGTGTAGGAGATCGCTCCCCACACCGTGATGCCGGGTGTTGGCGCTGTGTGCCTCGGTCGTATGCAGTCCTGATTGTGGCGCTCACCTGCACGGCGCCAAACACGCATACGACCATCATTGGCACCAAGGCAGAAGCGACTCTCATCGCTGAAGACGACACGTCTCCATTCGTCCCTCCATTCACGCCTGTCGCGACACCACTGGAGGCGGGCTGCACGATGTTGGGGCGTGAGCGGAAGACGGCCTAACGGTGTGCGGGACCGTAGCCCACCTTCATGGAGACGGTTGCGAATGGTCCTCGCCCATATCCCAGGAGCAACAGTGTCCCTAATTTGCTGGGAAGTGGCGGTGCGGTCCCCTACGGCACTGCGTAGGATCCTACGGTCTTGGCGTGCATCCGTGCGTCGCTGCGGTCCGGTCCCAGGTCGACGGGCACGTGTACCTTCCGCCGACCACTGTCGACAACATCGATGTACTGTGGAGACCTCACGCCCCACGTGTTGAGCAATTCGGCGGTACGTCCACCCGGCCTCCCGCATGCCCACTATACGCCCTCGCTCAAAGTCCGTCAACTGCACATACGGTTCACGTCCACGCTGTCGCGGCATGCTACCAGTGTTAAAGACTGCGATGGAGCTCCGTATGCCACGGCAAACTGGCTGACACTGACGGCGGCGGTGCACAAATGCTGCGCAGCTAGCGCCATTCGACGGCCAACACCGCGGTTCCTGGTGTGTCCGCTGTGCCGTGCGTGTGATCATTGCTTGTACAGCCCTCTCGCAGTGTCCGGAGCAAGTATGGTGGGTCTGACACACCGGTGTCAATGTGTTCTTTTTTCCATTTCCAGGAGTGTATAATAATTTTTCTTCTGATTTTCGATGAATTAATGTAAGCAATGTTTTGATTTCATGTCTTTTTCTTTTCGTGTCATTATGTTAAAGAAAATGTAAGCAACTTTCGATGTGAATATTAATATTTATGTCAAATTTCAAGAAATGCTATAACAGAATTGAAGTGTAACACATGTTGAATCTATTGTAACATGTTTAAAATTGTAATTGTGCGCCTGGTCCATACGTAGTCAATGTATTAGGATATGTGGAATGTAAGACCTTTGGTGAATACCCTATCTGTAGGGGAGCGGTAAAAGTGGAGGCAGGCGAGCGCGGGAAAATGTACACGGGCGCGGCACGTCGTAACGGGCTCAGTAAAGTCAGTCGGAGTTGGGCATCGGTCTGTGGAACACGTTCCGGATCGAGGAGGCTATCCTGGAAAAAGTGGTTTCATTGAGCCTCGGATGTGCCGCTTCTGACGACTATACAGCATGGCTATATTCTAATGGTACTGGATTGAGAATGAGGGCGACGCTAAGAAGAGGCAAAGTGCCGATACAGCAAAAGCCATAGCTGTGATTGTATGTGTGCTGTGCGCCTCGCCATCTCGCTGCCCGCCAACCGCCGCATCGATTCGCACAGCTTGAATCTTTAGAATTGTATTCGTGTGGACCAGTGTTAATTTTGTTCCTGCCAGTTCAATAATAACTTAACTTTTACCAAATTTGTTCTATCAATGAATTATCCTAATCACTAACCTAGACAGGGTCCTTTCCACATGTTGTGCAATCCGAGTGTCCCGAAATGAAGATTTAAAGTGTATGTTAATAAGAATTAACTGCAGACCTATTTATGCTAGAATGAATCTTAATGAGCTTTATTGTTAATGAAAATATGAGTAAAGAGCAAAGGTCTGACAGAGTACTAAGATAATTTTGGAATTGTCTCAGTAAGGAAGCTTAATTAATTTGATACAAAATTAAGGGTAGTTAAATGAGGAAGTAATTGGACAATAAGAATAATAATTCATATTCTGTAAATCTTGAGTAATTTATGTTTCCAATAGTTAATGGTTTCAACACTGTGATCATAACAGTTTCAGGGCCCCCCCCCCCCTTCTTTCACTCTTTTCTTTTCTATTCATTTAAATTCTGAAGTGACTGAACTGATTTGACCAGCAAAGTTAAAGTCAATATAAAACCTAAATTTATCAGTGTTTTACCATTATTAAAATTGCCATTGTATGTGTGTGTGTCAAAAGTGCTATTTCTAGGGTGACCTATGTCCGATTTCAGTCGGATCAATAGACAAAACGCAGTTCGTAGTAATCATTGTAGTGTAATGTTGTGTATTTATAGCTTGTTCAAATTAGTACAGAAAGGGAAAATCTTAGTTCAGTAGATTATTTTTTGGTTCTAAAATTCACCATATAATGCAGTATTACTATGTGTGGTTATGCTTGTACGTACATCCACTTGTACAAGGGAAAAACTCACTTAATGCCTAATTAGGCTGGCGACCATATTATTAACCATTGGTAGCATCTGCGGTGTATGTTTCTTGCCCGTCCTAACGTGTAGTTGCACTTATACTTGCTTGACGTATCATTGTTGTTACTGACTGGGTATAAGTCCGGTTTTGCTTCCATTCAGGTACACGCGGTCAACATATTTACTAAAATCCTTTCCTATAAGGTGAAGCCCGTCAACTTATCATAGTACAGGCTTTAAAGAGTTAACGTACGCTAGAGCAGAGACGTTACAAATGGCTTCCCGGTGACAGGACATCCAGTTGTTGTCAGTGATAAATTAATGTGAATACCGAGCAGTGGATGTTCAGTGGCACGTATTGCAATAGTATTCAGTAAAACAAATAGCAGTGAATGTCAAGTACGGTAGTGTGGTGTAGCGTACATTCAGTATGGACAGGAAAGTAGACGGGGTGGATGTGCAGAGCTTAATGGAAAATGCGGCTGGCTGTAGCAGGAGTTTACGCGGCCAGATAACAGATGGCGTTAGCGGAAGACAATTGGCGTACATACAATATCATGAACACGTTAACGAACAGATTGAAATGTCGAGATCGTCTCGAACACAGCAAGGGATAAAACAGGAAGTAGAGGGTGACTTTGTAGATGATAGTGGGTATGTGAATGAATCCACTGACATGTTTGATTCTCCACAGATAAAGAAAGAACCGAAAGAAACTTTTGAAGTAGGATTGGAACACACCGATTCCGCAGAACAAAACAGTGTGAAAATTTTAAGCATGATTGATTTATTTGAACAATTAACCAAACAAATTGCAGGACAGAGTGAGCAGCTCAAAATACAGAACGATCAGCTTAAAACACACGTTGATCACCAGCTCAAAACTCAGAATGATCAGCTTAAAACACACGTTGCAGAGCAGCTCAAAATACAAAGTAATCAGCTCAAAACACAGACTGATCAGATTAAAGCACAGGTCGAAGAGCAAGGAATTAAAATTAGTAATCAAATAGAACAGGTAGAACAAAAAATGGGTAATTTAAGTTCTGTGGTAAATACTATGAAATTTGAAATTGACACCATTAACAAAAATATGGATACTATGCAGGGGGAAATTGGTCACATTAACAGTAGATTCGATGTTGAAATTCTCAACATCCAAGAGAAAGTAGAACCTCTAGTTGAAACAAAAGTAGACGAAAAACTTTTCGGTCTTAAAACTGAAATCGTAAACGAATGTCAACACGGAATCTCGCAATTGAAAAAGGCAGTTTCAGACACTGAAAGAGATTTAGGTGAGAAAGTTACCGGATGTGTACAAAAATGTGAACAAAATACTTCGAAAATTCAAGACGAAATATTCGATCTAGAGAGTAAAATTAAAGATAGACCTGGTGTTGTTTGTAATGGCACACCAATTACGAAGCTGTTAGAAGGTGAGGAACGCTTCGATCCCGCCAAGAAACATAACGGATGGCATCCGTTAGATTTCATCAAAAATTGCGAGAGAATATTTCCTGAACACTTATCTGATCAGGAAAAGATAAACGTAGTAATTAGCGCCTTAGCAGGTGACGCTAAGCGCTGGGGAATTAATTTGAATACCGAACGAATGACATTCGAAGAATTCAAGCAAAGGTTTACGGAAGAATATTGGTCCGAACAAAAACAGGATCATTTATGGTGCGAGTTTATCATGGCCAAGCTTCATGATAACAGGGGCAGGAATTGTTTGAGAGATTTCTGCGAATATTGGTACTGGAAATTGACGCATTTAATAGGTAGAAGATCAGATTCAGAAATTATCTGGGAACTATATAAAAAGCTTCCAGAAGATTCAAAGAGGTACGTGGGAAGCAATCATCGCAGCTTCCAAGCATTTCTCGAAAGGGTCGAAGACGAAGACCATTGGCGCGAAAGTCGTGCCAATTATCAAAATTTTGGTCATCGAAATAATCGTAATAACGACGAGAGAAATGACGGCGAAGGATTTCGCGTCAATATGATACAGAGAGGAAGACGCAGCGGCCGAGGAAGTTATCTAGGTCGCGGTAGAGGATACACCGCGCAAAATAATAACGTTGAGGGAAACTGATTTCCGCGAACGTTGCGGGCCAAACGGAAGCGGAGAATATATACCGGCCCCGATTTAAGAGAGGTTACCGAATTGACAGTAAAGTTATGAGACAGGTTAGAGACAGGCGTTGAACGACACAACGTGTTGTTGCGAAACAAGCGTCAGGTGCGAGCCAGGATGAGTCATCTCTGCCGCATAGAGCGCTACATGTTAACAGGTGAGTGGAGCAGCAGAGGGCAACGGCCCAGCCTAGCAGAACAGCTGTTCAGAGAGAAGCAGCTAGCAATACGGCAGCATTAGATACGAACATAGCCGTAAGAGCTGATGAATATATTACGATTGATAATTCCGTGGCGAAGGAAATAATAGATGAAACTGTGAATACACAGAGAGGTGCGGAAAGCAGTGTTTGCAATGAAGTAAAAGGCGAGAATGGATTAGCGGAAGTAAGTAATTGGCGTGTGCAGATCGACGATCTGTACAAGGGCCTAAAGCAATGTGAGTGGGAGGATTTTATGAAGGAGTATGAAGCAAGGAAGTTAATTAGTGAAAAAGGAGGTAGTAGGGACGTCGATAAGGTGACGTGGCCCAAATTTGAAGAGGAGAGAGTAAATAGCGCCGCGCAAAGTACGCGTGCTGCCGATAGGACGAAGGTTAATGATAGGCAGGAATTGGAGGATGAAATCCTTAGCATTGACGAGGGAGTAACTTCTGTTAATGATCCGCCAACAGTACAAGCTGCTACCGAAAGACACCGTGGGGAAGAGGCAGGTGATTACCTAAAAGTAATTGAAGTCCACGAAGGATTACACCAAATATGAAGGAACAGTATATGTGAGTAAAGCTGATGATGAGGCCGTTTTGCCAAAGAAGGATATTGAATTAAAATTAAAGCCTGACGAAAATGCAGAGGGAGAACTTAATGCCTGTCTCAGAAAAGCTTTTATGTTAGAACCTGAAAGTGATCCAGAATGGTCGGATTCTGACGATAGTTCAGATGATGAATATTTCGGTAATAGTGGAAATAATGGAAATACAGTTAATTGCGATATTGTACCTAATGATGACGAAGTTTCAAAACAAAATCCAGATGTTGAGACTGAACATAGAAAGAAAGAGCCACTGGACGACTCAGTGTTTATTTTGCAACGAGTTCAAGTAAGTAAAAACTTTGAACTCCAGAAACCGAAAAAGCCGCCAGATCGAAATGGTTCACGGGTCAGGACCGTATCTTGGGACGATGGCACAATCGACAAAGGTGCGTTGTGAAAAAAAAAACCGGAAGGGGAATGATGTAGAGCCTGGGGCAGATTTATATCGGATTTTGAGAATGTCATGAACACAGTACATCATGAAACTACTGGATTCCCACCGGAAGAAATTTTGTTAAGCAGCAGAAGTAAAAGTTCAATTGAAGAAAAACTAGAGTTTCCACCTTGTACAAGTTTGGGG
Source organism: Schistocerca piceifrons (assembly GCF_021461385.2). NCBI lineage: Eukaryota > Metazoa > Arthropoda > Insecta > Orthoptera > Acrididae > Schistocerca > Schistocerca piceifrons. Next base: position 70,814,767 of record NC_060144.1, on the reverse strand, counting down.
TTGAGTCAAAAGAAAGAATTAGTCAGAAAAAGGGCAAAGCAAAAAGCTGAATCTAGTTCAAAAAGACACGATAAAAATCTGAAAGTTTCAAAATTTAAATTGGGGATAATGTTCTTTTAAAAACCCACCAAAAGTCTAGTGAACTCAACCATGAAATGGCTAGCACATACTCTACAAAAATGGGTACGAGGAGACGGCCATTGTCAATGTTCTACAGCCTACTTTATGTGCCTGCAGTAAACTCATATACACTGTTCAAGATGAATGTGCCTAAGTGGAACGAAGGGCAATCATGCGCCAGAGAACTGAGTCTCCATGAATTAGGCCTTGAATTATTGAAACCCTACCTATAATATTGACGCAAGGGCTCGAAAGGACTCCAGTTGCCTATTACTTGTACGGTGGGGGAGATCCTTGGAAAGAAACCAGAGGTAACCAAAATTGCTAAAAATGGGGAACAACAAGGAGAGCAATATGCCACATGTGCTTGAAGAATGCAAGTAACCAGAGGTCCAGAGACAACATCAGAGGAACCAAGTTAACATGTGGAAGCTGTGGTGTCCATCTGTATAAGAGACATTGTGAATCAACCATTTTGTGTGCAAGGGTGAATGTCATCTGTAAATGACAGTATTTTCTCCAAGTGAATAGTGTTTTTTTTAAGTTTTCAATGTACCATAACCTGTATTTGTGCAAGTGTTTTTATTTCTGTTTCTGAAACTTTCTGTCAATGGAAAAACTGTATTATTCACTCATTAGATAAAAGACTGCATAGAAACTTTGGACAGCCTGTATATTCAAGTACAGACTTTATGTTTAATAATTTATACAAACTTTCATTGTCCAAGATTTGACCACTGTTGCTTTTTATATTCACAATATGTGTTTTTAGTTATTTTGTCACTATTTCCTGTTAAACTGATTTCACATTGAAAAAACAATTACTTTAAGTAAATACAAGTTACAGGACTTACAGCTCATTGTAACATGGTCAAACTTTGCCCATGGTTGGTGCTCCGTGTAATCTAAAATACCTTGGTGCTTCTGGGATTAATATTTGGATGGACAGCGACGGTTGCGACCATATTCCCGGCGATCAAATTGGGGTAGTGACATCCCTTATTGTCATCAGGATGGTATGAACAATGTGGATCAATCGTGTTATTGCAAGGTCTCCAGAAGTTCTGTCGTGAACGACGTAGCCTAGGCTCAGTTTCTGTTGATAGGCTCTACATTGTGCCGTGTCATGCAGAGAGTATCAACTATGAAGGCCAGGAAATTGGCGATTAGATTAACAAGTGTTTAGAACAGTTTAGTTACCCTGAATTGTTGGTTCAAAAAATATTACTTTCCGTCAGTTTGTAACAACAACAACTGTACATATAATAATTTTTCTTCTGATTTTCGATGAATTAATGTAAGCAATGTTTTGATTTCATGTCTTTTTCTTTTCGTGTCATTATGTTAAAGAAAATGTAAGCAACTTTCGATGTGAATATTAATATTTATGTCAAATTTCAAGAAATGCTATAACAGAATTGAAGTGTAACACATGTTGAATCTATTGTAACATGTTTAAAATTGTAGTTGTGCGCCTGGTCCATACGTAGTCAATGTATTAGGATATGTGGAATGTAAAACCTTTGGTGAATACCCTATCTGTAGGGGAGCGGTAAAAGGTGGAGGCAGGCGAGCGCGGGAAAATGTACACGGGCGCGGCACGGTGTAACGGGCTCAGTAAAGTCAGTCGGAGTTGGGCATCGGTCTGAGGAACACGTTCCGGATCGAGGAGGCTATCCTGGAAAAAGTGGTTTCATTGAGCCTCGGATGTGCCGCTTCTGACGACTATACAGCATGGCTATATTCTAATGGCACTGGATTGAGAATGAGGGCGACGCTAAGAAGAGGCAAAGTGCCGATACAGCAAAAGCCATAGCTGTGATTGTATGTGTGCTGTGCGCCTCGCCATCTCGCTGCCCGCCAACCGCCGCATCGATTCGCACAGCTTGAATCTTTAGAATTGTATTCGTGTGGACCAGTGTTAATTTTGTTCCTGCCAGTTCAATAATAACTTAACTTTTACCAAATTTGTTCTATCAATGAATTATCCTAATCACTAACCTAGACAGGGTCCTTTCCACATGTTGTGCAATCCGAGTGTCCCGAAATGAAGATTTAAAGTGTATGTTAATAAGAATTAACTGCAGACCTATTTATGCTAGAATGAATCTTAATGAGCTTTATTGTTAATGAAAATATGAGTAAAGAGCAAAGGTCTGACAGAGTACTAAGATAATTTTGGAATTGTCTCAGTAAGGAAGCTTAATTAATTTGATACAAAATTAAGGGTAGTTAAATGAGGAAGTAATTGGACAATAAGAATAATAATTCATATTCTGTAAATCTTGAGTAATTTATGTTTCCAATAGTTAATGGTTTCAACACTGTGATCATAACAGTTTCAGGGTCCCCCCCCCCTTCTTTCACTCTTTTCTTTTCTATTCATTTAAATTCTGAAGTGACTGAACTGATTTGACCAGCAAAGTTAAAGTCAATATAAAACCTAAATTTATCAGTGTTTTACCATTATTAAAATTGCCATTGTATGTGTGTGTGTCAAAAGTGCTATTTGTATGGTGACCTATGTCCGATTTCAGTCGGATCAATAGACAAAACGCAGTTCGTAGTAATCATTGTAGTGTAATGTTGTGTATTTATAGCTTGTTCAAATTAGTACAGAAAGGGAAAATCTTAGTTCAGCAGATTTTTCTGGTTCTAAAATTCACCATATAATGCAGTATTACTACGTGTGGTTATGCTTGTACGTACATCCACTTGTACAAGGGAAAAACTCACTTAATGCCTAATTAGGCTGGCGACCGTATTATTAACCATTGGTAGCATCTGCGGTGTATGTTTCTTGCCAGTCCTAACGTGTAGTAGCACTTATACTTGCTTGACGTATCATTGTTGTTACTGACTGGGTATAAGTCCGGTTTTGCTTCCATTCAGGTACACGCAGTCAACATATTTACTAAAATCCTTTCCTATAAGGTGAAGCCCGTCAACTTATCATAGTACAGGCTTTAAAGAGTTAACGTACGCTAGAGCGTAGACGTTACAAGTTGGGCTTGCGTACATCTCTTTGTTACCTGTGATGTTAATCATTCCTCTGACGGTCGTCTTATTACGTCTGTAAGTTAAACTTGACGAAGGTATTAACTTTTCAACGGATTATAATTTGAATGTGACAATGGTATTACAGATTCACAGCGTAACGCTCCAGTACGATTTGGAGCGTCTTGATCAGTGTTCTACAATGGTAATCCTCAAGAAAGTTTGTGCATGTGTATGTAGTATCTATAGTTTGCAGAATCATTGTAAAATTGCAGTAGGAATATGTTAAGAGTTCATGATGGCCACGTATTACTTTCGTGTAAGAAAACAGAATGTTTTACCAGCTTAGCGTGGACACTCAGGTGCGATTGATTCGCGAGAAAGTTATTAGTGTAATTCCATTCTACAGTGTTCTACGTAACGGAATGTAGATCTGTGAGCTCGACCCAATAGGACTTCATAGTTGGTATATCAGGAATGTTCAGACCTCTAAAGACCTTCCCATTTCTTGCTATCTGAGATTTTCTCTTTCCATTGTCAGACAGTTTACTTGTTTCATTGTAATGTTCCGTGAAGTAATGGTTGGTTAACTGACAAAAGCGTCATCTACATCATTTTAATAGTTAAAGACAACATTTAGATTATTCTGTGAACTATTCTTACAACTTTTCAGTCTTTTGTCTCCCCATGTATCACCAAAAAGGAAATATTTGTATGAAAATATATTATACAAATGTATGTGTGTATATACGTTCCACATGCCCTCCTAGATCACTGGACCTATTTCACACAAAAGGATATCTGAGGCTGTAATAACCACATAATTATAGACAGGAAAGGAGGTGAAGGGATGGGGGTGAAAAATCTGTGTAGAACACGAGATGCCAATACCCAGACATTGTTCTCTTGAAACGAAGTTCAAAAGTTCAAACCTTTTTTCTCGTTGACAGCTACCACGAAATGATGTGAGGAAAAGTGTTTATCGTTTGCAAAGTCTTCACTTTTCATGTATTAAAACAGTCGTATCGGTTATGTCTTTTAAACTCATAATTTCTTTACTACTACCTGTACTCGCGACACTCTTTGCAGACAGTACGGACATATACAACTAAATGCATCTGCCAAATTATTTTGAGACGCGGAGTTCAGGAGATATAACACTGAGCTAGGTGAAAAAATGCCGCATCATGCATGGCATTTAATTTATTACTACTTTGCTACTGTCTCTAATCGCTACACATGTCGCAAGCAGTATCCACATATGGCGGTCACGGTACCTTCAAAAATTATATCATGGTACGACTTACAGTCCAGGAAATTTGAGAAACATTGTGACGCATGAGACGAAACTGCAGGAGGAAATTAGCTAGAGATACAGGAGGGAAAGGAGCAAATGGACAGAGGAGGAGCAGTTGGACAGGAGTGGAGATGTCCAGGGATAAGGGAAGGAGGAAATGGAGAAGGAAAGGTAAGAGATGTGCACAGAGAGAGAAGAAAGAAGGGGATTAACAAAGAGAAGGAGGAAGAGTAATTCGACATAGGTGGGGTAAGGAGGAGATAGAAGGGGAGGAGTAGATTGACTTAGAGGGAGGGGGGGGGGAAGATAGACAGAGGGTGAAAGACCGGCTAGGCGATGTAGGGAGGGGGCGGATGATCAGCAGATGGATGGATACAGAGAGGAGGAGGAGATTGATAGAAAGGGAGGAGAAGGATATGGACAGAGGGGTAAGGAGTAGATGGCAGCGGGGAGGGCAGGTAGAATAGGAAGGAGAAGATGGATACAGAAGGGGAGAGAGAGATGTCGACAGAGAGGAGGAAGGACGATATGGAGTAATACAAGACTGGAATAACTACATATCCAAGCAACACCGGGTACTCAGCTACTATTTAGATAATTAAATGTATGGATTTGGGTAGCGGAACTCGGATTTGAGGCACGGGTTCTCTCGAACTGGAGTCCACCAGTCACATCGCTGTGGATAAATTTGAAGAATGTAAGAGTAATCAAGAAATTACGGTATGTAAACTGAACGAGACATCTGGTCTCTCTGACAACTCTGCCATGGGACTTTACGTAATACTGCTACTAATAATAGTGTTACTGATCACGCTGTAGTGGTGTGAGGATAAGATACAAAAATTAAAGACTAGGAATATTCTCATCGTCGTGCACGGGGATACAATGTAAAATTGTTTTCAAATTCTCTCTTAATAGATGCTAGTACGTTCATGTCTGGGGGGGTTGTTGACGCCAGGTAATTGGTCCAGTTTGTCAAACGCGTATGTCCCGCCATCGTGCAGGAAGTACACGTTCTTTGAAGACAGAGGATCATCTCTCTAGTAATGCTGAAGGCGGTGAAATCATACACAGTGCTGCAGTAATGCAGCAGCCCTTTTGGAATTCAATGTGCTAGTGAACTGAGGCATGCATCAATGCTATCGGAGGTCAAATTAAACAATGGAGGACACTTTTCACAAAGTTCAACAAACGCCATTCACCGAATTTTACAGGAGAGTTATTTTTTAGTTATTCTCAATGTTCTTGAGGCAAAAAAAATTTCAGAAATATAATACTGGTCATACATATAGATATGGATTGATGAAGGAATAATTTATTTTCATTTCTAATACCCTTTATTGAGGAAACAATTACAAATTTTTACACAGCTCATCATATCCAGATCTTCGTGAGTGTTTTTCATTTTTCAAAATACTTTGACGTTATGATTTGTAATTTCGAAAAGTGGTGAGTGGATTTTAAAATTTAGGAGCTCATTTTACGCAGAAATTGGTGTCTTACGACCTTCATGCATGACACTTTTCATATGGAGTAGTCTTTTTTGAGTTGCAGGTGTTGAAACATCAGCATAACTCATTTTTCCTGCAAACTGATAAAATAATTTTCCGGAAGCAACAATCTACAGTTGCCAAGTACTTGAAATAATGCATTGCAAACTATTAGTTATGCCGACTACTTTATTGCCCTTCCAGTTACAGTTCACAAAGTAGTCATCACTGAAGGGAAGGCTGGTCATTGGTGATTCACACAGATCATATCGATACAACGGCACTTCACTATTAACTTGCCTCTATCCTGGCTCACACCGAATTTCCTATTCATTAGAGCAACTTATGTCACAAGATCAGGATCACAAAGCTGAAATATTTGTAGGATGTGGCGTTTTCGAGTTTTAAGCGAAAAGCTGAAAAAGCAGAAAAATTTCGTGGGTTTTCGGCCCTCAGAAATTTAGCATAAGCCAAGAACTCTCGCAAGCTCATTTAACTCTTATCTGAGATGTCTGACGTCCATTAAAGTTATTCCCAACTTGTGCATATTTTTTGGCGAGCACAACTCTAGTTGTACTGCTCAGAAAATGTCGGTAATAAAACGTAATGTATCTGGTTCTTGTTCATGGTGTTTCAACCTGGAAAACTACGCTTTCTGTGTAGGTGAAATGGGGAGTGGTAGTGGCCAGGACAGGCAATGACGTTGGCATCTGAAGGAAGTTATTGCAATGAAAACTTGGTTAAAAGTTGACTCATTGTTTTCAGTAGACGGTATATGCATCAGTACCCGTGAGGTCATCAGCCGGTGACAGTGATTTGGGGAGATAGTTAATTTCGGTGTTAGAACGAAGTCACGGAAAACAAGGAGAGTTGAAGAGGGGCAGCATCACTATCAGCTGACTGCTGGTGCTATGAAGAGCTTGTACATGGAGCTGGTGCACTTTGATGCGGTCAGAACTCTCCAATGCTTCCTATTGGCTGCCTAGGACGCTGAACATTGAATGTCTGTCAGCAGATCATAATTCACAAGAACAAACAGCTGATGCGACAAATTCTTCATTTGTGTGGCCATAGTGTTCGTAGTTGCTTTATAATGATTGAGGATATTTTTGTACCTGTCGTTGCAACTACAAAAACCCGTGGTATTTTCACCAGGAGCGTTTCGCTTTATTGAAGTAAAGCGTGATCAGTGGTCTGTAATTAACTTATTTACATTTTGATTTGCTTTTAGGTCGAAAAACAGTTCGTTAAGAATAGGTTGATTTGTAGTTAAGGTGATTTTTTTGGCTGGTTTCTCGCTTATATCGGGAAATGCAGTCTGCTATCACATCGTTTTGCCTAGGTCTTAGATACTGGTAATCCTGGTCTAATTTTTAGATGTTGTGCAGCACTATGCATTTCTTATGTTTTCATAACACAATTTTGTGCACGCCACTGTATTCTGTTTGTTTTTGTACTGTTTGTGTTTTGTAGTGTTGCCAACTAACCTTTCCACTCCTTTTCTTTGACCTACAACATTTTTTTAAAAAAATTAGATTATTGTATGTGTGTAATTCTATTTAATTATTTTTCTGTGCATTTAGTTACTGTGTAAGAGTAGAGAAGGAATAGCGATGGAGGGATTTTTTCTTCAGGGGCGGGGAAACCTTGATGAGTGGACATAAGTATACAGCAGTGTGATGGAGCGTGAGTTAGAGAAGGTGAGCAGCGAGAATTGAAATGAAACTGCGAGTGGGGGTGGAGGGCAGGGGTTGGTGGGAGAGCGGGACAGGGTGAAGGGTTAGAACGAAGTCACGGAAAACAAGGAGAGTTGAAGAGGGGCAGCATCACTATTAGCTGATTGTTATTATTATTATTATTATTATTATTATTATTCGATTCAGTAAAATAATCACTCTGGAGGATTTTATAGAAAGTCCCCACCTTAGGACTCCATGTTAGGATCATTTTTGATATAGCGATTCCGTTGGGAATTTAAATTTTATATTGGGACTTAAGGGGTGTGTGACGGAGGCTGGGCAGTTTCATCATTCTACATTCACACACCATGGGGTTTTGCAGTACTTCTTAGCATCACTGTGCTACAAAGGAAACTATTAGTTAACCCAATATATGCTCCTTCGCCTCAGCCTCCTTTCCCGTACACACCGCACACTGAAACACAGACACACACACACACACGAAGGTACTCGTACCACAGTGAATAAAACTGCTTTACTTGTATTTCCTGTGATAGTGTGGACCGCTTTTGGACCGTGACGTGTTGAACATCATACCACTGTCTTCCGAATTTGTCTGCTACTGGTTGTGAGTTGTTTATGGAGACTCAAGTTTCCTGGTTGTGAGTTGTTTATGGAGACTCAAGTTTTTCTATTTCCTTACAACGTTTGAGATCTTGTGAAAATATGAACTTCAAGCAAAAATATTTTTACTGTCCTTATACCTCATTAGAAATATTACCACGTTGATGTATTCTCTTTATATGTTATTATAGGAAATATACTCTGCGATTGGAAGTGATGCTCAGCCAATGAAAGTATGTCAACTAATTCAGAAACAAAAACCCCTTATCAGGGACGAAGCAGAGAAAAAAACCGCGATCTCTCCGGCACACTCAATTATCCTAAAAATTATCATTAATCACCAATAATTTTCAAACCTGTATTAAGATTTCTTCCTTCGCATCACAGCTTTCGCTCATTAATATTATTCTTAAATGTTTAGGCTATTACAAATTCGAAGACTGATATCGACTGCGTCTGCACCGTTCCATGACTCGTGAGACAGGAATACTTAAACAGTAACCATTGAAGCAATATGTTCAAAAACCGAAGGCAACGTGAAGTACTCTGATACTGCCCAAAGAAATTATTTTTCTTAATGTTTTATTGAATATAATAATCCACGTGACATCATTCTTCTGGCTAGACCTGTATGGCTGCAAAAGTGATTTATCAGTAACGTTTACATCAAATATGCGTGTGTGTAAATGATACGTGCACATAAATTTTATTGTACCTATATGTACATCACACTTTATGAAATAATGTTTGAACTAGTATTTGTGACTACGCCAAAGCCGCATTAGGCTCTCAAAACAACAGCCTATTAAATATAGGATTTTTGGCCACATTTTACATACGGACCTTTTTATGGTATGTGAATTGCAGTAGACAAGATCATTCTTCAGGTACAAAAATGTTTCACATGTTACATTATATAATTAAATGGGTCATATCCACATAATAATAAATAATTTACTGACGGAAAATTATGTTTGTACTTTTCAGATTTAATCTTCAACGTTTTGCCGACATTGTGCATTACTTCACAATGGTAAATCATTTTCGTTAAATGACAACGTCTGGACTTAACATTTCCTGCAAATATTTCTCCTGAATCAAGTTCTTCCGTTGAGTATATTTCCTCCATTCTTATAGTCTGCAGCTTGTCGAGGGTGCTTCTTAGCAAATTTGCAGCTGTTAATTATTATTCTGATTTTTGTTCCGCCTTAAATCATCCTTCATCTATACTTTAGGTTTTCATTAGTTTTTGTTAGCCCATAGTTTCAATTTTACATTCAGAAAACTGAGATTAATAATTTATTTTGGAGCATGTTGTTATCCTATGTGAGCAACCATAGTGTTGTAACTTCTGTTCCCCGATTGTCATTTTGTTTTCGAAACTTGATAGTGATCCTGTGACTAGTACTTATTACTAGTACTTATCCCATATTTCACTTTCATATTACGGTTCAACGTTTTTCCTCCAAATTTCGTTTTATATGAATATTTTTTATTTCAAATCCATCACGAAAGGTTGCACACTAACGAAAAAAGCGTTATGTTATGAACACCTTGACCGAACGCCTCCAAACTGACACTGCAATAATTTCACGCCTGTGGGATACGGTTACTAATATTTCATACTACATAAGATAAGTTTCAATATTTGCAGTACGAAAAAATGCCAACTGTATATACAAAGGATGGGATGGGTAGGGTACACAGTGAACAAAGGAACGCATGATGTCTTTGCTTCTGTATTCAATCTAGTCACTGACTTTAAAAACACATGAAAGAACGTGCACTAGAGATCGCCATAACCAGTTTTCCCCATTTATACAGTTACGTTGTTGCTGTGCAGTATTTGTAAATATTCCGAGTTCGACACCTTTAAGTGATATATAGTATATTAAAGATACGTGCAATACAATAGTAATTCTTCAGTCATAGAATTTCATGGCAAGTAAAGTTCTACACATTTTTACTATGTACCTATGTTTGCATGGTTAAGCCAGACTTCGTCAATCATTCACTATTTTGTACTTTTATACAGAAGACGGTGTTTGTCCATTCCACATATGACATTTGCAAATTAATTGAGTTTCGTTAACATCGGAATGATTTTCCCTATTTTGAAAATGGAATTATGTGTTAGTTTCCAAAATCTTCCATTTCAAAACGTATTTAACTTGTAACTCCTTCTTGATTATACTTCTTCGTAATATGATTTCATTTGCTGATTATTGGTGTGTAGGACAGTAGTCATGTAACAGACAGACCAGAGAATACAGTAGTGACAAAGATTTACTTGAAAAAACGCTTTTACATTTCAACCAATATGATCATGCTTTACCTTGGAACATGTTTTCTTATTAGGAAAAATGGAAATTTTCCAGAGTAATTTCAGTAATTTGAGAAAAAAAAACTGCATCACACAAAAAGTGAGTACCATAATTTAATAACGAAAAAATAAAATGTACAGTGTGAATCACCTAAAATTTGCACCGCAAATATCGCAAAAATAGACAGTGATATTGATGTGCGGTTTGCACTGAATGGGTTGGTTGTCATGGGCTAATATTGCCAACCAATAAACAGACTGAAATAGTACATACACTTTTTTGTCAAACATAGTGTTTTTCAATGGAACAATGGCTATTGACACTAACAAGCTAGAGGCAGGTTAAATTAGAATGTCAGTGATGTTTGTTGCAGGATTGTAGTGCATGTCGTTGACGAGGCATCGTAGTTTGAAAAGTTTCCACGCCGATACTTGTTTGTGCCTTTCAACCTGCGTTCTTTCTATGTATGATGTTGTTGTATTTGATTACAGTGTGTTTGTGTGTTCCTTGTTTCCATTACGACTTGCTAGTCAGTTGGTGTGTGACAGTTCAGGCATTGGGTCATTAGTGTACGATGGGATTTACCAGTGCAGAAAAAGCCGACGTGCTCACGTGTAAGTGGTAGTCTGATACCTAGCCATTGTAAAAGAAGGAAACAAGTGATGACAGAAGAAGCGTAAATCAATGTTTTTGCTGCTGTTGCAGTTAACCAGCACGTTTTCTCCCACGCACTCGCACGAGGAAGTGGTATAAGTCAGGCACGTGTCATACGTACTCTCCATCGATGTGGGTTCATCTCCATATCTCTCCATCAAGAGCTGTATGGAAACAGTTATAAGAATCGTGTTAACCTCTCTTCCTAAGCAGGATACTCCAGATGTATCACGTATCTTGTTTAGTGATGAAGCCAAATTTATCAGTCATGGGCAGGTAAATCACCGAAACATGTCCTATTTACCTATTGACAGTCCCCATTGGCTTCGTCACGTGGAACGTCAGCGTCCGTGAAGTGTAAACAAGTGGTGCACGGTAATGAGCCATCATCTCAGAGGACCATTTTTCATAGATGGAACAATGAACGCGCATAATCATCTCAACTTCCGGAAGACCATCTTCCACGGATGTTAGAAGACGTTCCTATGAAGAGTAGCAGGAGTCTATGGTACGAACATGGTGGCTGTCCACCCCATAATGCACGTAGTACTACAGCATGTCTGCACGAATTGTTTCCAAATCGTTGGATTGGACGCAGAGGACCAGCATCTTGGCTAGCCTGCTTCCAGGTTTGAGGCCTGTAGACTTTTGTCCGTGAGGAACGCCGAAAGAAGCTGTCTACAAGGACATATCAATTGCAGCCTGCTCGAACATATCCCCTGAAGTGCTAGCATGTGTGCAGCAGCCGTTCCATGCCAGACTGGAAGCGTTTATTGCCGCTGCCGGTGGTCATTTTGAACACAGCTAGTGATGGTCAGCTGTCTCGTTACAGGTCATAATCCATATAACTATTGTTTTCACGTATTTTGTTTTTTAGTGTGTGCTACCACTGGTATTGTACAAGTGTAGGAGTGGGAAGTTTTCAAAATGCAATATTTCGCAGACGACTCGTACTGTAATTCTACAAAAAACGCGACTGAGATTCTAATTTACCCTATATTTAGTATGTTAATGTCAGTAAGTGTTGTTCCATTTAAAAATGTTTGCACGCAAAATGTATTTTCCAACTATTATTATAATCTTTTGATCGGCTAACAATAAGAGTCCCTGTTTACATGTGTAGTCTGTGGAAACCATACATTAATACAACTTTTCATTTGCGCAGTATTTGTAGTGCAAGCTTTAGGTGATTCGCCTTGTGTTCATATTATAGTATAGACCTTCCTAGAAGCGAATACCTGGAAAGTATTACAAATTACAAATTCTCGTCTCTACATGGGGGTTATAGGATGTGCGAAATATTACTGAAACTTTTCAGGTGGAGTTCGCAACACGTCATGTCTAGAGGTTGTTCACTGAAAATTCTGGACGTACTTCGAGCTTTGAGGTCGAAGAGATAGTTGACTGAAGTGCAACGACTGCAGAGGAAGTGCTGACAAGATCCGTAGTTTCATCTATCGACAGTCAGATCTTTTCCTCAGCAATAGTAATTCGTATTTTGTTGAGCACATCATTGTAGCATATGGATAAATAGTTCTTTCACAGTGTAGATTCATCTGGAACTGGATGTGTAGTGTACGTCTCCAAGAACCGTCTGAAGCGTGGATTCTTCAGCTTTTCCAATGGGATGTTGCAGGAAACCTTCATCTCACAGAAATCCTTGCAGAATGATTGCACGGTTGACGATTGACCTGTCTGTTCAAATAACAGCGTTTGCCTGCTGTTATTCGTGATGACTGGGTGTTGTGTGATGTCGTTATGTTAGTTAAGTTTAAATAGTTCTGAGTTCTAGGGGACTGATGTCAAGTCCCATAGTGTTCAGAGCCATTTGAACCAACCTGCTGTTATTTTCAGCACTTCGTTTCACACAGCTGCTGTGTTTAGCGGTATTACAGTATTGTTGCACATTAAAGAGCTTTTCTGCACTAACTTTAACTTCACACAGTTTACAAAATAATATTTTCCCATCAGTACTAAAGAACTTCTCTCCAAATTCTCGAACGTATCCTCGGAACTTCACGCTGTCGGAGCACTTTGCTTTAGGCATGTTGAACAATGCAAAGGCTGTATTCAAACTGGTTATTGGGAACACCTGTGCGACTGCGATGATTATTACAGCAGAAGCCGCCTTTGTTGGCTCTTTGAGTGTATTGTCGACTCTGCGCAACGATGTTTTATGTCCGCGGAACGTCTGTTGTGGTACACCGGTTTTCTACTATAGTCCTGAGAAATAAAGCTGTGTACTAATTATCTGTTTATCTTTCACAATAGCACGTTAAAAATTGTCTCATGAGCAACATATTCATTTTCTTATTCGTGTGTCCCGTTAGATACGAGAAAAACGGTATATGCATTTTTGGCAAAAGCTGGAATATTACTTTATATGCGCAATCAGAATACATTTTTCGACACTAAAATGCCTAGATTTGTGCATAAATTGTTCTAAAATTCACCCTATAGTCCAGAAAAAAGTATGACTTGTCATTAAAATCCGGGCCCTAGTCATAAGCACTGAATTATGTGTATACAGTTATATAACTTTTAGTGGCATTCAATACCATTTATTGATACAGTCTCCAAAATGTTTTGCCAAGTAAGCTCAGAAGTTGTTACTTCTTCATATTTTTTTTTTTTTTTGCGGGGGGGGGGGGGGGGGGGTTACAGACAGAAAAAGTTTGGAGAAGGCTTGAAGTACGCACGTTCGGAGCTATGCTGCCTCAAAACACGTACACAGTCTCTAACTGTAACACTCTAGTGAGCAAAGCCTTCAACATAAGATTGTATCTCTTCATTTGTATGTTGAGGCCGCATTTTAAGTTCGATCAGTAACTAGATGAATTACTTCAAACCAGACTTTTGTTGCGACCGAATGCGGTTACATAGGCAGCCCAGAACTGCAACGGGTTTCCCTTTATACCCGTTTAATACTGTACACAGATAGCTAATACTATTCGACGTCGAAGTTGTGTAGAATACGTAAGACGTGTGGCTCACCGCCACGTACCTCTATCCACTTGCCGCCAGCTTAAACGAAGCAACGGCTTCCCCGGTAAAGGGTGGTACAAAGCCAAATTTGAATTTAGTCTGGCAGCGCGCCGTGCTTCGCTCGCACACGAGCCGGCGAGTTTCACAGACACGGCTCATATAGCGACTGCCAGCCGCCAGGCGCTCGTTGCGCCAATCGGATTCCGCAGCCGTACAAACGCAATATAGCGGGCTTCCCGCTCGCAGACAAGGCTATTCTTCTTCGTCTGAGCCGCGCCGCGGAAATGGCAAATCTGCGTCGTTGCGGGGCAGCGGGGCCGCCGTATCCATCAGGGCGCGGCCCCCAGCAGCACATCTATCACGCCGAACAAGTGGCGGCGCCGGCAGCTGGCCCGGACGGACGCATCTCTCCTGCGGCCTGTATCGGGCTGTCGCGGCAGCGAAACCCTCAACCCCACCTCCAAGACCCAGGGGGTTACTCCACTAACGGCGAAAAATCCCGGTTCGCATCGTCTGCAAGGTGACTCTCAATGGCAGTCTGGAATGGGGAGCCGTTACACAGTAAGTCTGTCACTAAAGCGAAAACACGAGGTGATATTCCGAGAAATTAGTCAACGGTTTTAGAACCACTGGTCGTACCTGGATTAATAAAGTCCTTCCTAGCACTGTGTATGCTTACAGCAGAAGGACTTCATACAGTGAATGGAACACCTGTTGAGGCACCTACATATTTCTACATTGAATCTCCTTCAGAAGACAAATCACTGAACTAGTTACAAATTATTACATCTCTTTAAATTATATATTTCTCAATAAATGTTAGTTGAAAAATACTGGATCAAAATTTTTTAATAAAACAAAATTTTTTATTTTTATTATGATTCACTAATCGCATTAAAATATGAGTGTTCATGAGGAACTAAAACTTACAACAAGAATAGGGAATGTCAAATGAAAAAAAACCTTTTTGTTCCTATAGCTGGAACAGTATAATTGGTGTACATAATTTTTCATTCAACAATAAGGCATTTCTAATGTCTACGTCAAATTTTAATTTATTTTCGTGTTACCAGTAATCAAAGATAAAATGATGTTATTCGTTTTAAAGTAGAATGCCTTACGTTTATTAAGAAATTGTTGTTCGGTATATCTTATTACAACTTTAATTTCATAATAAATGCAGAATTTAAATCAAAGAAAAGAAATAACTGCTACTAATAAGATTGCTAATACCGACTTCAAAATCATCAGACTTTGACGCTAACCATCCTATTTTTTTTAATTTTTACTTTTATATTAGTCTTCGTAACTCCTATTATAGCCGTTCCCCTCGCAGATCTTAGTTGCAGTCTCAGTCTGGCTCTGATTTTGTTTGTCATAAGATATTAATACTCCTCGAGGGGGGGTAGAAATCAATGGATGTACCTATTTCTTTCAAAAGGCGATCTCTTTTGTTTATTTTCCATTTAAACTAAAGTTCTTCTCAATTCTAAATTGAAATGTAAGGAAAAGTTTTCGTTTCATGGAGTTAAAAAAAATCTGTAACTGTAGTGAAGCGCCTTTTCTTAACTATGTCCCTTCGCTCTGTAATTGTAATTTCCTTTCTTCTGAGCCTTTATTCTTCTTTATTGTATAACTGAAATTTATTTTGCTTTATAAGTGCATGAGTTCTGATACTTTGTCGAGATCCAGTCACTTCGACTTTTATACAGGGTTTTGTTAGCACATCTGAACATATAAACAAATGCGTAATCAGTGCCGTTTGTTGCATTATAAAATGTTAATTACATCAGGAGATATTGTAACCTAAAGTTGACGCTTGAAACCTCCGACGTTCAGTTGCGTGTTGTAACAAACAGCTGCAACATATATCGCGTTTCTACACAATGATCTGCCAACGTTGCTCGAAAATTTCCCGCTGGAAACGCGTCGACGTATGTGGTATCAGCATGATGGTGCACCTGCACATTCCGCAATTAACACTAGGCTGGCCCTTGACAGGATGTTTGACGGGCGTTTCATAGGACGTGGAGGACGCATAAATTGGCCAGCCCGTTCTCCTGATCTTACACCTCTGGACTTCTTTCTGTTTGGTACGTTAAAGGAGAATGTGTATCGTGATGTGCCTACAACCCCAGAGTATATGAAACAACGTATTGTGGCAGCCTGCGGCGACATTACACCACATGTACTGCGGCGTGTACGACATTCATTACGCCAGAGATTGCAATTGTGTGCAGCAAATGATAGCCACCACATTGAACATCTATTGGCCTGACATGTCGGGACACACTCTATTCCACTCCGTAATTGAAAACGGAAACCACGTGTGTACGTGTACCTCACCCCTCATGGTAATGTACATGTGCGTCAGTGAAAAAGACCAATAAAAAGGTGTTCGCATGTGGACGTAATGTGCTGTTCCAGTCTCTTCTGTACCTAAGGTCCATCACCGTTCCCTTTGGATCCCTACGTAATTCGGTGCTCTCCGATACACATGATCGAACAGCGGAGGAGTGGTACTCAAGCGTCAACTTTAGGTTACAATATCTCTGGATGTAATTAACATTTTACAATGCAACAAACGGCACTGATTACGTATTGACTTATATGTTCAGATGTGCTAACAAAACTAACGGGGTTCCATTTACAAAAACGTAGATTTGTGTTAAAAAACATACTTCCACGCATTTTTTTATGGTTTGTATTAACCAATTACACTAGCCCCTCTCCTCACGTTCGGTCTGTGGAATCGATTCGTCAGTATTTGATGTGGTTTACGAAATATATCCAGCGGTAATGTTAGGTGACTTACCCTGTATGAAACGAAGTTCTTTTCTTGTGTGAAATAAAATAATATTCTTCTCCATCGTCGTAGCCTTTTATTTTTTCCTTTTCTATCACATTCATCTTACTTTGACTGCGTAAGTTGCATTTAGAATACAAGTAACACAATGGAAATCGTATTAATCTTGAACACGAAGTCAAAAGTAGAGGACGCAGCAGTCTACACACTGGTCGCATTATCTCAGATGCAAGGATACCATGCTATTGCGCAGTTTGTAAAACTGTTTTGATAATTCCGTTTCCTCTGCAGTTCATGGTCTAATGTTATTAGTCTACACACAAAGCTCGTTGTTTCTGAGGTTATCACGTAGCGCAGGAATTGACCGAATAGTCAGATAAAAATATTGTTTTCTCCAGACGCAGTATAGTATCACTTTTGGCACTGTATCTGAACTTCTCGTATCCTATCTCACACTACAGCGATTCTCAGTAGTGATGCAAGTTTTTGTTGTATGTTTTCCCAGATTCTGTGTACGCCTTCATGTGTAAATTGGTGCATATGTGTATTCTCTGTATTACACTTCTCGCAAATGGCGAATCCGGAAGCTAGACTATAGCCTTACACCCACTCGCACTGTTTCAATGGCGACTTATTACAATGTTGTCGTAGCATATGATGTAAGGTGATTGTTTTGCATGTACTTCCACAACGCAGGCGAATTGACATGTGGGTATTTAGCTTCCATTCTGTTAGGAGTTTACTTTTCCTTAATATGGTGGTAACTCTTCTTTGCATTACACATTTTCTCTCCCTGGATTACCTACCTATTCTCAACTACTGTGGTTATGAGAAGGCTAAGCTTTGTATTTGCTTTGACAACAATGTCAAATGGTGCTTGGCTTTTTGGCTAAACTGCTTTTATAAGTATCCTTTCAGTTTGGTTCCTCGAACATTGATCTCTTTAGGACATTATGTTTTAGTAATTTTTGTATTTTTTCAATATATATTTGTTCGACCTCACATTCTTCAAATGGCTGTGGTCGTCCATTTTACTTCAGTTGGAAGTATTTCTATGGCATACGAAGTATCCAATGGCTGATCGTAAACTTTTGACTATTGGTGATTTTTCAGGCAAAATGCTCTTTGGATATGAAAAACTCGTTCATTGGTATGACATTCTTGATCATGTCGGAAATTCGCTTGGGACGTAGCTGTATACTGGCTCTAATTATGTTCAACACTGAACGCCCGTTGGTAGCATTTTTTGTGGGTCAGACGCCAGATCTAGCCCTAGACCTCGCAACTTCATTCCTGTGAATAAGTACTGTGGTTCGTTCAGCGATAACCCCTTCCTTGCGTTCATTGTCTTGGGTATGTTCCAGTTAATCACGACTCCTGTTGCTAGGTGTTCGATAGTTCTTTCACCTGCGCTTTCTGGACGTCACGGAAAGTCTGTTTTATCTAACCAGAAGATGGCATCGAAGGGATTATTTAGACCAGTTTACAGGTGAGCTATCTGGACTACGGGAAGAACAGCGAAGATACTCTTCGTTGCATAGCGAATGGAAGGTGAAACTGGTATTAGGAAATGAGAATTGGACAAGAATAAATGCTGACATCGAAAAACAATTTCTGGAACATTACTCGTCCACGTCAACGTAGAATGATGTGGAAACACTTTACACCAAGGCAGAAGGTTTCGTAGAGTATGCGGCCAGAACCTAAAGAATCTTTTCCTAGTTTATTATAAAGGAACCTGTACTTGGCTGAACTGATAAAACAGGAGACGATAGTGCTCTTGAACATATGCACATTGCCAGTATCAGTTTAGGAGAAGTTGCTGGCGACCCCCAGATTTGATGAGAAACTTATAAAGTCAACGTTTTGACACGTTGTACGAACATCGTGGAAAGCACGAATCAGAGTACGATTGAATACACGAAACGGCAGGAAACTGTGAAAAGAATACTGGTAAGTAATCGCGCAGTGACAGTGAATATAATGACAGCAGTTGGAATGGAGAGGACGACAGAAGATTTTAAAGAAAATTTCGGGGTAGCCAAAGCTACCGGACAGCGCAGTGGCGAAGGGCGCCATGACACGAACTGCTCAACAGTACAGGATGGTGAGTTGTATGACAGGGAGCGGAAAGTAGGAAACAAATGTGGTCTCCTGGGAATGATGTGAGCGAGGAAAACTAGGTCAGGTCCTGACGCAGTCCTATCAGAGACAGCTGATGTAGGACCAGTGATTGAGCATATAAGATAGAAGATACGACTAACGTGACTGAGAAAACGGGGAACAGTCCGCCGAGACTATGCACCCTCTAATAGAAATAGGCATGTTTGGAATCGGAATATTTATTTTAGTTGACGCAGGTAGGTTAATGTAGAGTCGCAGAAGCTGTATACCAAGTGTTTACAGCAGGGAAGAAGGATATCAAACATCCCTGTTCGTGCTGTGTATATTACAGATGAAGTGGAAGCAGAAAGCAAAATAATCAAAGAGAAAATCCCAGTGTGAAGTGTTGGCAGAAGAGCCAACACTGTGTTGCTAGAGGAGGCCGAAATGCACACGTTTAATAACACGCGCGAGGTCTGGAACAGTTAAGGGAATTAATAGTAGCAAATCAAGTACGTAGTTGATATAATACTTAACTTTAATCCACAATTGGTGTACATCGCTCTTGACGGTACATGTTATAATCTCAATATCAAATGCTATGGCGCCTTGCTAGGTCGTAGCAAATGACGTAGCTGAAGGCTATGCTAACTATCGTCTCGCCAAATGAGAGCATAGTTGTCAGTGATCCATCTCTGGCTAAGTCGGCTGTACAACTGGGGCGAGTGCTAGTACGTCTCTCTAGACCTGCCGTGTGGTGGCGCTCGGTCTGCAATCACTGACAGTGGCGACACGCGGGTCTGACGTATACTAATGGACCGCGGCCGATTTAAAGCCTACCACCTAGCAAGTGTGGTGTCTGGCGGTGACATCACAGAGTGAACTTATGATGTGTCCACACTTGTGGTGCTTGGGGTAGCATTACTGGGATTATCAGATGTAAACTGATTAACGGAGCAAAGAGCTCGCCTGAATTTTAGAAAAGTTTGTGTGGAAGCTCAGCAGGATGTAAAGTAAGCCACTAATTATTTTAGTTGAACAATGAATGTTAGGGTAGTAATTGGAGTGAGTACGTTATGATGTCTACCCAAATTGCAATTGGCAGCACAGGATAACGCAAAGGCGGACTCTGCAGCATTGTGCAAGTAACAGTGGAGTTGGAAAGGCAAGGCAGCATAAAAGTGTGTGAAGCTATAGCCGAGCAAAAAATCACATCCTTCGAACAGCAAAATCAGGTGGAAATAAAAGATCCGATAGAGATTTTGAGAAGGCATAGCAGGTTTCATCGAGAAAGCTAAGGTTGATGAAGATGGTAAAATGTGAGCTTGAAGTGAGGAGAACGTGAACCACCTATTATACAACCATATCCAATCCCGCATTCAAAATATGAAGCAATGGAAGAAGAAATACGGAATATTGAAGAAGTACAAGGTAGGACGAGAACTAATAACTGAATATGAGCCTGTCTCTAATCCTGCAGCAAGAATTGTGAGGAAGATTCAGAAGAAGGCAAACATACTGCCACTGCAAACAGTAGATTGAGGTAATACACTGAGGAGTGATTCACATCATGCCACGCTGTAACAGAATCCGCGGCCGGTCTGTGTGGCCGAGCGGTTCTAGGCGCTTCAGTCTGGAACCGTGCGACGGCTACGATCGCAGGTTCGAATCCTGCCTCGGGCATGGATGTGTGTGATGTCCTTAGGTTAGTTAGGTTTAAGTAGTTCTACGTTCTAGGGGACAGATGACCTCAGATGTTAAGTCCCATAGTGCTTAGAGCTATTTGAACCATTTGAACAGAATTCGCATCATCTGAAATTCTACTAAATCAAGCACCTGAAAGTATATTTCCGGAGATTTTGAGTAATTATCAAATAAAGAGGTCGAAGTTGGGATGAAAAGATAGATCTGTTCATGGAACGATTAAGTGAGAAGCCTCAGCGGAGAAAAGAACACCAAGACTATACTGAGACCCATTAATAACGAAAAAGAGAACCCACTCGTTCGAGCAAGGTAGGCAAAAACATACAGAAATTACTCCGTGAGCACAAGGGTCCATAACGCAGTATAGGGTTTGAGTGTCCGGATACTGTCGAGCTAGTAGCTATGAAATGCGGAGAACATGAGGACAAACACCATGTGGAGAATATCAGGTCATATCATTTTGAACAACTGCAGTAACTGCTGAGTTCATGGATTCCAGGCACTGTTCAGTGTGGTTCAAATGGCTCTGAACGCTATGGGACTTAACGTCTATGGTCATCAGTCCCCTAGAACTTAGAACTACTTAAACCTAACTAACCTAAGGACATCAAACAACTGTACAGTGTGTTTTAAATCTGCAGCCCATATGACATTGTAAATAGCTAGTTCCGTGCACTGACAAAATATATCCAGCATTTGTGTTATATAAAATTATACGTGATCATTTAGTAAATTTTCCCCTCCTGTGTTATCATATATGGAATGAGGACGATCAAATAGCGTGATACATGGTGTAGTACTGAGAAGCTCTGTACTTGCGTGTAAAATGATGTTATGGCAATGTTTTGTGCATACAGGGTGATCCATTGATCGTGACAGGGCCAAATATTTCACGAAATAAGCGTCAAACGAAAAAATTACGAAGAACGAAACTTGTCTAGCTTGAAGCGGGAAACCAGATAGCGCTATGGTTGACCCGCTAAATGGCGCTTCCATAGGTCAAACGGATATCAACTGCGTTTTTTTTTTAAATAGGAACCCGCCTTTTTTATTACATATTCATGTAGTACGTAAACAAATATGAATCTCTTAGTTGGACCACTTTTTTCGCTTTGTGATGGATGGCGCTGTAATAGTCACAAACATATGGCTCACAATTTTAGACGAACAGCTGGTAACAGGTAGGTTTTCTAATTTAAAATACAGAACGTAGGTAAGTTTGAACATTTTTTATTTCGGTTGTTCCCATGTGACACATGTACTTTTGTGAACTTATCATTTCTGAGAACGCATTCTGTTACAGCGTGATTACCTGTAAATGCCACATTAATGCAATAAATGCTCAAAATGATGTCCGTGAACCTCACTGCATTTGGCAATACGTGTAACGACATTCCTCTCAACATCGGGTAGTTCGCCTTCCGTAATGTTCGCACATGCATTGACAATGCGCTGACGCATGTTGTCAGGTGTTGTCGGTGGATCACCATAGCAAATATCCTTAAACTTTCCCCACAGAAAGAAATCCGGGGACGTCAGATCCGGTGAACGTGCGGGACACAGTATGGTGCCTCGACGACCAATCCACCTGTCATGAAATATGCTATTCAGTACCGCTTCAACCGCGCGCTAGCTATGTGCGGGACATCCCTCATGTTGGAAGTACATCGCCATTCTGTCGTGCAGTGAAACATCTTGTAGTAACATCGGTGGAACTTTACGTAGGAAATCAGCATACATTGCACCACTTAGAATGCCATCGATAAAATGGGGGCCAATTATCCTTCCTCCCATAATGCCGCACCATGCAGTAACCCGCCAAGGTCGCTGATGTTCCACTTGTCGTCACCATCGTTGATTTTCCGTTGCCCAATAGTGCATATTATGCCGGTTTACGTTACCGCTGTTGGTGAATGACGCTTCGTCGCTAAATAGAACGCGTGTAAGAATCTGTCATTGTCCCGTAATTTCTCTTGTGCCCAGTGTCAGAACTGTACACGAGGTTCAAAGTCGTATTCATGCAATTCCTGGTGCATAGAAATATGGTATGGTGTAACACCGACGTTTTTGAGATTCCCGATTCTCACGCAATTTGTCTGCTGCTGATGTGCGGATTAGCCGCGACAGCAGCTAAAACACTTACTTGGGCATCATCATTTCTTGCAGGTCGTGGTTGACGTTTCACATGTGGCTGAACACTTCCTGTTTCCTTAAATAACGTAACTATCCGGCGAAAGGTCCGGACACTTGGATGATGTCGTCCAGGATACCGAGCAGCATACATAGCACACGCCCGTTGGGCATTTTGATCACAATAGGCATACATGAACACGATATCGACCTTTTCCGCAATTGGTAAACGGTCCATTTTAACACGGTTAATGTATTACGGAGCAAACACTGTCCACACTGGCGGGATGTTATTCTTTTTTTTTTCTTTATTGTGATTTCATTCCCCTGCCCCATATGGGCAGGGGAGGGCTGTCAGCAGCACAATCCGCCGCTCTTCAGCCGAGTGACATGACAACTAAAACAAGAATAAAATAATGCATACATAAGGAGGTAAAAAAGGGGAACATAAAACAGAGTAAGCGGAGAAAATGGAGGGAAAAATACACTGACATGTAGACGTTCATTGGGGACGGTTAAAAGAGTCACCTGAAAGTTAAAAAAAACGCAGTTGGCGATTCTTAAAACACAGAGAAGACACTGGATGCGCATGCACAGGTTAAAAGTTGGCCGCAGTATTAAAAACACTCAAAAACAACACACTTAAAACCCACTTGGAGCACACACGACGAAGAATAAAACTACCAGGTGGGACCTGCCGAGGGAAAGGTCAGAGAGGATGGAAAAGGAGGGGAGAGCATGGGGCAGCAGGGGAAGCGGCGGGATGAAGAGAGGATGGGCAACCGTGGGTTCACGAAGAGGCAGGAGACACATGGGGCTGGAGAGGAAAAGGGAAGACAGGGCAGGAAGGAGCGCAGAGACACTGAAAGAAGGCACATGAGATGGAGGGGGATTAGGAGGGGAAATCCGCTCAGAAGGAGGGAGCGGGAGGAGAGGGAGCCCTGAGGAGGAGGCAGGAAGAGGGGGTTAGAGTTGGTAGGAAGGGTAGATGTCAGGGCGAAGCTCATCATCCGGGAGTGGTAGACGGTGGAAGTTGTGTTGGGAAAGGAGATGGAGGGTGTGGAGATGGAGAGAGGGAGGGACACAACGGTAAAGGCGCGGCAACTGGTTGGGAGTGGAGAGGAAGGGAGACACCAGGGGGTGAGGGGGATCAAGGCGGCGGACAATATATAGTGTGCGGATGTGTTCAAGGAAAAGGAGAAGGTGGGGGAAGGGGATGAGGTCATAGAGGATGCGCGTGGGGGACGGAAGGCGGACGCGGAAGGCGAGGCGGAGTGCATGGCGTTCGAGGATTTGGAGGGCGTTATAGAACCGGGGACGGGATGTTACGTGACACCACGTACTTATACATTTGTGACTATAACAGCGCCATCTATCACAAAGCGAAAAACGTGGTCCAACTAAAACACTCAAATTTCTTTACGTACTACACGAATTCGTAGTAAAAAATGGGGGTTCCTATTTAGAAAAAACGCAGTTGATATCTGTTTGACCTATGGCAGCGCCATCTAGCGGGCCAGCCATAGAGCCATCTGGTTTCCCCCTTCCAGCTGGGCAAGTTTCGTTCTTTGTTGTTTTTTCGTTTGATGCTTATTTCGTGAGATATTTGGCCCGGTCACTATCAATGGACCACCCTTTATAATAAGATTTGTTTCATGTATGTATTTTTGCTATGAAGTAATAAGATGGCTCCTGTTTCCATTTTGTAACTAAACTCTCATTATACGCTTGCATCTCGAAGGGTTTCTCTAACATAGAGATTAATCCATAAATATGATAAAAATGGTTTGGTCTGGTTTTGCTTTAGGGTGCAAAAAATCAACTGCGGTCATACGCGCCCAGGTCAAAACTATAGAACACGATGGCAGAGGGGCGTTAAGAAACCACTATACGTCTGTCCCAATTGACATAAGAGAATAAAGCTAAAAACAGGGACATGGAGAAAGGGCTAAAAAAGAAACCATACAGAAACGGAAGTTCAAAACCAAAAATTAAACTACCTTCGCCTTATTGCTTTGGCGGATAAAAAGTAAAACGCAGTCGACAGCCCCACGTCATTTGCTAAAACGGCCGATAACTCAGTCTTTAAATCCAAGCGGGAACGTAAACGGAAGTGGCGGACAATTAAAACTTGGGCGAAATGTGTACAAAGTGGCGGGATAGCGCCACTTATCAAATAACGAAGGCTAAAAAGGCTGTGTCCAATACGCCTTCCGGCGGGATGGGGGGGGGGGGGGGGGAGGTTTTTGTGTGAATTCCTAAGGGGACCAAACTGCTGTGGTCATCGGTCCCTAGACTTACGCTCTACTTAAACTGTTGTTGTTGTTGTGGTCTTCAGTCCTGAGACTGGTTTGATGCAGCTCTCCATGCCACTCTATCCTGTGCAAGCTTTTTCATCTCCCAGTACCTACTGCAACCTACATCCTTCTGAATCTGCTTAGTGTATTCATCTCTTGGTCTCCCTCTACGATTTTTACCCTCCACGCTGCCCTCCAAAACTAAATTGGTGATCCCTTGATGCCTCAGAACATGTCCTATCAACCGATCCCTTCTTCTGGTCAAGTTGTGCCACAAACTTCTCTTCTCCCCAATCCTATTCAATACTTCCTCATTAGTTATGTGATCTACCCATCTAATCTTCAGCATTCTTCTGTAGCACCACATTTCGAAAGCTTCTATTCTCTTCTTGTCCAAACTATTTATCGTCCATGTTTCACTTCCATACATGGCTACACTCCATACGAATACTTTCAGAAATGACTTCCTGACACTTAAATCAATACTGGATGTTAACAAATTTCTCTTCTTCAGAAACGCTTACCTTGCCATTGCCAGCCTACATTTTATATCCTCTCTACTTCGACCATCATCAGTTATTTTGCTCCCCAAATAGCAAAACTCCTTTACTACTTTAAGTGCCTCATTTCCTAATCTAATTCCCTCAGCATCACCCGACTTAATTAGACTACATTCCATTATCCTTGTTTTGCTTTTGTTGCTGTTCATCTTATATCCTCCTTTCAAAACACTGTCCATTCCATTCAACTGCTCTTCCAAGTCCTTTGCTGTCTCTGACAGAATTACAATGTCATCGGCGAACCTCAAAGATTTTATTTCTTCTCCACGAATTTTAATACCTACCCCGAATTTTTCTTTTGTTTCCTTTACTGCTTGCTCAATATACAGATTGAACAATATCGGGGAGAGGCTACAACCCTGTCTTACTCCCTTCCCAACCACTGCTTCCCTTTCATGTCCCTCGACTCTTATAACTGCCATCTGGTTTCTGTACAAATTGTAAATAGCCTTTCGCTCCCTGTATTTTACCCTTGCCACCTTTAGAATTTGAAAGAGAGTATTCCAGTCAACATTGTCAAAAGCTTTCTCTAAGTCTACAAATGCTAGAAACGTGGGTTTGCCTTTCCTTAATCTTTCTTCTAAGATAAGTCGTAAGGTCAGTATTGCCTCACGTGTTCCAGTGTTTCTACGTAATCCAAACTGATCTTCCCCGAGGTTGGCTTCTACTAGTTTTTCCATTCGTCTGTAAAGAATTCGTGTTAGTATTTTGCAGCTGTGACTTATTAAGCTGATAGTTCGGTAATTTTCACATCTGTCAACACCTGCTTTCTTTGGGATTGGAATTATTATATTCTTCTTGAAGTCTGAGGGTATTTCGCCTGTTTCATACATCTTGCTCACCAGATGGTAGAGTTTTGTCAGGACTGGCTCTCCCACGGCCTTCAGTAGTTCCAATGGAATATTGTCTACTCCGGGGGCCTTGTTTCGACTCAGGTCTTTCAGTGCTCTGTCAAACTCTTCACGCAGTATCGTATCTCCCATTTCATCTTCATCTACATCCTCTTCCATTTCCATAATATTGTCCTCAAGTATATCGCCCTTGTATAGGCCCTCTATATACTCCTTCCACCTTTCTGCTTTCCCTTCTTTGCTTAGAACTGGGTTTCCATCTGAGCTCTTGATATTCATACCAGTCGTTCTCTTACCTCCAAAGGTCTCTTTAATTTTCCTTTAATTTACACCTAGTGAGATAGGCCTCTACATCCTTACATTTGTCCTCTAGCCATCCCTGCTTAGCCATTTTGCACTTCCTGTCGATCTCATTTTTGAGACGTTTGTATTCCCTTTTGCCTGCTTCATTTACTGCATTTTTATATTTTCTCCTTTCATCAATTAAATTCAATATTTCTTCTGTTACCCAAGGATTTCTATTAGCCCTCGTCTTTTTACCTACTTGATCCTCTGCTGCCTTCACTACTTCATCCCTCAGAGCTACCCATTCTTCTTCTACTGTATTTCTTTCCCCCATTCCTGTCAATTGTTCCCTTATGCTCTCCCTGAAACTCTGTACAACCTCTGGTTCTTTCAGTTTATCCAGGTCCCATCTCCTTAAATTCCCACCTTTTTGCAGTTTCTTCAGTTTCAATCTGCAGTTCATAACCAATAGATTGTGGTCAGAATCCACATCTGCCCCTGGAAATGTCTTACAATTTAAAACCTGGTTCCTAAATCTCTGTCTTACCATTATATAATCTATCTGATACCTTTTAGTATCTCCAGGGTTCTTCCATGTATACAACCTTCTTTCATGATTCTTAAACCAAGTGTTAGTTATGATTATGTTGTGCTCTGTGCAAAATTCTACCAGGCGGCTTCCTCTTTCATTTCTGTCCCCCAATCGATATTCACCTACTATGTTTCCTTCTCTCCCTTTTTCTACACTCGAATTCCAGTCACCCATGACTATTAAATTTTCGTCTCCCTTCACAATCTGAATAATTTCTTTTATTTCATCATACATTTCTTCAATGTCTTCGTCATCTGCAGAGCTAGTTGGCATATAAACTTGTACTACTGTAGTAGGTGTGGGCTTCGTATCTATCTTGGCCACAATAATGCGTTCACTATGCTGTTTGTAGTAGCTTACCCGCATTCCTATTTTCCTATTCATTATTAAACCTACTCCTGCATTACCCCTATTTGATTTTGTGTTTATAACCCTGTAGTCACCTGACCAGAAGTCTTGTTCCTCCTGCCACCGAACTTCACCAATTCCCACTATATCTAACTTTAACCTATCCATTTCCCTTTTTAAATTTTCTAACGTACCTGCCCGATTAAGGGATCTGACATTCCACGCTCCGATCCGTAGAACGCCAGTTTTCTTTCTCCTGATAACGACATCCTCTTGAGTAGTCCCCGCCCGGAGATCCGAATGGGGGACTATTTTACCTCCGGAATATTTTACCCAAGAGGACGCCATCATCATGTAATCATACAGTAAAGCTGCATGCCCTCGGGAAAAATTACGGCCGTAGTTTCCCCTTGCTTTCAGCCGTTCGCAGTACCAGCACAGCAAGGCCGTTTTGGTTATTGTTAGAAGGCCAGATCAGTCAATCATCCAGACTGTTGCCCTTGCAACTACTGAAAAGGCTGCTGCCCCTCTTCAGGAACCACACGTTTGTCTGGCCTCTCAACAGATGCCCCTCCGTTGTGGTTGTACCTACGGTACGGCTATCTGTATCGCTGAGGCACGCAAGCCTCCCCACGAACGGCAAGGTCCATGGTTCATGGGGGGAAGTATAAAAGTATAAAAGTATAAAAGAGTTTTTCAAAAGGTCGTGACACGGATATCTGTTGTCCTTTACAAGGGAGTACGCGGAATGAAATAACGTCATTGCTGCGTTAGCAAGCCATCGGAGTTAACGAGATCTTAGCGTACTGCCAAAACTGCAGGACCAAGCACCTAATTACTAGCGATCAGTACAGAACCAGTATCGGACCCTCGTGTAAGTTTAATCGTTCATGTACGGAAAACTTCAAATATACACGAATTGTGTCCTCGGCGATAATCGATGACCCTGGAGAATCCTCTGTTATGACCTTATCGTAATCCACGCATTATACCATAAACGTCATTAATTCTCGTCCTTTTCTTAAGATGTGGCAAGTTCAAATCCATCCAAGCTCTTCTTGCCTTTTCCTTCTGAAACGGGTGCTGTAAACCACTCCTCTTCGCTGGACGAGAGGCGATTCGAAGCAGGTCACGACATGTATAGCACGAAATTTCTCTTTTATGAGAAGTAGATGGGACACCCGTCGATTTTGTAATTCTGGACCTAATACGAGTTTTCTTCCAATTTTCCGTGAAATTATTTTGAAGAAGAGACTTCAAATTCGTAACGTCGATTGGGAAACGTTAAAAATTTTACCAGACTTCAATGTCCATTTAGTTTTATCCCTGACTACTCGAACCGCCTTAGTCATATTTGTTTCGTCCCATTCTTCTTTTTTTCCCTGCGGCTTATACTCTGGCTTTGTTCTCGGCAGTCTAGAACGAAAACGGCACAGCTTAGTCATGTAAACAAAGTGTCAAACAGCAGGCTCTAGTCCAGTTTTAGGTCATACCCAATAGTCCGAATTTAGATCATTAGTATTATAGTGTCTAAAACTTGGCTTCTGCCATTTTGTAACAGACGGCAATAGTGGAAGGTAATGGTGCAAGTCGATCGTCCTAAGTGTCATACGGTAGGCTTAGGTGTTTGAGAACATAACTCCATCAAAATATCAGTCGATTTTTGATTGCATCATAAAGTTATTCTCGACTGAATACGTCAACTTATGAGCCCAATTCTCGTCATCTGCTGGAGGTTTTAATTTTCTGCTTTGGTATGAAGTAATCTGCGGCTGAGACTCATAAAAAGCTGGGTAATACCTAGGAAGATACGCCTGTTAGTGACAGAACTTCGCAGAAAATAGTTTACGTGCTTCAAGAAGGGTAATTTTGACGTTGTACACCGGCATGGTTGTGAAAGAGAGAAAGCTTTAGATGCTACTGCAACCGACGGGAACAATCACAGGAGATCGTTATCGAAAGCAGCTGATGTGTTTGAGCCAATCACTGGAAGACTGACGGCCACACTACAGCGATAGACAGGAAAAAATGATTTTGCAGCACGGCAGTGCACGACCCCATATCGAAAATCCCGTCAAAACATAATTGGAAACGTTGAAATTGGAAGCTCTACCCCACCCGCTATATTCCGCAGATATTCCTTCGTCTGACTGCCACCTTTCTTGATCTATGACACACGACCTAGCTGATTAGCACTTGCGGTCATATGAACAAGTGCAAAATTGATTCGATTCATGGTTCCCCTTAAAAGATGCCCAGTTTGCGGGATTCGTCGGCTGCCCTAAAGCTAGGAGAAAGCAGTGGCCAACGATGGCTAACACTTTGAATCGTAAATTTTTTGTAAGTTTTTCACAATAAAGTCTCAAACTTCGAGAAAAGACGGGAGACGCAAAGTTGTAGACCTTGTACGTAACTTTTACGTTAATTACAAAACGACGAAAATAGTAGCTATTAAAACTAAACAAGTTCTATAAGGTAAAATTGGCTTTAACGCGACAAAGGAATACAGGACTATTCGTAAACTCAGAAACTGTACTAAAAATAATGAATGCGTACCTGCAAAAGTGTTATGGTGATTGAAACTGAGTTTATGTTAATACAATCGCATGCGACAATGACCTACCCCCCGGGGGGGGGGGGGGCGGTTTACAGAAAAACTAACGTGCTCTTCACGACTCTCTAATCGTTTCCGAATTTTCTTTGTTGTTTAAAACACTAGACGCTACCATGCACGAATACACTGATCAGCCGACTTCCATCGCGACGTTGCATGCCGCCTGGTGGCATTGTGAACACGTGAGGTGGTAACAGAAGTATGTAAGCGCAGCAGACACGGACGAAGAATCGCCTTAGCGAAGACATGGGATGCAGGTGGGGAAACCCATTGAGATAAGCGACTCTGACAAAGGTCAACTCACTATTAGGCAAAGTTTGTTAACGAGTGTCTCGAAAACGGCGAAGCTGGTCGAATGTTCAGGTGCTACAGCCGTGAGCATATACGAGAGTGAAACTACCACTAGGCGTTAAATGGTTGGACATCCATGACTCTTCACAGAACATGGGGTTCGGAGGCTTGTCTGCTCGTAAAGTAGGACAGATGGTGACGTGTCGCATCTCTGCAGAAAGAGCACAATGCTGGTGCACGCACAATGTGTTTCGGAGCAAACCGTTCATCGAACATTGTTGAACATGGAGCGCTGCGGGAGACCACCAATACGTATTTACATGTTCACCCAACGATATTGTCAGTTAAGATTTCAGTGGGCATGGGATCAACGGGATTCGACAGTAGATCAATGGAAACGTGTACTCTTCGGGTGAATCACACTTTTGCTACACTAGATCGATGGTCGTATCGACAAACGCCGTCATTGAGGTACAGCGCGCCATGGACGCAGGATATTGGTGGCAATATTGCGCTGTGGGAGACATTCTCCTGCGTGTGACCTGTGGCAGCAATCGAAGACACGCCGCCAGCTGGGAACCGTCTGCATCCCTTCACGCTTGATATCTCCCCGACGGGGATGTAGTCTTTCAGCAGTATAACTGTCCTTTTCTTGAAGCCAGAATCGTGCTAAAGTGCTTTGAGGGGCATTGTAGTGAAATCACATTGATGTCTTCGGCGACCAAATTCGCCTGATATAAATGCTATGGGACCCATCATGGTCACTACAGGGCACCATCACCGCATACACGAGCCAGCGGCATGTTACTTAGGCGAAATACATGAGCCGTCAGAAGTCATCTAATGCCACATACATTCAACAAAATGTCTAACCCCTGATACGCAAAATCAGTGATGTATCTCGTTCCAAAGGCGGACAGGAAAGCTATTAAGCACGTGGACATAATGATATGAGTGTAATTCTATCAGCTGGTTGAAAAACATCGCGCAAACCCGCATATACATAGAGCTGCTATGAGACCCGCAACAGCAGAGCGAAAAGGATGTCATTCGCGACAGCGTCCGTCCTCACCTCGCCACAAAGTCGTGTTCACCGCTGCCTGCCCGTCCCGAACATTTATACTTGAACAAGCCATGTCCAAAGACGGCACAATCGATCTACTATGAGCGAGCAAAATTCCTAGTGTGAAGACCGCTGACAAGAACCATACCAACAAATCTGTTTTTCACATCCATTCTCCTAACACCGATTTTACGTAGTTGTCCCATTATCTGTCACCTCTTAATGTTATCATTATGTACGACTTGACATACTCTAGACGTTACCCACTAACGTCGTACACAAATACCGGGTAGTTATAATTAAAGTGTAGCTACTGATGCAGGTCCAGTATAGGCTGCAATTATCATATGGCAGAAAAACTGGGTGGATATGCCATAGTGTTAATGCGGAAACGATATGCTCTGGAAAACAGTAATTCCATTTTAGCCATCAGGTGTAAATCTGGTGCTGCACACTTATTGTATTGACAGTATCACATCCACGCTCTCGTTTGCCAATCCGTAATGGGAGTGAAGAGTATGGTTATAGAGAACAGAGGCCGTGCACTCTTAGTGAAACTGTCTTGTGTGATCGGAAGCAGATAGACGGTCGCAGTGAGAGAGCATCGCCCACTGAAAGTTCTGAGGGGAAGCCCAATGTCATTCAGTGCTTAAAAGAGATGATAATGAAATTGCAACACACAGTTGGCGTTGGTGTGGCATCTGGAGAGCAGAACATCCTATCCCGATGGAAGTTATTGCCGGGGTAGCTGTTGCTGTAGTTGTCCATGCAGCAGGTGTCCCAGTCAGTGCTAATGCCCGTGCAGTACGGGAAGTTTTCCGACCTGTTTCACACTGGTACAGCCGGCCGGAGTGGCCGTGCGGTTCTAGGCGCTACAGTTTGGAGCCGAGCGACCGCTACGGTCGCAGGTTCGAATCCTGCCTCGAGCATGGATGTGTGTGATGTCCGTAGGTCAGTTAGGTTTAATTAGTTCCAAGTTCTAGGCGACTGATGACCTCAGAAGTTAAGTCGCATAGTGCTCAGAGCCATTTGAACCATTTGAACCACATTGGTACACGTACAAGATCCAGATGTTGTAGCAACTGAAACCTCATGATCCGAAGCAACGTCCTCAATTTGCTCTTCGGTGCCTGGCACGGATCGCAGCTGATGAAGCGTGGCCGGGCAGTATTGTATGGGGTGACGAGGAACATTTTACTCTACAGGACGTACTGAATGCCCCAAACTGCGAATTTGGATTACTGTTAAGCTGTGTGTTATGCTTGAGGAGCCGTTGCATTCGCCGTATGTGACTGCGTGCTGTGGATTTACAAGCACTTGTATCCTCTGTGCGTTCTTCTTTGAAGCGAATACACCGAGATGACCTGTCAGGTTTACTGCGCCGGCTGCGTGCTACCGAGACCCTCTTTTACTGCATATGATTGCTGCTCTGGAAGACAGCAACTGTTTAGAAGCCACTGGTTTTGTGCAAGATTGGGTAACATCTCATGTTGCTCGCCCTGAGAAAGATTTGCTTAATGCTACGTCCCACGTACCTGTGACCTCCAGAGGTCTACACGGTCAGCTGATTTGAAACCATGTAAATTTTGGCTCTGAAGATATCTAAAAGAACGCGATTAGTAGGGACACTTTCTGTTTCTACCTCACCTAAAAGGCAGTATACAGGAACACGTTGCTCAGATTCCTGTAGAACTACTAGGATCAACTGTTGACCACATCGTTTTAAGGATTCAGCAACACGTCGGCGTCTCCGGTGCTCATACTGAATAAACTATGTAAGTGGCGAATTTCAGTTTCTTGACAGGTTCCTTTGTTTGAATTCACATACTCTCACTGCGTTAGCTTCCCAGACACTATTTATTAACTGTTTAGGAATTTGTTACTATGAAATATGTAGTTGTGTTCGTAATTACAGGGAAGGGAAATGTTTGGTCCATTGGAGATGCTGCGTACTATATGGTGGCTATTGAGCACGAAGTCTTTCGCTTTGCCAGGTAATGATTAAATTTGCCAGAATCCGTAAACTGACGACGTTCTCTCATTTTGTCCGCAGCTCGTGGTCTATTGGCTAGTGTTGCTACCTCAGGATCACGGGGTCCCAGGTTCGATTTCCGGTCGGGTTGGAGATTTTCTCTGTCCGGGGGCTGGGTGTTGTGATGTATTCATCATTTCATCATCATCATTTGTGATAGTTGCCAGATTTGATTGTGAAAAACTTGTATTTCGAACAAATTGAGACTTTGTACGGGCGCTGATGACCGTGCAGTTGAGCGCCCCACGAATCCATCATCGCCTGTTCTCTCATTGTGCGTTGGAATTTATGGTTACTTGAGTCAGTTTTGGAGTATTGGTATTTGATCGTGAGAAATCATAGGAACCGTATGTTCATT
The DNA here is from genome assembly GCF_021461385.2 of Schistocerca piceifrons. Lineage (NCBI taxonomy): Eukaryota > Metazoa > Arthropoda > Insecta > Orthoptera > Acrididae > Schistocerca > Schistocerca piceifrons. The sequence continues at coordinate 70,780,563 of NC_060144.1, read as the reverse complement.
ATAACATAGCGTCTGGATCTCGGTTTGTGTGATTAGACACATATCACCTCCAGTCCTTGGTGTTACCCACGGTTAACGAGCTGCTAGTAAAAAAATACCCATCTACATATTTATACCAATCTTCTGTTAGTCCATCGCCTCCCTCTTCCTATCTCATTCCGTTCCCTCCTCCTCCCAACTCCTACTCCCCTTTCTCTGTCCATCTCCTCCTACCCCCTCCCTGTCCATCCCCTAATCCCCTAATCGCCCTCTTAGCGATCATCACCTCCCCCTCCTGTCTATCTACTCTTTTGTTTCCGTCTCCTTCTCTCCCCTATCGCTCCCCATCTCTTTCCTTCGTCTGTTCATTTCCTCGTCCCCCTCGCCCCTTCAATATCCCCCTCCCTGTTGTGGGTTGGCAGGAGAGCCAATACCGGTTTACTAGAGGAAGCCGAAAGGCACGCGTTTTAGCTCACGCAGGCTGGCGTGAGGTCTGGAACAGGACAAGGAAATTAGACTTTAGAAAAACGGACGTAGCTGGTGGAATACTTAACTTTAACCCGTTAATGATGAGCGTCGCTCTTGACTGTACATGACTCAATATCAATAGTAACCGGTAATGGCGCCTTGCTAGGTCGTAGCAAATGACGTAGCTGAAGGCTATGCTAACTATCGTCTCGGCAAATGAGAGCGTATTTTGTCAGTGAATCATCGCTAGCAAAGTCGGTTGTACCATTGGGGCGAGTGCTAGGAAGTCTCTCTAGACCTGCCGTGTGGCGGCGCTCGGTCTGCAATCACTGATAGTGGCTACACGCGGGTCCGACGTATACTAACGGCCCGCGGCCGATTTAAAGGCTACCACCTAGCAAGTGTGGTATCTGGCGGTGACACCACACTCCCAATATCTGTTTCCATCTCCACTTTCTCCCTCTTTCCATTTTCTCCTCCCTCCTTCTCTCTCGATGTTATCATCCCCGCCCCAATAAGAGAAGGATGCTTCTTACGGCCACAGTATTTCTTTCCAGATCGTAAAAAATTGGACTGAAATCATTTCAGGTGCTTAGAAAGAGCGTTGGCCGCGAATGCATCTTTCAAATGCATGTCTCATGTATTTAACGAATTTATCACGTATGTGTAGAAATATTTAACCTGTGTCACCAGTGAAATACGCCCTGAAGCTTCATATTTACGCAGCTCAATTTTTGTGTCGTTGCATCTCCTAACCTATGTCTTACAACGACACAAATTTGCAAGTACACCGAGTGGTATGTGTGGCTACTGTCAGCGAAATATTGTGAACAGAGTCAGTTGTAAAGAAGTAATAAATTAAAACATCATGCATGACGCGACAGTGTTTCAAGCGTCTCAGGACTTGACGTCATATCTCCTGAACTAAGTGCCGTACAATCATATAATTTTCTAAATACGTTCAGCGATACGTGTGGATACTACACGTAAAACGTGTCACGAATGGAGTTAGTAGCACAGACGTAATAAATTTAAAGGTCATACATTATGTGGCATTTTTTCACGTATCACACTGTTGATGACGACACATCTCCTTCACAATTTGTAGAACAATGATACAATTTTGCTGGTGCATTCAGTAGTATGTATGAATTCTGTCTGCAAAATGTGTCACGAACACAGTTAGTAGTAAATGAGTAATGAATCAGAACGCCATGCTTCATGCGACAGTTTTACTGCATTTACCGTGAAAATGTAGTATGAGATAAACTTATTTTCCGTCTTCGTTATGTGAGGGATGTCAGCGAGAAAAAGTTTGAAATTATCTATAAAGTTTGTGGCAAGTTTGTAAGTGCTGTCATTCTCAGATACTGGATAACTAACATACGGGTATTCGGCGTCGTGGGCTACACTTCCTTTTCATGCCCTCCCCCACCCCTTGGTGTGGTAGGTATCGATATTATAAGGTAACTCATGTCTTAATTCACAAAATTCAACCAAATTGGTTCAGTTGTTTCCTCGTAAAGGAGTAACAAACATACTCTTTTTCTCTCTTTATGTCTCTCTCTCTCTCTCTCTCTCTCTCTCTCTCTCTCTCTCTCACACACACACACACACACACACACACACACACACGCACACACACACACATAAACTTTCGCATTTATAGTACACAGAAGTGTAGAGTTATAACCAGACGTGTTGTTTGGACTGAAAAGTTTAATAAGTACAGTTTGTGATGGATGATAAAGAGAAAAAGTAATAAGGAGCACCAGCAGAATGAGTTTAGTGATAAATTTTACATCAAAATTGGAGACCATTAAGTAGATGGATTTAACCCCTACACTGTTACAGGCGTGCATGAACAACCTGCTACGCCGTTGCTCAGGTGTTTTGAGGTGTATAAGCACGCCGCCTGCACTTTCCTGCTGTGTCATGCATGTCAGAATGTGTCCTGAACCGGCGGCCTCTCACTGCTGCGGACGTGTTACTTCCATATCTCGGTGAGCAAGAAACCTTAGAATAATTATCACAAAACATACTTGCCTTATTACGTTCTATCATTTGCTGTCAACCTCGTTTTGATATCTTGAATCGTTTATGAGGCATGACAATTGTCTTGTCAACATGGTTCGAGGTGAGCTAAGACGTGAAAAGGCGCTTCGATCGAGACGTCCTTCGGACAGAAAACCCATTAACTCGAGAACGAAATGAGATGTCCTTCTACCGTCAGCTTTAAATAAAACTTCGATACCTTATCTACTTGTCATTTGCAGCAGTCCTCAGCTAAAATCAACGATACATACAGTTTACCCAATGCGTTTTTAAACTCTGAAAGAATTTTAAAACTTTGAGCAATGCTGTACTTAATTTGATGCAGCACCTTAATTATGGTATATAATGAAATGTCCGCCCCCGGTAGCTGGGTGGTCAGCGCGACAGAATGTCAATCCTAAGGGCCCGGGCTCGATTCCCGGCTAGGTGGGAGATTTTCTCCGCTCAGGGACTGGGTGTTGTGTTGTCCTAGTATTCATCATTTCATCCCCATCGACGCGCAAGTCGCCGAAGTGGCGTCACATCGAAACACCTGCACCTGGCGAACGGTCTTCCCGATGGGAGACCCTAGTCATACGATATTTTATTTATGAAAAGAAATTCAGTCCTCTACCAAGTGACGATGACAGGCTGCAAGGTGTGAAAAAATCAAAATTTTTATACTTTTCGAAAAATCGGATAATACGTATTCCATATCTACCGGAACATCGTCTCGCAGCGAAGGCACCGGCACCTGACGAACAGTAAAGACATGACAAGAGCAGCCACAGCACGGAATACAAAGAGCACGATTGTAGCAGCGAAAGGGTTTTAAGGAATTCTGCTACTTTGGAAGGAAAATAACATTTGACAGTCGAAACATGATAGACATAAAAATGGACAAAAGGGGCATTCCTAGCCAAGAGAAGTCTGTTAATAACAACTATTGGTCTTAATCTGAGGAACAAATTTCTGTCAATGTACGTTTGGACCACAACACTGTGTGGTAGTGAGACGTGGACTGTGGGAAAACAAGAAAAGAGCAGAATAGAAGCGTTTCAGATGAGTTACGACAGAGGAATGTTGAAAATTAGATGGGCAGATAAGATAAGCAATGATGAGGCTGTTCACAATGTAGACGAATAATCTGTGGAATAAACTGATAACAAAAAATGAAAGGATGATAGGTGATGCGTTAACACATCGTGGAAGTTTCCACGGTACTACAGGGAGCTGCAGAGGATGAAAGCTGCAGGGGAAGGGAGAGACTGGAATATAGGGTGATCACGTAAAACGTGGACTGCAAATATTGTGGACTTGGGCAAGCGCTAATGATGTGCAGTTCCTCAGAGTGGATTGGTAGTCAAAGGCCTGCATTGTTAGCCAAGAAACAGACTGTTGTAGAGCTAAGAAATTGTATTTTATTGCAAACATCCACTTTTCAAATGGAACGATCCCAATGACATTAATAAACCAAAAGCAGGGTATATTGGAATATTATTAATGTTTGTTGCAGGGGTCTGATGCGAGTAGTTTATGAGTATCTGTAAACGTTTTCACACCGAAACCTGTTTGTGCCATTGAACCTGCGTAGTTACTAGGCACGAGGTTGTTACGTTTGTTTACAGAGTGCTTATGTGTTCCTTGAGTGGATTGCGACCTGCTAGTCATCAGTGTGTGACAGCCCAACCAGCAGGTGGTGGGACTTACCAGTGCAGAAAAATCCGACACGGTCACGGTGTATGGAGCGTGTAGGAAGCATGTAGTTCGTTCTTGTACAGTGTATGCGGGAAGGTATCCCAATAAACGCCAACCATCTCGGCTATTATTTATCAACATCTGCTACCAGTTACGTGAGTGTGGTAGTATAACACCTAGACAAAGTAACAGAAGGAAACATGTGGCGGGGGAAGAGGGGGAAATTAATGTTCTTGCTGCCGTTTCAGTTGATTTGCACGTTAGCTCCGCGCAATCGCACAAGGAAGTGTGATGAGCCAGTATCATACGCATTTTCCATCGACATAGCTTCCATCCCTGTCACATATCTCTCCATCAAGAGCTGCATGGAAACGATTATGACAATCGTGTTAACACCTGTACAGGGGAATTAAGGCAGTATGTACGTTCTTAGTGATGAACCCACATTTGCCGATCATGGCCAGGCAAACCGGCGAAACATGCACTATTGTTGTATTGACAAACCCCATTCGCTTCGTCAGGTGGAACGTCAACGTCTGTGGTGTGTAAATGTGTGGTGTGTGATATTGAACCATGAGCTAGCTCATAGGCCCGCTTTTCATAGACGGAACACGCTCATTTATCGCTCGGAGCCTTCTAACAGACCATCGTCCACGGATGCTAGAAGACATCCCCTGGAGATTAGGAGGAACCTGTGATACCAGCATGATGGTTGTCCAGCCCGTAGTACACGAAGTACTACGGCATGTCTCCATGTTTTTTTTTTTTTTCAAATTGTTTGATTGGATGCAGAGGGCTTGTACCTTGGCCGGAAAATAACCCGGATTTGACGTATGTGGATTTTTTCCTGTGGGGTAAGCTAAAAGACGCTGTCTATAAGGACGTAGCAGCTATACCTGATTATATGCAACGATATATTACTGCAGAATGCTATGACATCTCCGCTGAAATGCTGGCGCGTTTGCAGTAGTCGTTCCATTCCAGACTAGAAGCGCGTATTGCTGCTGCCGATTGTCATTTTGAACACAATCTGTGATGGACTGCTGTCTCGTTACTGGTCATAATCAACATAACGAGTTATGCACCCTATTATATTCTTTACTGACTGTTACCCCATGTGTTGTAAAATTGTCTGTACGGGAACTTTTGAAAATAAGAAATCTCATAAACGAGTACACTGGAATCCTGCAACAAACGCCACTGACATTCTAATTTACCCAACTTTTAGTTTGTTGACGTCAATATGAATTATTCCATTTAATAAGTGTATGTTTACACAAAAATACGCTTTCTAAATATTAGTATAATCTTTCTATTGGCTAACAATACGAGTCCCGGACTACCAATCCATCACATCAACAACACTTTCTATTTCCGCAAGATGTGCAGTACAGTATTCACCCTGTATATCCAAGAAATAATTGAGGATAGGGAGTGGAGCTGCTACTCTGACGTGAAGAGATTGGAACGCGAGAGGAATTCGTGGCGAGCTGCATCGAACCAGTCAGAAAACTGATGAATAAAAAAAGAAAATCATGATAATGAATACATAAATACGAACAGATTTCATTGTTTTATTTATAGAATGTATGTCGTTTGTTGCCGAACGCATAGTCTTCAGATGACTCTATATTACATGTGATGAACGAGTGTGCATATAGGAAAATAAAATTGCATAATAAACCTGTTGGGAGGGAATAATGTAATCTTGATTTCCTTCCTTATGTCTTACTAATAATTCTTGACGATTTGGATCCCAATTGTTCGTGACATGCTGTTTACGATCGCAGCTAAGTCTACTTTTACTTAAAATGGACATTCACTCTGAAGGTCAAACATCTGTTTTAACGACAGATTTAGCGAAACATTCACAGTACAAATGCGAAAACTTTGGTGTCCAAGTGGTCAGAAGAATGTCACGAGATTAGAGGTGAGTGCCAGTTGTCCACTAAGTGCTCGGGGTTACTAGAATGCTAAAGCGTGGTTGGATACTCAGCAATAGAGCAAATGGTTTGGTTCTCTTGTTAGGTCAGAAATTGATCTGTCTACGTGTTTTTCATTCTTATTGGGATGTGCGTCCTGCACTTAAATATTTACTTGGTTGAAATAACAGTATAACAATTCCTGTCATTAACAACAATGAATAAAACATTCAATGCTTTGAGCGGCCTTTGCTCTGGATCACGGGATATCCAGGCATTACCATCGACCTGGCGTGAAAAAAACGTGATTTGCACAGATATGATCCATAGCTCGCTGCAGCTGTAATTCAGGATGTCTTTGTGTCAGGGTGGGAACACATTATACTTTTTTTTTACTTTTTAAACAAATAATTTCATTAACAGTTGTACATCATATACATGAGAAGTCAATGCAGGTGGTAATGATTTAAAGGCGAAAAGTATAACAATAAGAAAATCGATACTGGATTGTAAAATTAGTTTGTTTTCAAACTTAAATTTCTTCTTGTAAAGTATATTGTTGTATTCCCTGTCTTGCATCAGTCCTTCATCGCATTACCCTATCTAAAGTTTTTCAAATGTTATTTCCCACATGTTACCTAACAAATTTGTCCGTTACCGAACCTATTGCTTTTGCGGAAGATCATTTCCATGTAGGTAAATTTGTTATCTCGTCTGATGTTACTTATGTAACACATTGTCCCAGTAACCACATTACAGTGTTATTTTTTGTGGTAGCATACAGTCTGGATGCCGCCCAATGTAGAATATCTGTGGTATATCGTGTAGTTCGTTTGGGAACTCTTTCGCCTGGACAAGTCTATAGGAGTTATGTGCTGAGGAGTCCATTGTTAAAGAATGTGTACTGATCGATGTGATCCAAACCTCTCGAGCCTAATCTGCACCAGCGCTATACTCTGTGGTCAGATGAGCGCAGATCACTGCATGTCGTACTTTACATAGGGAAATGGGACAAACAGCTGTCGTGAGATTATCACCTACCTTGCCCACTTCATAGATGTATTGTACGTAAAGATAGTGAATATTTTAGCTAATAAGCTGTGTTCCTATTTAATGTAATCCTCACCAGTGAACCTCAAAGGATGTAAGAAGCGCTGAAAGCAGATGGTGACAACAGCAGTCTTCGGCCTCCTCGTCAGCCATTGCAGGCACTGTACGGGTTCACCACATGGTCAACAGGCATAGGGACAAAGAAGGTTGCCGGGATTTTTTAGAAATAGAAAAATGAAATAATGAAGTGCTAATTTACTTTGTGTGGAACCAGTCTGGATGAGTTTGTATAACGGACTACAACTGCCCCTGTGGAGTAACGTGAATTCTGTAGTCATACGTTGAATTTATATAACAATTATTAATACAAGAAGATGCAAATAAAATGTTGTGAAGTTTTTTAAAATTTATTTGAGGACCCTTGAGATGTGCTTTTAGCAAATATGTTCACTGAATACATTCATCCTGAAAGAGTATAATTAACTTAGAACTCCGATATTTGAATGAAAAGTCAAGTTATCAGTAGGTAAAAAAGTTCTCTCAGATTAAATTTCACGCTAGATGGTTCTAGAAGTTACGATAATGGAGGCTGATTTTCCGTGAATTAACTCGGATATGTAAGAAGAGCCAAACTTTAAACAAATTGTTGAACTAAGCTTGAATTGTGCGCTTATTTAACTACCTTGACGTGAATAATTAAATTTCGGAGCAGAATTTAATATATCATGTGAGCTCTAACATTGCGACTCAGAGGTGCAACCACGCTGAAGTACCGATCAAATGTAGGATCTCTCGTGAATTCTTGTTATGTGAGTTTACTCGCCAGCAGAGATTAAAATATTGCATGTACATCTGAGAATCCAAGCTCACGTTAGTATATACAGATTAAAATATGGAGTGAGTTATTCCTTCGATTGCACCCAGAGATAACGAACGATACGAAAAGGTATTTTATCGTGAATGCGGCACATTAAGATATGAAAATTTAAAAAGATCGCTGGTGGCGATGGCGACAAGGCTAAACCATATTACTACGACAGAGAAATGAATTGAGTTGAACATCGACTTATCTTTCTGGTCTCCATATGCTCTCCACTGCCCACAGTTAAAGTGCAAAGCATCAAGAATCTATTTATATTGATGAATATCTTCAGATGCAAGTGGCTTCCGATCCCCGAATGTGTATCTGGAGTATATTACGAGAGATAGCCACTTATATTAATCCGTACTTGTCATCTAATGATGCATTTATCCTATCGGGGAAGGTCGTACCACTGCAGTAGCAGACAAGCTACCGTATTCCCCGCTTGTGGATGTCCAGCACATTGTCGTTTTTCGTTGTTTCAGCCACTTTTCATATATGCTCGTGACAGACACACGCTAAATCGTACCAGCTTTACCGATTCCAAGATCTTCTTTGCCAGTCACTGGGCCATAACAAGCTGCCCATCGTCAAAATTGTATGTGTTAGTGGGCTGAATCACTTGTGACCGATATCGTTGCTCCGCTTATTTATTTTTCTTGGAGCGTCACGTCCTCGCGACAGTTACTGGCGGTGTTCCATATCTCGGTGGACTCTTACCATAAATTCTTGTTCAACAGAATCTTAGCTAGGAAAGGAGAGGATTTCGCGGCATATTGAGTGTACTATATAATTGGAAATCTGTGAGAGCCTTGTGTCCTGTTCGTTTTAAGCAGACTTACATACATATATTGTAGATTGTGAGTCCTATAATCGATATTGCTCGTTTCTGAGTCTGTGCGGCAAGATTTACATGTGTAATATACTTACTTGCTACTCGGCGCTGATCTGGCTGTTTTGCACATGTCTTTTAAATGTTTCATTTAGTGCTGTTCCGGGCTTCCTCATATGTATGAGACTCCTCATGAGACTCCTATGTCAGCCGATGGATGTATAACACTATCATGTCTTACATCTTCTCTCATGATCTAAGATTGTTATCATTCCTCACTGGCTCTCCGTCAGAGAAGTTTTGCCAAGAGTGGCGGGTTACCTCGAGTCGTTTGTCAAGTTCACACCGAATAGTTTCTTGACATACTGGCTCAATGATACCACTGAATCTTTACTAGTGCTATATTTTCGCCGGGAGACGAAAGTCATTTCACAGTCGTATTTCAGTTCCTCTAGGGGGCAAGGAAGTAATAATTTTCCATAATTTGTTAGACAGAGTGAATTTATGGCTCTGAGCACTATGGGACTCAACTTCAGAGGTCATTAGTCCCCCAGAACTAGTTAAACCTAACTAACCTAAAGACATCACACACATCCATGCCCGAGGCAGGATTCGAACCTGCAACCGTAGCGGTCCCGCGGTTCCAGACTGCAGCGCCTAGAACCTCACGGCCATTTCGGCCGGCAGTGAATTTATGACTGGAAGCGGTAATTACAACTTAAACGATACAGACAAATTCAAGACAGACAAACGATTGATTCTAGGAGCACTTTTGACTCAAATTCCACGCAATAGGACTACATTGACACTTCTCTGGTTTCAGCCTATTGTACTGCTTCCATTCGGAATTTTTAAGCACTTATAGTGAAGGCGATACCTGATTGATGTCCTCAATCATCAAGAAAGGCTCTGTATGGTTATTCTGAAGATAACCTGTTTCATTCGTACTATTAGTAGACTACTTCATTACATTTCGTTATAATTAACAAACGATTATTTTATGGGATGGATATGAAACCCATCCCTGATTATAAACATTAATTTTTAAGGAAATATACAAGACACAGTTTTGTGGTTTATTGTAAGTGGAAGCTGAACTCATGATGTTTTTATGGATATATTTCCAGACGTGCTTCTTTCGTTACCGTATAAAGTCTAGATGATAGTCAGTTCCTCTCTACGTGTTTGCCAACACCTCTTCTGTCACTGCCACTTTAGCATTTCATTTTTGTGGCTTAAGAATACGCATATCAGAAATTGCTGAACTGAGTACTTGATGCTTAATGTGACCCCACAAATAAGACATCATCTGGAGTTAGGTGTTGTGCACTTGATGTGGTATTTACGTTCGACCATATGAACAGATTTCTCCCAAGAACTGACGAACAAATAAACGTGAATGTGACTGTTCACCGTCTTGTTGAAACACTGTACATGGCTGGAATTACTGCAATTGAGGTGCGACGCAATGTTTCAACGTGTGTTGGTTGGTTGGGTGACTGGGGGAAGGGGACCACACAGAGGGATCATCAGTCCCATCGAATTAGGGATGGATAGGGAAGAAAGGCCGCCGTGCCTGAACCGATTTTGGGAAATCACGGAAAACCTAAATAAGGATTGCCGATAGCGGCTTTGAACCGTCGACATCCCGAAAGCGAGTCCAGTGTGCCAACCACTGACCAACTCACTCTGTGTTACTAAGTGTCTAGATAAAATGCGACCATAATGGTAAATTCAATGAAAAAGAACTTTCCAATTTCCAATAACTGTGTTGTGCGTTAAGCCACACCGCATATTCAGTTTTGGGCAGTCCATTGTCTTCTGTGGGCTCTTCGATAGCATGTTCCTAGAAAAGTCATTATGTCTGGGTCTACAACGTGGCTGCAAAGTTTGCAGGAGCTACGTGTTGTACGCACGGAAATGCAGCCTTTTCCGTAAATTGTTCAGGACAGAGCTTTAAGGTCACAGGGAACAAGCCGAGTTCATTTTCGTGGACGGCGTTCAAATTAGATCTGTTGATATTTTTAAAAACATCGTCAATCCGATACGTCTATATTAAAAATATCATTAACGGCTGTCGATAAATCTAAATAGCCATGCCAGTGGCCTCTGGGTACTCCATAGCCAGAATGCGGGCCCAAACGTTCTCCTCCATGACATGAAACATCTCCTCCTTCGATGAGGTCAAGCTCCACGCTTGCATGAAACACATTTTGTCGAAATCAGTGTCACTTTGGATAATGGGGAAGAAATCACCATCCAAAATCTTCAAGTACCGTTTGGTAGTCACCGTGCCATCAAGGAATATAACACCGATTATTCTGTGACTGGACATTGCACACCACACATCCACCCGTTGAGGGTAAAGAGACTTCTCGATCGCGAAATGCGGATTCTCAGTCCACAATATGTGCCAATTTTGCTTATTGACCAAGTGATCCTAATGAAAGTCGCTAAACCAAACCACGCATTCGCGTACTGATTCCCATCATGCCCCGCGGCCTATCATGAAGCATGAACGTGCTAACGAAAACCATTGTGATGATTTTATTTCAGATTGTTCAATAATTGCCGCCCTGTATACTTACCAGACAGGTGGTACTTCCAGCCGTTTTGGGAGAAAATCAACTACAAGAGGTCGCAGAACACAGAGTGTCCTTTCTTGACTAATTAGCTGTGCACAGTTTAAACAGGTCCCTGTATCCTAGTGCATGAAATTCAGTTGTTTTCTTGCTAGCGGTTCACTGCAGTAGTAACGAATGCAAAACGGTGAGGTTGAGTTTATCGTCGTAACTGTTATGATAAACGTAACACAACCTTAGAGCTTGAAATTTATTGGTTATGTCACGTACCAGTAATAATGAATAATTCTCACTTTTACATCAAAATTTAAATTCCCAGGCCAAGGGCGAGACGGGTGTAAATTCTTTAAATGGATTATCCGTAATATTTGACCAATAAATGTACACTTAGTATTTACTAGTATGCTGTTCATCGATCTACTATGTTTTTATATCCACCAGTGGCACATAATCTAACATTTTTCCTTCGTAGTTTAGCTTCAATTTATCGACGGAGAATAAAGCGACCATATTAACATTTGTAATACTTCAGTGATGCAAAGATTGGGAACTTGCCTTAAATGGACTTATATGTAAAACTATCCATATAACAAAACGAATGAATGGAGTACCTTTTTTTTATTTGAGTCATCAGTCTTCTGACAGATTTGATGCGACCCGCCACGAATTCCTCTCGTGTACCAATGTCTTCATCTCAGAGCAGCTCTTGCATCCTATGTCCTCAATTATTTGATGGATGTATTCCAACCTCTGTCTTCCTCTACAGTTTTTGCCCCCTACAGCTCCCTCTAGTACCATGGACGTCATTCCCTGAGGTCTTAACACATTTCCTGTCATCCTGTCCTTTCTCCTTGTCAGTGTATTCCACATATTACTTTCCTCTCTGATTCTGCGCAGAAACTCCTCGTTCCTTACCTTATAAGTCCACCTAATTTTCCACATTCGTCTATAGCACCACACTCATATGCTTTCATTCTCTTCTGTTCCGGTTTTCCCACAGTCCATGTTTCGCTACCATACAATGCTGGGCGCCAAACGTACATTCTCAGAAATTTCTTCCTCAAACTAAGGGCTATGTTAGACACTAGTAGACTTCTCTTGGTCAGGAATGCCCTTTTTGCCAATGCTAATCTGCTTTTGATGTCCCCCTTGCTACGTCCGTCATTGGTTATTTTTCGGCCTAGGTAGCATCAATCCTGATGTTAAGTTTCTCGATGTTCTCATTTCAGCTTCTTCCCATTACTTTCGTCTTTCTTCGACTTACACTCAATCCACATTCTGAACTCATTAGACTGCTTACTCCATTCAGCAGATGATGTAATTCTTCTTCACTTTCATTCAGGATAGCAATGTCATGAGGGAATCTTATCAGTGATATCCTTTCACCTTGAGTTTTAACCCCACTCCTGATTCAAATGGCTCTGAGAACTATGGGACTTAACATCTATGGTCATCAGTCCCCTATAACTTAGAACTACTTAAACCTAACTAACCTAAGGACATCACACAACACCCAGTCATCACGAGGCAGAGAAAATCCCTGACCCTGCCGGGAATCGAAGCCGGGAACCCGGGCGTGGGAAGCGAGAATGCTACCGCACGACCACGAGCTGCGGACCCCACTCCTGAAACTTCCATTTATTTCCATCGTTGCTTCTTCGATGTACAGATTGATCAGTAGGGGCGAAAGTCTACATCCCTATAGTACACTTTTTTTTAATCGACACCCATCGTTCTTGGTCGTCCACTCTTATTATACCGTATTGGCTCTTGTACATGTGGTATATTATCTGTCTCTCCCTACAGCTTACCCCTATTTCTCTCAGGATTTCGAACATCTTGCTCCATTTAACATTGTCGAACGTATTTTCCAGATCGACAAATACTATGAACGTGGTTTGATTTTTCTATAGTCTTGCTTCCATTATTAACCGCAACGTCAGAATTGCCTCTCTCGTGCCTTTATCTTTTTTAAAGCCAAACTGATCGTTATCAGGCACACCCTCAATTTTCTCTTCCATTCTTCTGTATTTTATTCTTAACAGAAACCAGGATGCATGAGCTGTTAAGCTGACTGTGCGATAATTATCGCACGTGTCAGCTCTTGCAGTCTTCGCAATTGTGTGGATAACTTTTTTCCGAAAGTGAGACGGTGTGTCGCCAGACTCGTATATTCTACAGACCATCGTGAATGGTCGTTTTGTTGCCGCTTTCTCCAACGACTTTAGAAATTCTGATGGAATGTTATGTATCCCTTCTGCCTTGTTTGATCTCAAGTCCTTTTAAATTCTTGTTTCAATACTGGATCCCTTAGCTCTTCTAAATCCACTCCTATTGCTTCTTATATCGCATTAGAAATTTTGCTCCCTCATAGTGGCCTTCAATGTACTGTTTCCCCATATCCGCTATCTCCTCTGCATTTAAAAGTGAAATTCCCGTTGCACTCTTAACGTTACCACCCTTGCTTTTAATTTAACGGAATGTGGTTTTGTCTTGCCTACAAGCTGAGTCAGTCCTCCCGACAATCATTTCTTTTTCGATTTCTTCACATTTTTCATGCAGCCATTTCGTCTTAGCTCCCCTGCACTTCCTTTTTATTTCATTTTCTGCGACTTGTATTTCTGTATTCCGGAATATCCCAAAACATTTTTGTACTTCCTTTCTTCTTCAATCAGCTGAGGTATTTCTTCTGTTACCCATTGTTTCTTCGCAATTACCTTCTTTGTACCTATTTTTTTCTTTCCAGCTTCAGTGATTTCCCTTTTTAGAGACGTCCATTCCTCTTCAAATGTAGTGCCTGCTGAGCTACTCCTCATAGCTGTATCTACAGCCTTAGAGAACTTCAAGCGTGTCTCATCATTCCGTAGTACTGCCGTATCCCCCTTCTTTGCATATTGATTCCTCCTGACTAATCTCTTAGACTTCAACTTACTTTTCATCATTATTAAAGTGTGATCCGCAGTCTATGACTACATTATCAATGAAACACAACTGATGTCATTTTAAAGAAATACAACTGGTATCGGTTCCCTCGTACAAGCACCTAGGTAAAACAGTTTTTAGGTGTATGAAATGGAACAGATTTTGGTCCATTGTTTGAAGACTACGGAAACACAATAAGTTCTGAAAGGAGATTGCTTAGAACACAGTCGTACGACAGATTTTGGGGTGTTGCTTCAATGTGTGCGACTCGCGCCAAAAGGACTATTAGGGGTTACAGATCAGGTACAGGGAAAGCCAACATGAATGGTCTGAGATTTTTGTCACCCTCAGTACTTACAAAGGAGCTAAAAAACTGACCTTTCACACGCTTCAAGACAGACGGAAACCATCCCTACAATGCTTACTTACAATGAATCAGGTACCACCTTTAAGTGAAGAATCTCAGAATATACTACAGCTCCCTACGTTTCACGCCAGGAGATATGCCGGGCACAAGATTAGATTAATTACAGGATGACCAGAAATGATTAATCATTCATTCTTCCAGCGCTTCACATATAACTTGAACGGGAAGGGACCCCAATTACTACCTTCTACCACATACATAACACTAGATTGCAGAGTATAGATGTACATGTAGATGTAAGTATATAAACAAAGACAGTATAGAACATATAGTAAAAATAGTGGAATAAAAAGTAATGGCCCAGACAACGAACATTTCTTCACAGTGAACACAATATACGAGGGAATATCGGAAAGTAATGCACAATAATTTTATTATCAAAAAGTGTAAAAGGAAACAAAACATAAAAACAAAAGAATCAGAAACGAACTTACATCTTTTACCTACTTTCCTACATAGCCACCAACGTTCTTAAAATATTTCTCCCATCGAATACCAGTTTCAATTCGCACAGTCCGTAGAAGTCTGTTTGGCTGAAGTATAGCCATATGCAGACTGCTAATTTCGCGAAGCGGTGGCCGACCAGAAATTTCTTCATGGGACCAAACAGATGAAAGTCCGGTGGTGCAAGGCCCGGACTGTATGGTGGATGCTGGAGCGCATCCCACCCAAATTTGGTGATTTTCTCGTGAACAGGAGCAGCAACATTCGGGCGGGCACTGTCACGAATAAGTTTGACACCGCGAGCAGTAATGTTGTGGCATTTGTCACGAAGGGCAAGACGCATGTTGGTGAAAGCTTTAATGTAGGCTGCTGCATTCACTGTGGTCTTGTGCTCAGCAGAGTCCACCAGTAAGAGACCATGCCTATCCCAAAACAGTCACAAGCACTTTCCCAGCAGAGGGACTCACTCCGAATTCTTTTCGTAATGGGGAACCACCATGTTCCCACTCCACAGAGGTCTTCTTGGTTTCGTGCGTGTAGTGGTGCGCCTACGAGTCATCACCACTGACGATTCCTTTCGGAAAATAATGCCCTTCTGCTAGGTAACGTGTTAAGTTATTCGAGTATGTTATCATTCTCTGACTCTTCTGGCTGTCTATCAGGTTCTTAGGCATCCGGCGAAGCACAAAATTTACGAAATTTCTACGTGTCATGAACAATATTGTGCACTGCACTATCAGAAACGTTGGTCTGCTGCAATAAGATTCGCAGTTGCGCACACGGATCGTCCTAAATTGCTGCCTCAATTGCTCCGAGATTCTGCGGTGTTACCGACCGCTCGGAGTGTGACGGATCAGTTAGGTTCACACGGCGCTCTTGGAAGAATGCACACCACCGTCCATACAGTCGCCACGCGCGTCCCTTTGAATTTCGCTCGTTTATCTCTTTCAGCCCACAAAACGAACTACACTCCACTGCTCTTCTCAAGATGACGACAGTAATATGCGAGCCCTCTTTTTCGTAGTTCAGGCTTATCTCACTAGAGATGCACGTGCCAACAAAGCAACCTCTGTAGTGCAAACTTTAAACTATATATTCCATCTTCAGTACCAGTGGAGAAGAAAATTGTGCGTTACTTTCCAATCATCCTTTGTATTTATTTTATTTTGATATTTACTTTACCAGATCTGATTAGGGCTATCAGGCGGTCTCTTACATTACAACACGGTTTCACTCATGCAATAGCTCTTTTATATCGTTGTTACCTAAGAAATAACTATTTTTATACGAAAAGTAGTATTAAAATAGTTAATGTGTCTGAAGTGTCAATGTGAGTAGATAATAATGAGTATGAGATAATGAAGTTCGAATTGGCGATATTTGTATTACTGCAGCTGCTGCCGCTAATAGTGATAATAATGAAAATAATAATGACAGTAATAACAACACAGATAGAGGCAGATATAAGAAGAATTTATAGGAGTTCAAGATAGATGCTTTATGATATAGCAAGTTCTGGAAAGAAGAAAATTAAGGAAAAAGCATCGGCTAAGAATACTGGAAAATTAGGGAGACTGAGTGACAAAGGTTTCCTTGATAAGACAGTAGAGAAGACAAAGGGTTTGGAAGTATCTGCGCTTGTCTTCTCGCAGCGGGGATAGCTCTCCATATCATATTGAGATACCATCAAAGAGACGAACATCGCAGATATAATGACCACAAGCGTCTATAACCAGTTCCAGGCAGGTGAGCGTACCTGAGAAAGGCCTACATGGTAACATCGCTGAAATCAATAACTGGAAGTATAGGTGTTTATAAACTGAAGAGCCCAAGGAACTGGTACACCTGCCTAATATCGAGTAGGGTCCCCGGCAGCATGCAGAAGTGCTGCAACACGACGTGGTATGATCTCGACTAATGTCTGAAGTAGTGTTAGAGGGAAAGACAGCATGAATCCTGCAAGGCTGTCCATAAATCTGAAAGAGTAGGAGAGGGTGCTGATCTCTTCTGAACAGCACGTTGCAAGGCATCCCAGATATGCACAATAACGTTCTCGCCTGAGGAGTTTGCTGGCCAGCGGAAGTGTTTAAACTCAGAAGAGTGTTCCTGGGGCCAATGTGTAGCAATTCTGGATGTATGGGGTGTCGCATTGTCCTGCTGGAATTGCCCGAGTCAGTCGAAATGCAAACTGGACATGAATGGATGCAGGTGATCATACAGGATGCTTACGCACTTGTCATGTGTCAGAGTATTATCTAGACGTATCAGGGGGCCCATATCACGCGAACTACACACGCCCCACTGCGTTACAGAGCCTCCACCAGCTTTAACAGTTCCCTACTGAGATGCAGGGTCCATGAATTCATGTCTCCATACCCGTAAACGTCCATCCACTCGATACAATTTGAAATTAGAAACGAGACTCGTCCAACCAGGCAACATGTTTTCAGTCATCAACATCTAAATGTCGGTGTGGAAGAGCCCAGGCGAGGCGTAAAGCTTTGTGTTGTGTAGTCATCAAGGATAGACGAGTGGGACTTCAGCTCCGAAAGCCGATGTCGATGATGTTTCGTTGAATGTTTCGCACGTTGACACTTTTTGATGGCCCAGCATTGGAACCTGCAGCAATTTGCGGAAGGACTGCCTGCTCTCACGTTGAAGATTCTCTTCAGACGTCGTTTGTCCCGGTCTTGCAGTGTGTTTTTCCGGCCTCAGCGACTTCGGAGATTTAATGTTTTAAGGGATTCATGATATTCACGGTGCACTCGTGAAAAGGTCGTGCGGGAAAATCCCCACTTCCTCGCTACCTCGTAGAAGCTATGTCCCATCGCTCGTGCGCCGACTATAACACCACGTTGAAACTCGGTTGTTGTTGTTGTTGTGGTCTTCTGTTCAGAGACTGCTTTGATGCAGCTCTCCATGCTACTCTATCCTGTGCAAGCTTCTTCATCTCCCAGTACCTACGGCAACCTACATCCTTCTGAATCTGTTTAGTGTATTCATCTACTGGTCTCCCTCAACGATTTTTACCCTCCACGCTGCCCTCCAATACTAAATTGGTGATCCCTTGATGCCTCACTTAAATGTTAATAATCTGCCACTGTAATAGCAGTAACTGATGTAACAACTGCGCCAGCCATATGTTGTCTTATACAGGCGTAGCCGGCCGCAGCGCCGTATTCTGCCTGTTTATTATCTCTGTATCTGAATACGCAGGCCTATCCCAGTTTCTTTGGCGCTTCAGTGTATAATTGTATTTCTCAGTTAATGAGGGAAGAGCTTTTTAAACTTTCGTAGGTGATGGAGACATGCTGATGCCGTCTTGCTCGTTGAAGTTACGTGCTAAGTACAATTTATATCTTCATCTATTTTTATTCCAAGACCCTGTGCTGAAGGAGACAGATTGATTTTAGTCCAATTTAGTGCTAAGGATGGCACGGATTCCCTATTTTTTGGCCTAATGAGCCTAGAATAACCAACCAGTAGCTCTTGGCTTTTATACGCAGGGTGCGCGAAATAAACTGCGCCAGAAAATATTGTACGCTCCTTAAGGCAGGCCACTCAAGTTACGCAATGGGTGCGGATGATGTAAGTTGGGTTGCCTATCATCAGTTGGTTAAAGCACTTTTTCTGCACCGGTTTTATCTTCCCTACCGCGTATTTTGCGAAAGCCCTAATATTGTTATCTCTGTTTCTGGAAGTCTCACTGGTACCTTATAGCTTCTAAGTAAGTATCTCAGGTCGTTTCTCGTCTCTTAAATGTCGTTCTAACCGCGGAATGCCTGCACTCTACGTAAGTAGGCTGATTGAAATGGCCGGAAACGCACAAGGGCACGGAAACATCTGAAGACATGGAGCGGTGTCGCGTTCTTTATGCCGGTGCCATTGTCGCGGCGAACCTTCTGTGCGCGCGGACGGGGGCGCTGCATTTTCCAAAGAGACCCCGCCGTGCTATCACATCAGAGGCGCCGGGCCGGAAGGCTCCACAGCTGGTCGTAGCCGCTACTGGCACAATGGCGCACCCGGGGTCCCGTTGCCGTCGTCGCGTTTCGTCGAGCTTTGCTTGTAACCATTCCTGAGGCTACGTAGCTACGTACAGAATCCTCACACCTGAACACAGCAGCAGCAGTGCGCGCCAGCAGGAAGCCGTGTTATTGAGGGCGGAGCCACGAAAATGCACCGCTGTACCAGATGTCTCGCTGCCAGGTCCATCAGAAGAATGGGGAAGACTACCTTCTGTTGACGTAATTAGCTGTGGCAGCGTGTTACCGTAAACTCAAGAGTATATGAGATCTCAAAAGAAGCGGTAAGAATATGAAGTCAAGAAGAACGAATTTCATTGTCTAGAGTGTAGTAACCACTGGAAAATTAAAAGTGTGTCGGTGTTGGTAAATGGCAGTGGATCGTCGTGGTGAATTTGGCCAACAAAAGTAACGTTTCATTCAAAACCCAGTTATATTTTTCAAGAAGCTCTGACTACCTGTTCACAGCTTTCATAGTTGCAAGTAAGGTGACACCTAAGCTCAGTAACCTTTAGAAAATACAATGTTTCGTAAAGATGCTTTTGTTACATGTGTAATTCTTAATAACAACTTCTGAATACTCTAGAACATACATCCTATGCATTTGGTAGTAACAATATTGAAATAAGTAATGAAACAATTTGGCATACTATCGTCGTGCCACGAACGTGCATAATTCTTCTGACAACTTCCCTTCTTGAGCCGTAACTTAAAAGCTGAAGCATAAAGGAATATTAATTTAACTACCGGTAGTTTCTCATAAAAATAAACACACATAAACAATGACATTCGGCTCAGTGCCCAAGGTGACTTATTCAGTCAAAATGTGACCAAATAATGATTACAAAATAATTAGAAAAATGATCGTTTGAATACAGGTGACTGCAAATAACTGACGTTACACCAACGAGTATCAGTTAGGTCAGCCATATTCCCAAAACATATGTAAGTTTCACGTTTTAGTTGGACACGTACCGTGATTTTCAGGGTTGCAATGGATGTGCTAGTTCGAGCGTGTGTTTGTTGACTACGAGGATACTACAGGGTGGAGCAAATAAAATTATCCCAGATAACAGAATTACAGGGTGCAAAGAAAGACAGAAGAGGAATGGAAATGCATTGCTAATCTGACTATAACAGATGTTGAAAGTGACCATCTGTTGTCACTTTTGGATCCGGATCAGCAAGTTGCTGAAAGTGGATCGAAGCTGAACTACTGGAATTGCTTTAACTTCATGCGAAATATTTTGCTGCAGTTTTTCAAGACTATGAGGGTTTTTGTGATACACCTAAGACTTAAGGGCTCCCCAAACAATTTGCACACTGACAGATCTAGTAACCTTGGTGGCCCAGTTACGGCTGCGACCAGACTGACCTCTGCTAACAACTCTATCGGATGTGAAGATTATGTAAATGTGCTCCAAGGCTGGGACTGCTGTATGGGTAATAGCTCCATCTTCTTGAAAGTAAGTTACTGTGGTTATATATATATACATTGACGTCCAATCGTGTCCACTCGTCTGCGCCGCTTTTATGTGCCTCACCCTGCATCGTAAATCACTCTGATATCTTCCTTGTACTAGCGTCGCTCCATGGCACTGTCTACCGAGCTGTAGCCACACACTTGGACACTGCCGTTTGTTAGCATCCACTTCTTGTCACTATCAAAAACCTGCCGCTGCTGCGGAATGATGGAGGAAAAGAAATCCCTCAAATGGTTCAAATGGCTCTGAGGCCTATGGGACTTAACATCTGAGGTCATCAGTCCCCAAGAACTTAGAACTACTTAAACCTAACTAACCTAAAGACATCGCAAACAACCATGCCCGAGGCAGGATTCGAACCTGCGACCGTAGCGGTCGTGAGGTTCCAGACTGTAGCACCTAGAACTGCTCGGCCACTCCGGAAATCCCTCCAGCAATGGTGGAGATCCCAGCGTATTTTTGCTTTGACTCGAGTGCTTCCTGTGATGTTTAAGTGCTTCAGTTGCGATTGCCTTAGTGGTTGTCCTCACCAACCTGCCAGCTCCGCGCATGTGCTTTATACTCCTTGTCGGTAGGTGGAGTCTAGGTAATCTCAGGTATCACCTGTATTAAGCACTCTGGCAAATGCAATTAATCAAGCCACCGGTAGTTACGTCTCAAAAACAACTGAAAATCTAATGGAGAAGAATTTCTTGCGAAGTAAAATGTCTTGGACTTTGTTGCTGTTTAATTCTCAAAATTTTTTTTTCTGAAAAATGTTCAGAGCGGGGCATGAATGGATATTATCTAGTGTGAGGAGTGGTCGAGGAATGGATGCGGAAGGGATCGCATATATCACAACTTTGATTTAGTGATTCATTAATGCATGCAAATTATAAAAGTAAATGTATGCTTCTATGTTATACGTGCGCTCATAAAAAAATTTATCGATTACAACCAGACTTGGTACACGTATCACTTACTGTCTGAGAAGGAAAAGAAAAACACTGTTGCGACAAGAAACACTTTAGGGGTTGGGTTGGTAGTGAAAAGGATCGTAGCCCACTATGCAAAAAGAGGTACACTTTATTACGGTAGTAGTTGAGAATGAGAGCTCTAAGTGATTCTGGGCTGGAATATTATTGGTTTGAGTATAAGGGGCTTCTAACTGAAAAAGGTTTAAATGGCTCTGAGCACTATGGGACGTAACGTCTGAGGTCATCAGTCCACTGGCTTCTACTGAGTCCCGATACCCAGCGCAGACGTGTCTGGACAGCAGTCGGACTGTCGGTAGCCATACGGCTCGACAACTAGGAGTAATGCTCTGGAGTGGCGTTTCCTTCGTAGCAGACCATGAAAACTTCGCAGCACAACGGTAAGTCAGCGATTACCTACACCCCATTTTATTGCCCTCCATTCCGAGATATCCTGGGCTTACATTTCAGTACTATAGTGCCTGCAGCACATGACTGGAGATTCCACTGCTTGTCTTCGTCCTTGCTAAACCCAATCTCGGTCACCAATTTTGCCCAATCTCACCTCACGGGAGAGCTTTTGGAGCATTATGGGCAGGATCCTCCAACCAACTAGGGATTTTGATGATCTAATGAAGTGACTGGACAGAATTTGGCACGACATCCGTCAGGACGAAGTCCAACAGCACTGTCAATCCAACGAAGCCAAATAATAACTTGGATTAAGGCCAGAAGTCGACCAATGGGTTATTGAATTGCTCAGTTGATGAAGGTTTTCTCTTGAATAAATCATCCAATTGTTCTGAAACTGTAATCACTTGTTTGTTTGTATATGCGCATCACATTCACCGCTTTCCGTTTATTAAGGGTAATATTCCCTGGTGCGTCTTTCTTCTTGTATCCAAGGGGCTGTATTATTTTAAGGCATATAGTTCAGATGATAGAACCTCATAAGCCCCGATATCAACGAAAAACTGCCGCTTCATACACGACATTTTAATTTACTACTAGCTCTATTTGTAACACCATTACAGTCAGCGTCCAAAGGTACCATTTATTACATTTTTCAATACATTACGTTCCCTTTCCTTCAGAGGGAAATCTGATCGGCTGAGTTCACACAGCCTCTTTATGGTCAGTGGATGTATCTGCAAATTTGTATCGCTGTACGACACCTATTTTAGGTGGTATGACGTTACATACATTGAGCTGCGTAAGAATGAAGCTGTAGAGCGAAATTTGCTAGAGATGCAAATGAAATATGTGTGAAATCTGTCAAATGTATGTGAAATATACACTGAAGCGCCAAAAAAACTGGTATGGGCGAGTGTATTCAAATACGGGCATACGTGTAAGGTAGGATACGGTGTTGCGGTCGGTAAATTCTATATAAGATAAAAAGTGCCCGGCGCAGTTGTTAGATCAATTGCTGCTGCTACAATGGCAGGTTTTTAATAAGAGTTACCTGAGTGTTTACATGGTGTTATACTCGGCACACGAGCGATGGGACACAGTATTTCCGAGGTAGTGATGAAGTGGGAATTTTCCCGTATGACCATTTCACGAGTGCCAATATTGTATTAGGTACCGAAATCGGGTTGAAACCAGACATAATTAACTCGGATTGGACAATGTTTAGGAATGAGAAGACTAGTAGGGGTGGTGGTTTGTTAATTGCAGATAAAAGCTGTTTAAACGCAGTTGAGATCGATACTGGGTCGGACTGTGAAATACTCTGGATAAATCTGTCAATCAGACAAGGAGTGACCATTGTATTAGGATGTTTTATAGACCACCAGCATCCGCTACAAACGTCGCAGAACGTTTCAGGGAAAGACTTTAGTACCTAGGAAATAAATATCCGAATTATCCGTTAGTTATAGGTGGAGACTTTAAATTGGCGTCCATTGACTGGGAAAATTACACGTTTATCACAGGGGGCAGAAGCAAAGATTCATATGATGTTATTCTAGGAGCGCTCTCAACAAACAAGCTTCAGGTACTGGTTAGAAAACCAACTCGAGATGGGAACATATTAGTAATCATCTTGTGGTGCAGCTCTTCTTGTTGTCTCCGTGCTCTCTCTCTCTCTTTTCTTTATTTCTTTCTTTCTTTCTTTCAGTCTCTCTCTGCCCCAGTACTCATCACACACACGCAACCCCACATAAACCACACACCACTAACATCAAATACAATTCAAACTCGCGCGCCTCACCCAGCATATCACGCTACGAAACAAATGAACGCCACACAGCCACAACAACACGTAATGGCAGCGAAAACTCCTCCTATGTTTTAAGTAATCGGAAAAACTGCATTGCCACGCGAACACAGGCAAAGAAGTAAGCCTATCTACTTCCCCAACAACACAGGAAAACGTACTACAACTTCAAAACTGTAAGTTACAGAAAGAAAACGTGATACAGTCTTATTTCCGTTCGTAAATGCATAACAAACAGAAAATAAATTACGTATTTCTGTTTGCAGATGACAAGTTGTATGTTGTGTAGCATAACAGCTACCAAACCAAGAGGACAATAACATGATATAAGGTATGTTACTTTTCGCCAATTAAGTTATAAATGCAACTTTTACATTATGTTGTAACGACGCAAATGTTAATATGTTAACAACAAATTTACAGTTAAAAATAAAAATAGGACCCACTGACGATAGCGCAAAAGTGCTGAAACATGTATGGGTGAAACAAAAGAAAAAAAAGGTGTCTTGCATAAGGCGGAACTTCTCATCCCAGGAACATATTAGATATGTTGGTGACAAACTGATCTGATCTTTTTAAGGAAGTTAATCTAGAAGAAGGTATTAGCGACCATAATGTCGTTGTCGCTTGTATGTCAGTGGAAACTGCAAAAAAAAAAAAAAAAAAAAAAAAAAACCAAAGAAACAGCGTAGAGTTTTCGTGTTTGGGAAAGCAAATAAAAGTGTCATTAATGAATATCTTCATAGTCAGGTCCAAGCATTCATCGCGGCACTCAAAGATACTGAGCATCTTTGGTCAGAATTTCGAGGTACTGTCCACCACGTGCTAGAGAAATATGTGCCTAGCAAAAGTATAGGGGAGGGAAAGGATCCATCTTGGTTTAACAAACATATTAGGAAGTTGCTGAGATAATGTTGCACAATCGTTTTAAACGTAGTCACTGCCCCGCTAACAAACAGAAATTATGCGAAATGAAAGCAGCTGTCAAAAGGTCAATGAGAGATTCTTTTAATGAATTTGAAAGCAATATTTTATCTGCAGACTCTAAAAATAACCCCGAAAAATTTTACTCGTAAGTAAAATCTATGAACGCTACAAATATTTCAATACCTTCACCTGCTGACATACGGGTAATGTAACGGATGATGATAAACAGAAGGCCGAAATTCTAAACCTAGCTTTCAAAAACTCGTTTATGGTAGAGAACTGCAACACCATTACCCGTTTCAATTGTCGAACAAACGCAAGGATGGCTGACACACTGTTTAGCGTGCCTGGGATCGTAAAACAGGAAGGCATTTGGCCCAGACGGTATCTCCGTAGATTTTATGTTGACTAAGCTGCAAATATAGCACCATTCTTATCCATCATCTATCACAGATCGTTGGAACAGCGGAAAGTTCCACGGGACTAGAAGAAGGCTCGGGTCTTTTTTTTTGTCATCAGTCTACTGACTGGTTTGATGCGGCCCGCCACGAATTCCTTTCCTGTGCTCCCTCTTCATCTCAGAGTAGCACTTGCAACCTACGTCCTCAATTATTTGCTTGACGTATTCGAATCTCTGCCTTCCTCTACAGTTTTTGACCTCTACAGCTCCCTCTAGTACCATGGAAGTCATTCCCTCATGTCTTAGCAGATGTCCTATCATCCTGTCCCTTCTCCTTATCAGTGTTTTCCACATATTCCTTTCCTCTCCGATTCTGCGTAGAACCTCCTCATTCCTTATCTTATCAGTCCACCTAATTTTCAACATTCGTCTGTAGCACCACATCTCAAATGCTTCGATTCTCTTCTGTTCCGGTTTTCCCACAGTCCATGTTTCACTACCATACAATGCTGTACTCCAGACGTACATCCTCAGAAATTTCTTCCTCAAATTAAGGCCGGTATTTGATATTAGTAGACTTCTCTTGGCCAGAAATGCCTTTTTTGCCATAGCGAGTCTGCTTTTGATGTCCTCCTTGCTCCGTCCGTCATTGGTTATTTTACTGCCTAGGTAGCAGAATTCCTTAACTTCATTGACTTCGTGACCATCAATCCTGATGTTAACTTTCTCGCTGTTCTCATTTCTACTACTTCTCATTACCTTCGTCTTTCTACGATTTACTCTCAAATCATACTGTGTACTCATTAGACTGTTCATTCCGTTCAGCAGATCATTTAATTCTTCTTCACTTTCACTCAGGATAGCAATGTCATCAGCGAATCGCATCATTGATATCCTTTCACCTTGTATTTTAATTACACTCCTGTACCTTTCTTTTATTTCCATCATTGCTTCCTCGATGTACAGATTGAAGAGTAGGGGCGAAAGGCTACAGCCTTGTCTTACACCCTTCTTAATACGAGCACTTCGTTCTTGATCGTCCACTCTTATTATTCCCTCTTGGTTGTATATGACCCGTCTCTCCCCATAGCTTACCCCTACTTTTTCCAGAGTCTCGAACAGCTTGCACGATTTTATATTGTCGAACGCTTTTTACAGGTCGACAAATCCTATGAAAGTGTCTTGATTTTTCTTTAGCCTTGCTTCCATTATTATCCGTAACGTCAGAATTGCCTGTCCGTCCCTTTACTTTTCCTAAAGACAAACTGATCGTCACCTAGCGCATTCTCAATTTTCTTTTCCATTCTTCTGTATATTATTCTTGTAAGCAGCTTCGATGCATGAGCTGTTAAGCTGATTGTGCGATAATTCTCGCACTTGTCAGCTCTTGCCGTCTTCGGAATTGTGTGGGTGATGCTTTTCGGAAAGTCAGATGTTATATGGCCAGACTCATATATTCTACACACCAACGTCAATAGTCGTTTTGTTGCCAGTTTCCACAATGATTTTAGAAATTCTGATGGAATGTTATCTATCCCTTCTGCCTTATTTGACCGTAAGTCCTCCAAAGCTCTTTCAAATTCCGATTCTAATACTGGATCCCCTATCTCTTCAATGTCGACTCCTGTTTCTTCTTCTATCACATCAGACAAATCTTCACCCTCATAGAGGCATTCAATGTATTCTTTCCACCTATCTGCTCTCTCCTCTGCATTTAACAGTGGAATTCCCGTTGCACTCTTAATGTTACCACCGTTGCTTTTAATGTCACCAAAGGTTGTTTTGACTTTCCTGTATGCTGAGTCTGCCCTTCCGACAATCATATCTTTTTCGATGTCTTCACATTTTTCCTGCAGCCATTTCGTCTTAGCTTCCCTGAACTTCCTATTTATTTCATTCCTCAGCGACTTGTATTTCTGTATTCCTGATTTTCCCGCAACATGTTTGTACTTCCTCCTTTCATCAATCAACTGAAGTATTTCTTCTGTCGCCCATGGTACCTTCGCAGCTACCTTCTTTGTACCTATGTTTTCCTTCCCAACTTCTGTGATGGCCCTTTTTAGAGATGTCCATTCCTCTTCAACTGTACTGCCTACTGCGCTATTCCTTATTGCTGTATCTATAGCGTTAGAGAACTTCAAACGTATCTCGTCATTCCTTAGTACTTCCGTATCCCACTTCTTTGCGTATTGATTCTTCCTGACTAATGTCTTGAACTTCAGCCTACTCTTCATCACTACTATATTGTGATCTGAGTCTATATCTGCTCCTGGGTACGCCAGTATCTGATTTCTCAATCTCTGTCTGACCATGATGTAATCTAATTGAAGTCTTCCCATATCTCCCGGCCTTTTCCGAGTATATCTCCTCCTCTTGTAATTCTTGAACAGGGTATTCGCTATTACTAGCTGAAACTTGTTACAGAACTGAATTAGTCTTTCATCTCTTTCATTCCTTGTCCCAAGCCCATATTCTCCTGTAACCTTTTCTTCTACTCCTTCCCCTACAACTCCATTCCGGTCGCCCATGACTATTAGATTTTCGTTCAAATGGTTCAAATGGCTCTGAGTACTATGGGACTGAGCATCTTAGGTCATCAGTCCCCTAGAACTTAGAACTACTTAAAGCTAACTAACCTAAGGACATCACACACATCCATGCCCGAGGCAGGATTCGAACCTGCGACCGTAGCAGTCCCGCGGTTCCGGACTGTAGCGCCTAAAACCCCACGGCCTTAGATTTTCGTCCCTCTTTACATCTGTTCATCTTCAGCTTGCGACGTCGGCATGTATACCTGATCGTTGTCGGTGTTGGTCTGCTGTCGATTCTGATTAGAACAACCCGGTCACTGAACTGTTCACAGTAACACACCCTCTGCCCTACCTTCCTATTCATAACGAATCCTACACCTGTTATACCATTTTCTGCTGCTGTTGATATTACCCGATACTCATCTGACCAGAAATCCTTGTCTTCCTTCCACTTCACTGACCCCTACTAAATCTAGATTGAGCCTTTGCATTTCCCTTTTCAGATTTTCTAGTTTCCCTATCGCGTTCAAGCTTCTAACATTCCACGCCCCGACTCGTAGAACGTTATCCTTTCTTTGATTATTCAATCTTTTTCTCATGGTAACCTCCCCCTTGGCAGTCCTGTCCCGGAGATCCGAATGGGGGACAATTCCGGAATCTTTTGCCAATGGAGAGATCATCAATACACTTCTTCAAATACAGGCCACATGTCCTGTGGATACACGTTACGTGTCTTTAATGCAGTGGTTTCCATTGCCTTCTGCATCCTCATGTCGTTGATCATTGCTGATTCTTCCGCCTTTAGGGGCAATTTCCCACCCGTAGGACAAGAGAGTGCCCTGAACCTCTATCCGCTCCTCCGCCCCCTGTGACAAGGCCGTTGGCAGAGTGAGGCTCATTTCTTATGCCGGAAGTCTTCAGCCGCCAATGCTGATTATTTATCAAAATTTAGGCACTGGCGGGGATTGAACTCGGGACCGAAGACTTTTTGATTATGAATCAAATACGCTACCTCTAGACCACGGGTCACTAGGTCATACAGATCTATAAAACGGGTAGAATCTCGAATGCCCATAATAACCGGGCAATTTCACTGACATCAGTTTGTTGTAGAATCATTGAACCTATTTTGTGTTCAGACATAATGACCTTTCTAGACTCTGAGAAGCCCTTCTGCAGAAACCAGCACGGTTTTAGGAAACAGCGGTCATGCGAGACACAGCTGGCGCTCTTTGTGCATGATACACAACAGGCTCTAGGTATCGGTTCCCAGGTTGATGCCATATTCCTCAACTTTCAAAAGGCGTTCGACTCAATTCCGCACTGTCGCTTGTTCCAAAAAGTGCGGGCTTCGATCTATCAGATGACATATGCAGTTGGATAGAAAGTTTTCTAACAGACAGGGATCAGTATGCCGTCCTGAATGGGGATAATTCAGAAGAAACAAGTGTACGATCAGGTGTGCCCCAGGGCAGCGTAATAGGTCCCCTGCTTTTTACGATTTACATGAACGATCTGGTTGATGGTACTGACAGCGGCATTAGACTGTTTGCAGATGATGCTGTAGTCTACAGAAAAGTAATATCACACGAAATTTGTGAACAAATCAATGAGGATTTGCAGAAAATAAATGCGTGGTGTAATGACCATTCAGTTATCTCTCAATATTAGTATGTGTAAGCTACTGTGTATAACAAAGCGAAAATCCCCATTAATGCACAAGTACAAAATAAATGCCCAGTCTTTGGAAGCGGTAAGATCCGTCAAGTATCTGGGTGTGACTATTCGAAATGATCTCAAATGGAACGATCAGATTACACAAGTAACGGGTCAGGCGAACTCTAGATGGCGGTTAATTGGTAGAAACCTGAAGCGATGCAGTCCTTCAACAAAGGAAATTGCTTACAATGCCTTAGTTCGTCCAGTCTTACAGTACTTTTCGTCTGTATGAGACCTTTACCAGTTGGGTCTGATTCAAGAGATTGAGAAGGTCCAAAGAAGAGCGGCAGGATTCGTGATTGGTACATTTAGCCATGGCGAGAGCGTTACAAATCTCATAGTATGTCTCAAGTGGGACACACTTGCAGATAGACGACGCACTAAACGGAAGGGGCTGCTCACTAGATTCCAAAATCCGATCTTCGCCGAGGATGCAGAGCGTATATTATTACCACCAACTTTCAAATCGCGCAATGATCACCATTCAAAGGTAAGGGAAATTAGAGATCGTACTGAGGCGTTCAGAGAGTTGTTTTTCCCTCGTGCGATCCGCGAATGGATCAGAGGGGAGGAAATATGACTTGGCGATTAGCGTCCGCCACCCTCCGCTTGATGGCTAGCGTGGTATATATGTAGATTGTGATGTAGAGTGCACCGTGAATGTCAGGATTCGGGTAAATCGTCAAATCTCCGACATCGGTGAGGCCAGAAAATATCCTGCAAGAATGAGACCAAACGACAACATAAGAGAATCGTTCAACGTGTCAGAAGTGCAACCCTTCTGCAAATTGCTGCGGATTTCAGTGTTTGGCCGTGAACAATTGTCATCGTGCCAACCATTCAGCGAAGCATCATCGATATGGGCTTTCGGAGCCGATGGCCTACTCGTCTACCGTAGATGACTGCACGACACAAAGTTCTCGACACCGACATTGGACTCTTCATGGCTGGAATCACGTTGCCTGGTCGGACGAGTGTCGTTTCAAATTGTATCGAGCGGATGGACGTGTACGGCTACGGAGATAACCTCATGAATCCATGGACCCCGCATGCCAGCATGGACTATTCAAGCTGGCGGCGGCTCTGTAATGCTGTTGGAGTAATATTTGATCCCTGATACGTCTAGATATGACTCTGGCAGGTGACACGTACCTAAGCACCCGGTCTGATCACCTGCATCCATACATGTCTATTGTGCATTCAGACGGGCTCGGCAATTCCAGCAGTACAATGTGACACCCCACATGTTCAGAATTGCTACGGAGTGGCTCCAGGAACACTCTTCTGAGTTAAACACTTCCATTGGCCCCCAAATCCCCCGACATGAATGTTATTGAGCATGTCTGAGATGGCTTGCGACGTGTTGTTCACAACTCTAAAGGCATTCATGGTGCCAGTTCCCTCCAGCACTACTTCAGACATTTGTCGAGTCCATGTCACGTCGTTTTGCTGTACTTGTGCGTGCTCTCTGGGGCCCCACAAGATACTAGAAAGGTATACCAGTTTATTTGACTCTTCAACGTATGTTATGTGTGTGAACGCGGACGAGCCCACTGGAAAAAAGGTGCTCCTAAAAATATGGATTTATGTCAATCAGACTTGGTACATGTCTTACTTACTGTCTAAGAAGGAATAATCTGGGGTTAAAAATCAGCCAACTCCTACAGTGGTGGTGGAATATTAACGGGGCGAGAGAAGGGGAGAGGAGGTGATGGACACAGAAATCAGAGGAGATGGTCAGCGAAAGGAAAAATTAGGGTCCGGTCAGTAGGAGGGGGAGGAGATAGAGAGAAACAGGGGTGAAGAAAAGGTGATCTTGGGATGAGGAGGAGGTAGCCGGTAGGAGGAGGAGATTGACAGAGAAGGAAGGACCAGCTGCACAGATGGGGGGGGGGGGGGGGACAGCTACAAATGGACAGAGAAAGGGATGAGAGCAGAGGAAAAACAGACAGGGACGACAGGAGGTGATGTAATAGAAGACTGGAATAAATAGATATCTGGGGAACGCCAGCTATCAGGTACCTATTCAAGTAAGTGGATAACTTAATTTCGCGGCAAATGAAGTGCTTAAATTTCGACCAACCACGCGAGTATATGGTGACGAAAGGGACAAATATACAGGGTGTCCACTGATCGTGACCGGGCCAAATATTTCACGAAATAAGCGTCAAACGAAAAAACTACAAAGATCGAAACTTGTCTAGCTTGAAGGGGGAAACCACATGGCGGTATGGTTGGCACGCTAGATGGTGCTACCATAGGTCAAATGGATATCAAATGCGTTTTTTTAAATAGGAACCCCCACGTAAAGAAATATGAATATTTTAGTTTGACTACTTTTTACGCTTTGTGGTAGACGGCGCTGTAATAGTCACAAACATATGGCTCACAATTTTAGACGAACAGTTGGTAGCAGGTTTTTTAAATTAAAATACAGAACGTATGTACGTTTGAACAATTTATTTCGGTTGTTCCAATGTGATACATGTACCTTTGTGAACTTATCATTTCTGAGAACGCATGCTGTTACAGCGTGATTACCTGTAAATACCACATTAATGAAATAAATGCTCAAAATGATGTCCGTCAACCTCAATGCATTTGGCAATACGTGTAACGACATTCCTCTCAACAGCGAGTAGTTCGCTTTCCGTAATGTTCGGACAAGCATGTATGGTGCTACGACGACCAATCCACCTGTCATGAAATATGCTATTCAATATCGCTTCAACCGCACGCGAGCTATGTCCCGGACATCGCTCATGTTGGAAGTTCATCGCCATTCTGTCATGCAGTGAAACATCATGTAGTAACATCGATAGAACATTACATACGAAATCATCATAGATTGCACCATTTAGATTGCAAAAGAAATCAGTTGGAATTGGATTACTCGATAAATAGTACAATTTTCAAACCTGTCAGTTCAACTAAGTACCTGGGTGTAAAAACTACGAACAACTTCAGTTGGAAAGACCACATAGATAATATTGTGGGGAAGGCGAGCCAAAGGTTGCGTTTCATTGGCAGGACACTTAGAAGATGCAACAAGTCCACTAAAGAGACAGCTTACACTACACTCGTTCGTCCTCTGTTAGAATATTGCTGCGCGGTGTGGGATCCTTACCAGGTGGGATTGACGGAGGACATCGAAAGGGTGCAAAAAAGGGCAGCTCGTTTTGTATTATCAAGTAATAGGGGAGAGAGTGTGGCAGATATGATACGCGAGTTGGGATGGAAGTCATTAAAGCAAAGACGTTTTTCGTCGCGGCGAGATCTGTTTACGAAATTTCAACCAACTTTCTCTTCGAATGCGAAAATATTTTTTTGAGCCCAACGTACATAGGTAGAAATGATCATCAATATAAGAGAAATCAGAGCTCGAACAGAAGGGTTTAGGTGTTCGTTTTTCCCGCTCGCTGTTCGGGAGTGGAATGGTAGAGAGGTAGTACGATTGTGGTTCGATGAACCCTCTGCCAAGCACTTAAATGTGAATTGAAGAGTAATCATGTAGATGTAGATGTCGATAAAATTGCCAGCGATAAATGGTGGTCAATTATCCTTCCTCCCATAATGCCGCACCATACATTAACCCGCCAAGGTCACTGATATTCTACTTGTCGCAGCCATCGTGGATTTTCCGTTGCCCAGTAGGCATATTATGCCGGTTTACGTTACTGCTGTTGGTGAATGACGCTTCGTCGCTAAATAGAACGCGTGCAAAAAATCTGTCATCGTCCCGTAATTTCTCTTGTCCGGAGTGCTAGAACTGCACACGTCGTTCAAAGTCGTCGCCATGCAATTGCTGGTGCATAGAAATATGGTACGGATGCAATGGATGTTGGTGTAACATTCTCAACACCGACGTTTTTGAGATTTCCGATTTTGTCTGCTACTGATTTGCGGATTAGCAGCGACAGCAACTAAAACACCTACTTGGGCATCATCATTTGTTGCAGGTCGTGGCTGACGTATCACATGTGGCTGAACACTTCCTGTTTCCTTAAATAACGTAACTATCCGGCGAACGGTCAGGACACTCGGATGATGTCGTCCAGGATACCGAGCAGCATACATAGCACACGCCCGTTGGGCATTTTGATCACAATAGCCATACATCAACACGATATTGACCTTTTCCGTACTTGGTAAACGGTCCATTTGAACACGGCTAATGTATTAAGTCGGGTGATGCTGAGGGAACTAGAATAGGAAATGAGACACTTTAAGTAGTAAGGGAGTTTTGCTATTTGGGGAGCAAAATAACTGATGATGGCCGAAGTAGAGAGGATATAAAATGTGGACTGGCAACGGCAAGGAAAGCGTTTCTGAAGAAGAAAAATTTGTTAACATGGAGTATAGATTTAAATCTCAGGAAGTCGTTTCTGAAAGTATTTGTATGGAGTGTAGTCATGTATGGAAGTGAAACGTGGACGATAAATAGTTTAGACAAGAAGAGAATAGAAGCTTTCGAAATGTGGTGCTACAGAAGAATGCTGAATATTAGATGGTTAGATCACATAACTAATGAGGAGGTATTGATTAGAATTGGGGAGAAGAGGAGCTTGTGGCACAACTTGACTAGAAGAAGGGATCGGTTGGTAGGACATGTTCTGAGACGTCAAGGGATCACCAATTTAGTATTGGAGGGCAGCGTGGAAGGTAAAAATCGTAGAGGGAGGCCAAGTGATGAATACAATAAGGAGATTCAGAAGGATGTAGGCTGCTGTAGGTACAGGGAGATGAAGAAGCTTGCACAGGGTAGAGTAGCATGGAGAGCTGCATCAAACCAGTCTCTGGACTGAAGACCACAACAACAACAACAGCAATGTATCACGAAGCGAATACCGTCCACAGTGGCGGAATGTTACTTGATACCACGTTACAGCGCCATCTATCACAAAGCGAAAAAAGTGGTCCAACTAAAACACTCATATTTCTTTACGTACTACACGAATATGTAATAAAAAATAGGGATTCCTATTTAAAAAAACGCAGTTGATATCCATTTGACCTATGGCAGTGCCATCTAGCGGGCCAACCATAGTGCCATCTGGTTTCGCCCTTCAAGCTAGACGAGTTTCGTTCTTTGTAGTTTTTTCGTTTGGTGCTTATTTCGTGAGATATTTGGCCCGGTCACTATCAATGGACCACCCTGTATATTGGGTTTCCATACAGTTATCATTTAATAGATTTCCGTGGCTTGTCCTTCTCGGGCTGTAACATTATTTCTTGAACCACTCTTATAAACAATCTCAGAGACAGGAAATACAGATACAACGATGATCCAAAACATTATGATCTCTGTCCACCACTAGATTCAAAGCCTCCTGCAATCCTT
Source organism: Schistocerca piceifrons (assembly GCF_021461385.2). Lineage (NCBI taxonomy): Eukaryota > Metazoa > Arthropoda > Insecta > Orthoptera > Acrididae > Schistocerca > Schistocerca piceifrons. Next base: position 70,745,745 of record NC_060144.1, on the reverse strand, counting down.
CCGAGGAAATAAGGCGGTAGGAAATGGCCTAATCAACGCAGATCGAAAAATGTAGAATAGGGGCAAACATTCATATAGTCGCAACTGTTTGTACTGTGGTAGGCTGCAGAGCCATGAGCAACACGCTGAAGATCCCGACCGGTGGGATGTGAGTGTGGAGGCGTTCAAAGTTAACTTCTTTATGATTTTATGAAATATGTCCATCGAAAATTTTTCCCAGTACAAAATTCAAATTCCTCCAAAAAAGGCCGGATTCATGTTTCTCTAGGGTAAATATCTTCCGCTCTGCAAGGGATGGAAGAAACGCAGATCATTAAAATTAATATTTTTGTGCTAATAATGTAGTATTTAGTTCTAAATGAAATAGGTTAAGAACAAATAAGTAAGTGTGCATTAGATGTAAGTGCAACAGATTCGTATTTAGAGATAAACTGTGTTTCGCGGGTGTTAAGAGAATGGAATATATAAGTGGTGTAATGAGATCCTCTAATTACAAAATATGTACCTTCAAATCCCAAACCTCAGTGTTAATTAAAATTGACAGAGGTACGAGAACCAAAGGAGTTAGAAGAAACTTAAAAAACAACAGAAAAAAGACTGGTCGGAGCAGTGAAACAAAAGGCAGGATTTCAGGAAAAAGAGTGGTCACAAAAATGAAAGAACTGTATCAACGAGGTTAACGAAAGACACTTTGCAACGGTGAAGTGTGGGCGTAAACGATATTAAACTCAATGAAGCATAGACCGGATCTGATTTACCAAACTCTCCACCGGTTTGTGTGAATAAATTACATAAATAGTAATTCGAAAAGCGAAGTGGATGTAATTCTTACAATCGACTGAGTATATTAGCATAAAGTGTATTTGATTGCCAATATTCTTTACAGAATTAGCTTACAGGGAGGGCTGCTGCCACTTGATGTGTAACTTGGAGCGTCCCACGTGCCTTAAGCTTCACTCTCCTGAAGGTCCCACACACTATCTGTACGTAACATACTGAGTACTGGCATAGCGAAAACAGCCACTTACCTCTTTTCTCTTATACTTGTCTAAGTTTATATAGGTACATTCACAAGTTATTAACTTCTTTACGTTCATAGAGCGTTGGTGTTCTGCAACTGTGTATTCAGTCAATGAAAGACATAGCCAATTTCGGTCCACCACCGGTTCGGCGTTCACATCAAGGCCATTTTGAAGTGGACCTGAAACTGCTATTTTAATGTATATTGTGATGGGTACCTAAATATTTTACGTAATAGAATATGAAAAGCAAGGCTTATACGTATATAGTGTTAGTGCAGAAATGAGTACTTCCCTGGTTGTGCCACTAAGAAGACACGTCAAATGATAAGAAAAGATAAAAGAGTGACGGACTAAAATATTATAAGCCCAATAGTATCGTGAGAAAATGGGTGTGTCACGATTATAAAAACTCTATAATTCAACAAATTAAAATCATTGGTCTGCTTTAACAGTAAGAGGATTTACATTCAGACATGCTCGACATATCCGATTGCATGCTTACCAATAAAAATTTTTGGATGCAATAAAGTTGTAAAATGAGTGCTGTGGATCTAGCGTCCAGGTCGAGTGGAAAGTTAGGCGTTAGCAAGCAAATGTTAAATTACGACAAACTAGTAGAGGTAGCTAACGTGTCTTGGAGGCAAAGTCGACTGCTTAAAGGAATAGATTCAGAAGTAATTGACCTATAATATCTATTTTTAAATTTATGTTTCAAATGTGGTAATAGCTGCTTAGCAGAAATGTTGAGTAGCAGATTGAATTATGCACACATAAGTCGCAGCTACCATTACTGTCGCCGCGGTCGTAAGAGTAGGTCAGGTAGTATGTGTTCGATAGCTGCTTCATTGCCAAGACTACATGGAAATGTAGAAGACCGGGTATTTTCTCACGAGTTCATAGAGCCTGCCTGGTGCCATGGTCAGTGTGGCCCCACCTGCCGATACGGCGCGGTTGACTGTGTCCACCAATCACGGCGACTGGCGTGTTGACACACAGCCGCCGGACCTGGAGCACTAATACTGGACTTTTTTATTTTTCCATTAGCACGCTTTTTTCCGGGTGTTTTTCCGCCAGCGCTTATCTAGCGTGGGTTATCGCACTCCGTCTGTCCGTTAACCGCCTGGGCTGCCATTAGCAGTACCATCAACACTGTGGAAACCGCTGACACAGTTCTCATCCATACACACACGCAGATTAGCACGTGCAAACACACACACACACACACACACACACACACACACACACACACACACACACACACACGCCGATGTGGTGAGTCTGGCACCCGCTCAAACTCGTGCCTGGCCTCAGCGGAAAATCTGAGGCGTCACACATTTGCAGTTTTCATTTTTCATCACCTGTTTCTCATTTTTGGGTGCAGTAATCCTGCTGGAGAGATGCAATATTCTGTGGCTGCGTAGCTGTTTAGGCGTACCAGAGATACACAGGACTTATTATATTTAACCGCGAGAATGGCTCGAATGAAAGTACATGATAACAGAAGCTAGAACGTTCCACTAAACATGGGACTGCAACCGAGCCACTTGCGACTCAATAACTAACGAGTGGCTGCAAGTCGCGACTAAATTCACGACGAAATATTGTCCTACTAGGTTCAGTATCTGTAATATAAACTGTTGCTTTTTTTCAGTCTTGAGTCACCACGAAAGTGATGTGGATACCTTTCAGAAAGTACAGCAGAAAATTCTCAAGTCTTACAAAAAAATTGTGGGGTGATCTGGAGGTGTTTGGCATAATTCCTAACTCGTTGGAGAGACTATTGCAGTATTGGTTCCAAATGCCGGGACGACACATGGAACATCTATAGCGACAGTAAGGGTGTACTTCCTGAAGAGCTATTGAACATCTAGTTAAGGTAGCCCATGGATGAAATTTGAGCACGGTAAAGCGCAAAGAATAAACAATAGTACAGCGGCGACTGCGCAGTGCTGCTGCACAGCTGTAACAGTCAGCGTCATACAGGACGATGCTGTCACTGAAGAAATATTGCTTATTCTTCGTGTTTTACTGTTCCTATTAATACATATGGATAAAACAAATATGAAGCTAACCTAATCTGAGACAGTTCTAACGAATGGGGACGTATAATTCCACTTTAAAGTAATCTTGCTTCCTGGGGGGATACGAATCGACAGTCGAAATCGATACTGGACGCGATGAGCAGTATTTATCTTGGCTAATTCCATGGCACTGAAAGACCTGAGTCGAAACAAGGCTTCCGGAGTAAACAACATTCCATTAGAACTACTGACAGCCTTGGGAAAGCCAGTCCTGACAAAACTCTACCGTCTGGTGAGCAAGATGTATGAGAAAGGTGAAATACCCTCAGACTTCAAGAAGAATATAATAATCCCAATCCCAAAGAAAGCAGGTGTTGACAGATGTGAAAATTACCGAACTATAAGTTTAATAAGTCACGGCTGCAAAATACTAACGCAAATTCTTTACAGACGAATGGAAAAACTGGTAGAAGCCGACCTCGGGGAAGATCAATTTGGATTCCGTAGAAATGTTGGAACATGTGACCCTACGACTTATCTTAGAGAAAAGATTAAGGAAAGGCAAACCTACGTTTCTAGCATTTGTAGACTTAGAGAAAGCTTTTGACAATGTTAACTGGAATACGTTCTTTCAAATTCTGAAGGTGGCAGGGGTAAAATACAGGGAGGGAAAGGTTATTTGCAATTTGTACAAAAAGCAGAAGGCAGCCATAAGAGTCGAGGGGTATGAAAGGGAAGCAGTGGTTGGGATGGGAGTGAGACAGGGTTATAGCCTATCCCCGATGTTATTCAATCTGTATATTGAGCAAGCAGTAAAGGAAACAAAAGAAAAGTTCAGAGTAGGTATTAAAATCCATGGAGAAGAAATAAAAACTTTGAGGTTCGCTGATGACATTGTAATTCTGTCAGAGACAGCAAGGGACTTGGAAGAGCAGTTGAACGGAATGGACAGTGTCTTGAAAGGAGGTTATAAGGTGAACATTAACAAAAGCAAAACGAGGATAATGGAATGTAGTCGAATTAAGTCGGATGATGCTGAGGGTATTAGATTAGGAAATGAGACACTTAAAATAGTAAAGGAGTTTTGCTATATGGGGAGCAAAATAACTGATGATGGTCGAAGTAGAGAGGATACAAAATGTAGACTGGCAATGGCAAGGAAGGCGTTTCTGAAGGAGAAAAATGTGTTAAGATCGAGTATAGATTTAAATGTCAGGAAGCCGTTTCTGAAAGTATTTGTATGGAGTGTAGCCACGTATGGAAGTGAAACGTGGACGATAAATAGTTTAGACAAGAAGAGAATAGAAGCTTTCGAAATGTGGTGTTACAGAAGAATGCTGAAGATTAGATGGGTATATCACATAACTAATGAGGAGGTATTGAATAGAATTGGAGAGAAGAGGAGCTTGTGGCACAGCTTGACTAGAAGAAGGGATCGGTTGGTAGGACATGTTCTGAGACATCTAGGGATCACCAATTTAGTGTTGGAGGGCAGCATGGAGGGTAAAAATGGTAGAGAGAGAGCAAGAGATGAATACACTAAGGAGATTCAGAAGGATGTAGGCTGCAGTAGGTACTGGGAGATGAAGAAGCTTGCACAGGATAGAGTAGCATAGAAAGCTGCATCCAACCAGTCTCAGGACTGAAGACCACAGCAACAACAATTCCATGTACGCATTTCGAGAACCAGATTCGAACAATCTGCTGAAATACCAGAGAAAATGGGTCTGACGACTCTGAGGTAGGTCACCCCGTATATATACTATTCTGCCAGAATATAATGACTACGGACCTACTATCGATATAAACCTTTCCAGGCAATAGAAGAGTCATCTACCGAGAAATAACTAAAAGCCAGTCACACTTACGAATCATACCGTATCACCAAGCGTGCTGTCTGTAAAATGGGGAAGGCCAACTTTCTGAGTCCGACCAGTGGCAGATTGTGAAGGCCTGGAGGCTCGGCACGAGCATTTCGTAAACTGCACGACTTGGCGGGCGTTTCAGGAGTGCTGTGGTGAGTGTCTCCAAAACGTGGTGAAGCCAAGGTAAAACAACATCCACATGTCCTGGCGTTGGCTGGCCACTCCTCATTACAGATGTCGGAAATCCTAGGCTGGGCGGACTGGGAAAACAAGACAGGTGGCGAAGTATGGAGGAACTAACATCAGACCGTAGTGCTGCACAGAGTACAAATGTGTCCAAACACGCAGTGCACCGAACACTCCGACCGTTGGGCTTCTGCAGCCGACGACCCATGCATGCAGCAATGTTAACACCATGACATCGGCAGCTATGAGTGAAATGGGCGGGTGACCATCGGCGCTGGACTTTGGCACAGAAACACAGCGCTGCATTGTATGATGAAGTCTTCTTCATCAAGCTGATGGTAGGGCAGGAATCCGTACTTTTCCAGGGAGTAGCTCCTCGACTTCGACACTGTGGGACAAAAACAAACTGGCAGCGGCTCCATTATGCTCTAGGGAACATTCACTGGTTGCAAAACACGTACACCCTTCATGATGATCATGTGTCCCAATAGCAGTGGCATTTTTCCACAAGATAATGCGCTGTGTCACAAGGCCAGGATTGTGATTGAGTGACTCGAGGAATACACTGGCGAATTACAATTGATGTGCTGGCCCTCCACCTCGCCAGATCTGATCTCGATCGAACACATTTGGGATGTCATTGAATGTGGCGTCAAAGCTCATCGCCCCCTCCCAGGAATTTACAGGAATTAGGTGCCTTGTGTGTGCATATGTGGTGCCAACTATCTCCAGCGACCTACCCAGGTCTTTCTGTTGGCATACCACGACGCATTGCCATGGTTATCCGTGCTAAAGGTGGACATACCGGTATTGGACAGACGATCATAATGTTCTGGCTGATCTGTGTACATGGTATTCACCTAACTCTGTCACCTTATATTTTTCCTAAACGAAGCAAAACGTGAAAAATGCAATTGTCCAGGAATAAACCTATGTCAGTGGCTCACACTCTGGGCAGAAATATAATCAAATCGATAAATACAATCAAACATCACTATCAACACAAAGTTACGTTTTTTTTTTTTTAAATTCACATATATGTTTTTTCTACGAAACTGAGAACTACAGGTACAGTTTGTGACGGCAGACTTGTTTTTATACCTTTTTAAATACTTAGAATTTAATGTATGGCAACGGCGTCACAGTTTCTGTCGTAATGCGCAGATCAATTGTTCCCTACAAGAGGCGTCATGAGGATGCAGACAAACCGCTTTACGACATTAGAGCATTACAGCCGACACAATGGCACTGTTTCCATTTTTTGAAATTCTAAGTATTCCAGAGTGTGAACGGTTTAGAGCAGTGAAACCAAATCTGCTATCACTAATTGTGCCCTAGTTTTCATTCTGGCGGTAAAAAAATGTGCCACTAGAAAAACAATGTTGCGTTGATAGTGATGTTTGTTTACTTGTAGGAGTAATGCATTCCTGCCCACTGTTTAAACCCTTGACGTAGGTACTTCCATGGGGAACTGAATTTTTCATGGGAAACACTTATAACAAGAAGCTATGTGGTAACATGACATCCGTTAAAAAATTTGGATATAATTCCATGGGACGAGTTGGCGCTACAGAGGGGACAATCTGTATGGGAAGGAATGTATCCAACAAATATCTAAGGACGTCGGGCGTCAGTGATACTTTGAGACTGGCATTATATAGTAAATTATGGCAGGCCATATCAAACCAGTCACAAGATTGATCGTCGTCAGTTCTTTCACAAAGACAAGTAACCAAATCATATTCGCTCTCTTTGCGAAAAGACGAAGGATATTATTCACAGCACTGATCAATCCTTCACTGTGGAAGCAGTGACCCGAATGTTTTAACTGTCATACTTTAGTGTCTCACAATGACATTTATCCTAACGGATGATAGCGTATAGTAAATGATGATCACTGCCGAAGGACTTGTTTGTGTCAACTTAGTTCTAAGTGTGAAGAGAACTGTTGTTATTCCTAAAGAAACGTAGCAGCAATTTCCCTTGGAGGAACAGACGGCGAGACGTATATGTTAGCACTGATGACGATGCTGTTTAGTGCCTAAATTCGCGCCATCATCATCATCAATAATCCACTTCCTTTCTCTCCTTTGTCTCACATTTCCTGTAAAAAGACTGAACAGAGATCGTTGATCTGGAAGGTTATGTATCGAATAAGAAGTTAATTTTTGCTCTTAGAGGAACTATTCCAGTATCAGATTCTCTTACTACTGTAACATCCCCTAGAGGAAACTCCTTATGTCCATAAATGGACCGCAAAGATTTTATGTGAACACTACACAAACAAAAACAACGAAGTGAGCAGAAATGAACACACCTACTACATGTTGCCAGTGTGACATCTCTTTTTACCCACTGTAGGAGGCCAGGGAAATTAGGTCCTCTTCAAAATACCCCAGTAGTTTTAGGAATCGGTTATATCTTGTATTTACACATGCATCACCCAGCAAGCAAATTTACAACTGTCTTGTGGTTGTCAAATGTTCAGTACTAACATAATTAGAGTTTCATAGTTTTGAAAGTTAAACTTTAGTGCTTGACTTTATTAGGTAATTATAGAGTTAAGAGGATGAAAGTAGGTGTGGTAGAATTATTGAAATCATAGAACTACCCAACTGCAGAAGCAGTATGATAAGTAGCCACTTACTAGTAGAGATATAATTTTGTAGCAAGTAAGGAATGGAAAATAATTTTAAACACATGGTAATTCCAATGTTTCGATACCGTATCAAATTACCACGTCCTACCACTCAACTGAATAACGTAGTAGTACCTTTTGCCTAAGGAATAGTGTAAAGCTGGTATTTGGAACAAAAGGAACCTATAGTAAGGAATCAAATATATGTGTAAAAGTACTCAACATCCAGCAAGACCATTATTAAATTTAGTATCAGTAACGTTGTGGAGCTCGAGACTGAATTAATAAACTTTTTGTGAAGAAACTCACTCTACTATACAAGATATCCAAAGCCAAAGAGAAACAGTTGAAATTAATGTTTTATATTATTCTATAAAATTAGCTGTGTAATATAAAATTAGCAATGTAATGTACCACCACCAATGTAATATGCCACTTCATTTTACCTCACTCAAATATTATGTACTTCCTTATCTGCACTTCCCAGTGATTCTTCCCCATAGACCAGCAGCACATGACTAATGTAATCTCGTATATTACAATGTAAAACTAGGCAAGTACAAAAAGATTCATTAAATATTTACACATAACGTATCAACTAGTAAGTTGCTCGGTCGTCTTAACGATTTTATAAACTATTTACAGGCTAAATGTGACTTTTGATCTGTTGTCTGGTGTCGTATTGATCTGGCATCAGACATTTTGCAAAAAGTATTTCCAGGTAACGTACTTGTGCGACACATATATCGCTGTAGAGTAGCTCCCATAATCCTGCGCGTATGTGACACGTGTCTTCTTTATCTGCTAGAGTAACTTCCATAATCCTGTGCGTATGTGACACGTGTCTTCTTTATATGCTAAAGACTCTCTTCAGTATAACTAACTCTATGAACATACAACGATTGTAGAGATGTCTTGAAATGAAACGCTTGATATATTGCACCGCGTTTGTTATAAACCGAGTTCATGAAAATATCAGTACTTCGATTTAATATCCAATCAGTGTACATGAACACACACCTACACACTCTATTACTCACATTTTCACCTGAGGTAGCCTTTGTTCTTTAAGATTTCGTTCTGTCACCGTAAAGTTACGTGTGCTGTTTCATATTGGATGGTAAAATACATACTTTGTACCTCGATTCGCAATTTCGGGGGCGTAGATCCATCTCGTATTTCATCATACCATGAGTGAATCTCGCTGATTAGCTACCTCTGTGCCTTCCCTGCTGGCGCCAAAAGTTCACCCCCACAATTTAGCCGACGGAGCGCCCCTGCGCCACATGTGTTCTTTGTTCCAGAAGAGATCGCTTAGAGTGAGATTCAATACATGGTAGCAGTATCGATAATTGTACCCATAGAAACTACAAGTACTTTTCTGCCTACAGTGACAGTAAATAAGATACCTATGTTGTATAATAATGCAGAACAAGATATAAAACGAAAGCAACTATTAGAAATTCCGAACTAAACAATGTGAGAAAGATAAGACACAAAAGTTCCGAGAAAGTGAGTTTCAATCAGCACAGGAGTAAGAATACGTTTCAGTCAGGCGAAAAGCGACGTCGTCTCCGCTGTGGTTCCCAGTTGTACGATAATATTGTAAAGAGCCTAGAAGGCAAACCATTTCTTTGTAACTGCAAAAATTTTGCTTGTTTCTACATTTGGCTTAGTAAGCGTCACTAAAGGAAGTCCTGGTGTGATATGCAGGATGTAACATCGATAATTCTTAGCCACACATACATGGACAGTAAGCAGATACAAGTATTGTAACGATAATTAAAAACGAAAGATTTCGTATATTTTTATTAGTATATAATACTGTAAAAGTTTATGTTATTTCTTATGTTTCATTTTACGAGCATGGGGGGTGGCAGTGAAGGAAGGAACAGTCTTCCTGTCAAGACACAGCCATCGTCGCTGGTCTACAATGACGTAGAATCGACCTATTTTTCAAAGAAGGCATTCTAAGGCAGCTTGCCCGAGCCTGCATTAACAGTGATAACAAATGGAAAACTGTGCATTGATCTGTAAAGAATTAAACGATGTATTCATTTCGTGTTCAGCTTTGGCCACGATAACTTGCGAGCTATTAATACACTTTGTTGATGTTAGAGATGTGGTCACATTACCAGCAGTGTAATATTTATGTAATAAAGTGAACGAAGGTATTCCGAAGATTTTAAAACCTACCGGAATAACAAACTCACGAAATACAGATATATCGAAAAGTTTTTTAGAATGAGGGAATTTTTTCTAAGTTGAAGTGAGACTTAAAGGACATTTCGCTAGAACTGATGATACTGGATACTAATACCCCTGAATTATTGCAGTTACGCTACTGAGCTTGAGACGACTTTATTTCGCGATATTTGAATTGAGGTGTTACTTAGGAAATTTTTTCATGGCTAGACTGTTTATATACGTTGTGGAATCAGTAAGTATGATTTAACGCGACGAAAGCAGTTCCCAGATGACAATACAGAAATTATCTCTGTGACTAAAGTGAAGCTTAAGGAAGCAACAAGAGATATCAGTGGATGTTACAGATTACTAAATACGTAATATTAATGCAGGGTATCGTCGTACATAGGAGAGAACTATGCTAAAATAATACCTCCAAATCAAAAAACATTTTGGTAATTGATTGTGCAGTTTGATTTGGTTTATATATCGCTAATTGGTTTCATACAGTTTCAAACTGAGTAATTACGGTCCAGCGATAGTAAACTACGTCGAACTCCTGTGAAGTGAATATCTGTAAGTTGTTATATAATGAAAAAACGAGACTGTGCTAAGGCGATTTTCAAATCTCGAACATTACAGGTATTAATAATGATCAAAAACTTAAACCCCCAACGGCCATCCATCGTATTATAGCTTGCGACTTAATTAATTTTATCCTCGGAACTATACAGTGGTGTGTGCCTGTTATACGAGTTAAGCATTCCGCTGCTTCAGCAGCCAGAGACGCACGAGCACTGCGACCTCGGCAACAGTCCGACGCCTTGGGTTCACTATCATCGATCATCCTCCTTACAGACTTAGCTCCGTCCGTTTCTCATCTGTTTCCAAAACTTAAGGAACGCCTTCGAGGACTTCACTTTAATATTGATTAACAGTGTAATGCATACGTGCATTCCGTTCGTGTTTAAACCAAATATTACGCACATTTATGCGATCGGGATTGTGTAGTAGCAGCCAGGCTACATGTACATTTAACAATTAAGCGTCAGCAAGGAGCATTAGCGATGAAATCATAGGAGGCAATGTTGTGCAACCTTAGTAGGGACAAGATCCGACTATTTGGGGAGTAGAATCTTACCATCTAAGTCAGTGTTCCGAGACAAACTTCCGTCACAATGTCGGCAAACGTGACGTCAGATCCGCCTAGCAACAGCGATCTGAACCCCCACTGGCTGAATATATGTATAGGGAACGAGAGAAGTGTCCTTATTGGCTGAGGGAGAAAGGTGGGGTGGTCTCTCTTGTCCTTCGGGAAGACATGATAAGTAAGTAGCGAGGAGCCACTCGAAACGCATGGTCCAGTAACCGGCGCGGCTCTAAAAGAACGGTCGCGAGTACATATTTCAGATAGTCAACAAGCTAGAAAGTGAAGTTATTAGTTATAAGAACGCCACGTATCATGGACAGTGTCTATCATTATGTAACGTCAGAAAACTGTGTTAACGTGTGTAAAGGGTCGAATATAATGGCGTAGTCCAGAGCCGCCATATTGCAAATGCTATTCCTGTGACGTGTGTGACAAAGCAATTTCTGTATTAAAACAAGTATGGTACAAACGTTGTTGACAATTAACAACTGGCATCTCTAACCACTGCACTTCAGCAGGATCACCATCTATACGGAACCTGGCGACTGAGCGCTACATCTGTGCTACGGAGGAATTACATAAGCAGCAAGACACCAGGTTAGTGATACCGCCCAGAGAAGCACTTCCTTCTCGCTGCAATGCCAATGAGGGTGATGTAAGAGGTGCTACCACATGTCAGGTTTCGGCTCTGTCAACAAACACTCTACAGAGACAGTAGCAACAAACTGGTCTCTCTTTGAAAGAAATGTGCTCGGCGCCAGGGTGTCTATGGTGAGAGCGAAATATGTAGACATGATGAATAAATATGTAGAAAGTTAATAACGTTTGTTTTATTCAAAAATCTTAAGGTGTTTTCACATAACAAATTCTAAGGCATTACTTTGCAGCACATCTTAGTAAGTGTTTGTGTCAGTGACATACTACTTCTTATGTAGCTGTAACTAGTGGGTAATGTTTGTACGATGCAGTCAAATATAATTGTGAGAAACGTAGGAAACCAGTGGGGCCCACGAAAACTATGGGCACAGCAAAGAACTTGTGACGTCAAACTAGTTGCTTTGTCCGACATATATTACAAACGCTCTGCTCCATCCGAGAGCCACAACTATGACGCACGGCTTCCTGCTCCGGCGAGAGGACCCTCCAACGTGTGGTGCTTGCGGCGTCCAGGTCACTGAGCGCCACGTTTTAATGGATTGCATTTTATTTTCTGACCAGCGGGTCGCGGCTGACTTGCCAGCGGACCTGCCATCTCTTTTAGGCAACACTCGGACGAATGTGGTTAAAGTTTTAGAGTTCTGTGCCCTGTCAAATGTTTTTACAAAGATTTTAGGGAGAGGATTTTAATTTGCTCACTGTGTGACAAGCTCGCCCATATTTTATGTAAGTGGCCAGCTAATAACAATTTCCTGTGACATTCTTATTGCTATGTTTCCCCTTTCCTTAGGTTTTACTTCCTTACGTAGCATTTTCCTTCTTTTCCTGCTTTCTTTGAGTGTGTGCTTTAGTTTTCTTAGGTCCGTCCACATTCGTTCCTTTTAATGCGTGTCAGGGCGCTGATGACCTCGATGTTGAGCGCCCATAAGCCCCAACACACCACCACCACCACCATTATGTCAATGAAAAGATACTTATTATACGATTTAAATTTTTCGTGCGTTATAGGGCGATTCCGCGTATTGAAAACCGAGTTGTGGATCATTAAGATCTTCTGAAATAGTAACCTGGTTCCCACCGGAGACAGTCGCTGGAACTCTTCAGGTCCGTAGTGCCACGCGCTTTGTAGGTCGCCACAGGTCCCGTGTTCTGACCGGCTCCAGGACGTCAGCATGTGAGGCAGACATAGTAAAGAGCCATAGAGCGCAGTGGACATAAATATGAGAGCGCCATCGAAACTTTGTTCCTGGAAGCTAATGGGCTGTTCAGCAGCGCTCGCAGAATCGGTACCTGCCGTTAACCTACTTGCATCTTGCCGCTATAATGGACAGTGTCGTCCTGCTTTGTGCTAAAAACATTTTTTTGTTCAACCAAACTGTTTATTATGGCTTCTTTTCATACTCCCGTGCTCTCGTGCAGTATACACTCAAATTTAGAACAGAGCAAATTGAACGATTAGAGATAGAACGTTGATATTCACGGAGCATATACATTAGCACGTTCTGCAGAATTGATTAACATTTCAATCACCTCGGCTCAGCATGTATCTTGTTCTCTAGTAATACCATCGACGCGTATAAGGCGCGAATGGCGTCCTGTGATATGGCCATCCATGCTGCATTCACCTGGTTCCAAAGTTCATCTATAGTGGTTGGCACTGGGTCACAGCGCTGCACCAGTTGTTTCACCATATCCCCAAACTTTCCATTGGCGCAAGTCTGTTGATCTGGCGAGCCAGACACAAAGAAGGCACGTGTTCATGCACCAACATGTGGCCGTGCATTGTCTTGCTGAAAAATGACGTCTAGGGTGTCATGCAGATTATGGATATGGCTACGGGTTGCAGGATGTCATTCAAGTAGGTCACATTAGATACAGCGCTCTGGACACGCACTAACTGTGGTTTGTGTTTATACCCAATAGCACCACACATCATAGGGCCTTGAACTGGAACTGTATGTCTTGTGCGAATGCAGTCACTGTGATGCCGCTCTCCCATATATGTCACATATGTGACGTAGCATGTGAAAGTTGCTGAATTGGACGGGTTACTCCTGTAACTTAAATATCAGATCTGAAGATGGTTCTGAATGAACCGAAACCGGTCATATGAGTAATAAAAAAAATTTGCAATCAAGACGGATTTAAAGTAACATTATAAAATCACTGATTGCTGTTATCCCATGAGACATCATGTCTGTTTTTGCAAAGTCCCTAAGCTTACACACTACTTAACCTAAATTATCCTAAGGACGAACACAAACACCCATGCCCGAGGGAGGATTCGAACCCTTGCCGGGACCAGCCTCACAGTCCATGGCTGCAGCGGCCTAGACCGCTCGGCTAATCCCGCGCGGCGGTATGGATGCGTGTAATGTCCTTAGCTTACTTAGGTTTAAGTAGTTCTAAGTTCTGGGGGACCGATGACCCATAGTGCTCAGAGCCATTTGAACCATTTCCCTGGCTACGGCGAGCCGAAATGCGGCCATCATTTTCAAACAAACAGAACCTGAATTCGTCCCATAAGACCATTTGATGCCATTCCTGCCTAAAGTGACGACGTTCAATACACCATTGAGGTCTAGCATGATTCTGCACATTTGTCAAAGGCAGACATGTAATGCATGCCGTATTGAACGGCGACGGACTGTTACTCTTGTTAGAGTATGGTGTTACACTGTTACAATGTGGTGTCATTCGGATGAGTTGTCAATCTTCTTGGGGGGGGGGGGGGGGGGTCTTCTTGATGCGATCTGACCCATCTCGTCGTGTACTACTCGTGAACCATTCTGCACACCCGTTGCACGGCAAAAACACATCGTCCCACACGGGTAAGAATTTCCCGGATGCGCGCATTACATTCTGTCATGCCAATAGTGCGCCCTCTGATTTGGCGGTACGGTTCGCGTTTGCACATGCGAGGCATCCTGCACGCCTGCTGAAGTCGCACTGATCCATTAGCTTAAGTTTATAGCGACAACGAGAGCCGCAGGCACATTTTATCGATACATGGTGTTGCGCAGCGATATCGATGTTGCCCTTGAACTCTAGGGTCGACGTGGTTGAATTGCTAATCACTTCTGCACAACATGCTAATGTACATGTCCTGTGAAAATGAACGTCCTAGCTCTAGACGTTCCAGGTGCTGTGTTATTTCCTGTGAATGTGAGTGCAATATCTCCGAGAATTTTGAACTTTAAATTTTGATGTAACGTGTCTGTCACACGAGGTAACAGGAAGCATAAACTATTGGACGGCTTATTTTTTTACTGTTTGTTTTAGGTTTGTATGGGAAATTCCTCTTGAAGAAGGAATACAGTATATGGTTACTTGTACCCTGACATATAACAAATTCGTTGAAGTAGCCTTAAGCTCCTTCCACACCTCATTTTGAATTTCCGCTTTGTAGGTAACTTTTACAAGTAGTTCTAAGCTGCTCCTGCCTTTAAAACTAATTATTACTTTCTCAGAATTGAGGTGCTCCAACGAAATTTCCTCCAAGTTGTAACTTTGGATAGACTCATAGACGGAGAAATTTTCCAGATATTTTCATATCCTTCCGTTTCATTTGATGCCATTAAATAAAATAAATTGGAGAACAGTTAATTGTAATTATTCAACCACATTTCCAGCCATTACAGTAAAAGACAAAGAATAGGCGTAAAAAGCAAATGTTAGCCATTTCATTAAGCTCCTTTCAAGCTATTGTGCTAACATTCGTTGCGTTTCTGAGTTGTCAGTGTTCACCGATGTACTGATCACTTGTACACTGTACTAGTATGATTAGTCTTCCACTTCGCCAAGTATACAATGCGTATACAGGTATAGAGGTTTCTGAAAATTTTGCAAGGGATTCATTATTTGTGCGATGACACAATTTTTTTCCCAACATTTTCAGATAAACTCTCTTCAGTATAATATTAGTAGGAAAAGCGACCTTAGAAGAGAGTTCCTCATTCCTCGACACTGCTCTTTCGATTTCTTCGTTCCACTGTCAGTTACGAAACTGGAATCGGGCTTTTTCATAAAAGAGAAATTATTGTCTAGACAAACTTACAAAAGTCTGAAATAATCACTGTTAGTTTACCAAAGGAAAAACACTATTTGTGAAAATTAAATAATTTGCGATTCACGTTCAGCAGTTTGACATATTTGTAAACGGACCTTTAGCGTCTGTTACTCCATGATAGAGAAAAATTAATCTATTCGTAAACTGTTATTTATTGGTTATATCAACGAAAAATAAAATAACAAAATATTTCAAAACTGCAGTACTAATTAGGCAATGGTTGCAAAGATGTGGCTGACATAAAGTTCACAGCACAAAAATACTAGTTCGGAGCGAAACATCGACATCACTGACACATGAAAATACCATCATCGATCACTGTCTAGGCGTCTATATCAGTCGTTACGCAGAAAGGAAGCTCATTATAATTTCTACAAGAGCTTAAACGATTTGTGACTCATACACCATCACATCAGAAGTATCCGGAGACCCCTTGTGTAATGTGGAATTGACCAAGAGATGTCAGATGAGATGGATTGACCAGTATAAAAGGAGGCTGGAGTTTGTCTTTCCAGTGGAGAAACCGTTATAGAAGAATGGATAATTCAGGCGAGTTCAGTAAGTTCGAAGATGGGCTGGATATTGAACGGCCTCCGACTATCAAATCGATCAGCGACATTTGAAACTGTGTTATGTTGTCCAAGTTGACTACTAGTGTTATGATAGTGAAGTGCAAATGCAATGGAAACCCGCTGCTGAATCAAGAACAGACACACCTCATGAATTGACGGACGGGGACCGTCAAACATACCGTGTGGCAATTGCAAGTAATCGGATGAAAACAGCGGAAGGAGTCACTCTTGAGTTCATGAGTCCTACCAGTAGTCCAGCTAACACAAGTGTTGAACGTAGGTAGTTAAGAAGTTAATAATAATGGCAGAACATTCATTGTAGGCTTTCACGGCCGGTATTGTCTTCATTAAAACTTCCGAGGCGATAGGCCGTGGTCGATGTGTAACAATCTCCCCTGCAGTTCGCCGCTTTATCTCGGAGGATGTCTCCCGCAGTCGGAGACGAAAGGTCAGGGGAGAGTTCTATACATCGACCACGGCCTATCAGCCTGGAAGTTTTAAGAGAATGGTCGAGCAGTAACTCATAAGCCATGTACTTCTTAGTGACGCTTGAGGTGGTGTGAGGAGGTACATCACTGGACAGTGGATGACTGGTAACATAACACTGACACTTCCAACTAAGGCAATTCAGTTACTGGGGAGGCTTCCATAAAAGCAACATTTACTTCCTCCCTCAACTTCAATAAAATCCTCAGTAATTTTAGGTGACTATTTAGCACTCAGGTTTAAGCAAAAGTAATTAAACACTTGGGTTTTCACCAGTCTGATAATAAGGTTACTCGGAAATCACTGTTTAAGGCGAGTGGATCCTAAGAGGTAAGGTTGGTACACAAATTTCACACGAGTTACCTTATATTTGCACATACTTTATTAAATGTGCTGATCCATACACTTTACAAAGATCTGACTTCTCCTCTCTGCTGAAGTGATTGAGCAAAGTTGGTGACGAGTACGTAACAACAGGTGTACTTTCTGTTGTAAGTAATTTGCTCTGTTATTATCTTCTTGGCGATGATAGTCCACTTCTATGGTATTTTCCAGAAACAGATCCATATTTTAGAGCCATTAATCCACCAGAGGCTTTTCCATAATAAATCCAAGTACTGAAAGTTTCACTCAGCACCTGCGTTGTGCACTTTCCAGTTACTAATTGCCGACTGTACGGTTGCGAGTCTTAGACTGACTGTCGTTTCCATCTTTTACTTCGTACCAAGCACGTTTTGTGCGCGCTAACTCACTTTCGTTGTTGAGGGAAGTACACCAAGTTTTCATTTATACAATTCAAAAGTCCTAAGTGTGAATCAGCATATACACTCCTGGAAATTGAAATAAGAACACTGTGAATTCATTGTCCCAGGAAGGGGAAACTTTATTGACACATTCCTGGGGTCAGATACATCACATGATCACACTGACAGAACCACAGGCACATAGACACAGGCAACAGAGCATGCACAATGTCGGCAGTAGTACAGTGTATATCCACCTTTCGCAGCAATTCAGGCTGCTATTCTCCCATGGAGACGATCGTAGAGATGCTGGATGTAGTCCTGTGGAACGACTTGCCATGCCATTTCCACCTGGCGCCTCAGTTGGACCAGCGTTCGTGCTGGACGTGCAGACCGCGTGAGACGACGCTTCATCCAGTCCCAAACATGCTCAATGGGGGACAGATCCGGAGATCTTGCTGGCCAGGGTAGTTGACTTACACCTTCTAGAGCACGTTGGGTGCACGGGATACATGCGGACGTGCATTGTCCTGTTGGAACAGCAAGTTCCCTTGCCGGTCTAGGAATGGTAGAACGATGGGTTCGATGACGGTTTGGATGTACCGTGCACTATTCAGTGTCCCCTCGACGATCACCAGTGGTGTACGGCCAGTGTAGGAGATCGCTCCCCACACCATGATGCCGGGTGTTGGCCCTGTGTGCCTCGGTCGTATGCAGTCCTGATTGTGGCGCTCACCTGCACGGCGCGAAACACGCATACGACCATCATTGGCACCAAGGCAGAAGCGACTCTCATCGCTGAAGACGACACGTCTCCATTCGTCCCTCCATTCACGCCTGTCGCGACACCACTGGAGGCGGGCTGCACGATGTTGGGGCGTGAGCGGAAGACGGCCTAACGGTGTGCGGGACCGTAGCCCAGCTTCATGGAGACGGTTGCGAATGGTCCTCGCCGATACCCCAGGAGCAACAGTGTCCCTGATTTGCTGGGAAGTGGCGGTGCGGTCCCCTACGGCACTGCGTAGGATCCTACGGTCTTGGCGAGCATCCGTGCGTCGCTGCGGTCCGGTCCCAGGTCGACGGGCACGTGCACCTTCTGCCCACCACTGGCGACAACATCGATGTACTGTGGAGACCTCACGCCCCACGTGTTGAGCAATTCGGCGGTACGTCCACCCGGCCTCCCGCATGCCCACTATACGCCCTCGCTCAAAGTCCGTCAGCTGCACATACGGTTCACGTCCACGCTGTCGCGGCATGCTACCAGTGTTAAAGACTGCGATGGAGCTCCGTATGCCACGGCAAACTGGCTGACACTGACGGCGGCGGTGCACAAATGCTGCGCAGCTAGCGCCATTCGACGGCCAACACCGCGGTTCCTGGTGTGTCCGCTGTGCCGTGCGTGTGATCATTGCTTGTACAGCCCTCTCGCAGTGTCCGGAGCAAGTATGGTGGGTCTGACACACCGGTGCCAATGTGTTCTTTTTTCCATTTCCAGGAGTGTACATAGTTGTATATTCGTAATCCTTTCATTCACACATATTAGGAAGTCAACAAAAATACATATAATTAAAGTCATCTTCCTCAAAATGCTGCAAAGTGTTCAAACGGTGAAGAGAAAACGTAGTTCATCTTTCCAGCATATCAAAGACTACATATCAAAGAAAACATACTTTATACAAAGCGTAATTAATCGAAAAAAGTCTATTATTTTAACTATGGCGTTACAGGTAGAACCTGCAGGAACCGGTGTTAGTGATGGTAACGTAGGAGGGGCGGTGGGAGAGGAAGGAGAAAATCAGACGGACATGATTGATAGGAAGTGCGTAGGTCTGGAGCTTAAACAGGAGACAGGGATGCCATACGCAGTCGTAGGCCTTTTCGAGGTCTCGGGATACAAAATATGGCTGAGCGACGGGAGTTCAACTGGAGGGAGAGGAGATGTGTGAGGAGTAGGAGTTGGTCGTCGGCAGAGAAGGAAGGTCGAAAGCCACACTGGGTGTTCGGGAGGAGGTGGTGTTGGTGGAGGCGGGGACAAGCACATTACCATACCTAGTTTAAGTAACGAATTGCATACAGGGCAATTGGGCGCGTTGCTACATTTGTGAGAATATAACAGCGCCATCCATCACAAAGCGAAACAAATGTTCCAAGTCAAGCATCGCTACTGATATATGCAATAAAAATTGGGGTACCGATTTAAAAAAAAAACGTAGTTTATATCAATCTGAGCTATGGCAGCGCCATGTAGTGGGCCATCCAAAATGCCGTCTGTTTTTCCACGTCACGCTCGAACAGATTTGTTCTTATTCTTTCGTTTAGCGCTAATTCCGTGAGATATTTGGCCCAATCACTGTCAATGGATCACCTTGTACATTCGCCGTCTTCTTAAAAGTGCTGTTTAACCTACCTCGTATCTGTACAGCCTTCCAATCTTTCCTCTAGAGTCACGCTCCTATGATGCAGTTTTCCGGCTTCGTCTTCCAGATCTTAATTTCTGGTCTTCCAGATCTTAATTTCTGCAAGTGCCTTAACACAGACAGAAGTTACTCGTCTAGAAATGACCTCTATGCCTTGTTGAAGGGTTTTGTGCATGTGACTTTCATTGTGGTTCACTGTGCAATTCGTAAGCCTTTTTTTACATCAGTTACCCATTGCAACTTGTCTGCATTTGTATTCCCTGATATGTCATCCTCTCGGTATCATATATATATATATATATATATATATATATATATATATATATATATATATATATATATATAGTTTTCTAGAAGCCATTCCATTGGACTATACAACTTTTATGTATAATTCAATCATACTTTTATGGTAATCACTATCCCACGCAATTTCTTTCATGAACAAATTCCACATACTACTATCCTAAGTTCCGAGCTTCATGCACTGTAAGACATGAAAAACGATGCACCAGAAAAAAAAAAAAACAAATCTGACTCAAACCATTACATGTGATGTTTATGTACAGACAAATTAAACGTTAGAATTTCAGAAAAATGGATGATTTATTCAAGAGAAATAGTTCCACAAAATGAGCAAGCCACTCTCTGACTCATATACAAACGGCTGTTCGGCTTGACGCTGAGGAATATCGTGACAGATTCTGTGAAACTGGCGCGTTAGATCGTCAGAATCCCGAGCTGGTCGGAGGGTCCTGCCCGTAATACTCCAAATGTTCTCAGTTGTGGCGGGATATGGCGACCTTGCTGGGCAAGGTAAGGTTTGGCAAGTACGAAGATAAGCAATAGAATCTCGAATCTCCCGTCATTTCTATTCAGCCATCAACTTTCTGAAATGTAAGCCCAGGATGGCTTGCCATGAAGGTCAACAAAATGGGGCGTAGAATATCGCTGACGTTCCGCTGTGCTGTAAGGGTTCCGTGGATGACAACCAAATGGATGCTGCTATGAAGACAAATTGCAGTCCAGGTCTCACTCCTGGTTGTCGAGCTTCATCGGAGGCGATGGTCAGGTCTGTATCCTTTCCCTGTCCAAGGCGTCTCCAGACACGTCTTCGGTCTGTAATATCATCGATTGGAGTGGAATTATTTTCAGTGTCCCGTATAGACATGAGCCCTGGTGACAAGCGGTAACTTGTCTGGAGACGCTCAGGACAAGGGTGGGATACCATTCTGCATTTTGATCGCCATCCGGTCCGGCAACCAGGAGAGATGGTGTGGGTTGCCGTTTCTTTTCATAGCAGGACCGCTTTTGTTATCATACGGACAGCGTTCTGTCGGTGATATCCCAAGCCCCGTTTGGTTGCTCTCCCTGGCAAGCCATCCTGGGCTTACATTTCAGCAAGGTAATCCCCACACCCATCGAAGAGAGTTTCCACTGTCTTCGCGCTTGGAGCATTGTGGGCAAGGCTCTCCAACCATCTCGGGATTTAGACGATCCAACGAGTCAGTTGGACAGAAGGAGCCACGATATCTTCAGGAAGACATTCAGCAACTCTATAAATCAGTGCCAACGGGAATAAAAGCTTGCGTATGGACCAGAGATGGTCCGACGAGTTACTGACTGACTAAATTTGTGAAGCTTTCTCTCTTGAATAAATCATCCAGTTCTTCTGAGATTGTGATCATTCGCTTGTCTGTACACGTACATGTGATGTACAGATTTCTGTCCCATTCGAAAAAATATCCTTCGTGGTTTGTCGATTTTTTGTAGTAGAGTGTGCTATGAAGAAAAAACTATTTGTCCACCAGTTGAAGTCGTTATGTAAGTTTTGGTCTGCAGAGATTATAATCAAGTTTTGTGGGTAATATTTATAATCACTACTGAAAATTATGACGCTGGTAAATCTTAATGAATCTTACCTTTTTCTCAGCTTACAATTTACATTTTTATGCGTTTTTTAAATGTATGTGCTGATGGGTTGTCTGTAGTATTTCGTAGTTGCCTTGGTATTTTTGTTGCTGTCTTTAAGTCATTCACCTGCAATTGTTATATTTGGTGAGCGAATTATAATTATTTTGAGAGTTTGATTGATCAAAACTGGTAACGGTAAGGATTACAGTGAGGTAACGGTACATCATTATTGCCGCATCGCATAATCGAAAAACTCGTTCAGTTTCGTTTTTGTCTATAACTTCTTTAATGGATTCAAAACGTTTGACTATGCACCTGGATTTGAAACACGATCTTCGTGATCACTTACGTGTACAAGGTAATGTACATTATCGCCCATATACATATTTCTGAATAGTATTTACGCTTAAATACAGTGAAACCATTTTGATTCGTGAATAGACAGTCTACTTTAGGAATGGTGGCCGTGTTATTTCTTTAAATAAATAATCACGAAAACACTGCGAATGGTAATCCAACACACTGTAGGCACTACACACGATGGAAGGTAACATTCTTGCCGAATACCAAATCCTTTCATCAGATTGAGACAGGATGTAGCGTTGTTCATCACCTTTTGTGATGAAAAGTGTAATATCAGTTTGTGAGCCCCCACTTTTTGTTTACTGAAGATAAAGTTACTATGACTGCCCTTATTCATGAAAACAGTTACAACATTACTTACTAAGGAATGTGTAAATCTTACTGCAAATGAGTTTTAGTTGAATTTGTGCTGTTTAGAAAGTATCTGATGGAATAGGACTAGTTCCATGTTCTTTTCAGTTTAACATTGATTTCCCCTTTTATTGTTGATGAAATAACTTATGCCAGGTAAAGTATTTACTGTTGATGAATGCTAAAGTGTCAAATGTGTTTGTGAGACTTGCATTTCCTATTGAAACTGGTTATGTCCACTCTACTACTTGCCTGCTTGTAAAAGGGCTTGTTGCACATCTGTGAGCAAGAAATGCAGGTTGTGTTTTACTATCAAAACTATTTATTGTTTATTTAGCAGAAATGTTTCATATTTCTATGCCTAATTATGCTCGTGACCGTATTCTATTTCATTTGAGTAAACGTGATAAGCTAAAACATTTTCTAAATTGGATCTGTCACATTCTATGTCCTTAAGTAACATTGATATTCAGGTCCGATAACCCAAACCCATTATATAACTCACAGAGGGTAACATTATACTCTATTCAAATACCAAAACTGAGTATTATATATAATCTGACATTGCAAAACGGTGCAGTAATTGTGTTATATACCCCCCCCCCCCCCATGGGTGTGCCCCAGGGCTTTCTCCTCTCCCCTCTCCTCTACCTCCTGTACACAGCAGATATGCCCCATTGTCCCCCCCCCCTCCAGTCCACCTCCTGCAGTATGTCGCTGACACCGGGTTCCTTGCCCTCGCTCCTACCCTTCGAAGGTTCTAGCGCCTTCTCCAGAATCAACTTGGCCTTTTCGCCAGATGGTGTAACCAGTGGCTTCTAAAAATAAATCATTTAAAGACCCAGGCAATCACCATAGAACATGACATTCACTCCTTCCGGCTACTTGATATTTCCCTTACCATCTGCACCTGTCCTCACCTGCCTTGAAATTACCATTGACCGCCACCTTACCTGGACCCCCACATCTCTGCTCAATCCAACCTCCAACCTCTGCCTACTTACTCTCTGGCCAGACATGGGTGTTGAGCCCCTCTACCATCCTTCACACCTACAAATCCTTGATCCATCCCATCCTCTGCTGTGCTAGTTCAACCTGGATCTCCACCTCCTCCCCCCAAATTCTGTAAGTCTCTCCACCTCACCTTCTGTATACAGCTCCTGTTCCCCACTCGGATTCCCTATGAACTGATTCCTTTCGCCCCTCTGCTCGTTTTCCACGAACACATATGAGTCCTCTACACCTTCTTCAGACCTGGTCCCCCAGCCCCCCCCCCCCTCCGAAACCCTTGTTGCTCCTTTACTCTCTAACTGCTGCCCACAGCTGCGCATATACTGTTGGGTCCCACCTACCCTCCACCTCTACGGCCTTCATCTCCTTTCCCAAGATGGTTTCTGTCAACTCCCCATCCTGAATAATGCCCTCCCTCCCTCCATTCATCCCTCTTATTAACTCTCATCCTCACCTCCCACTCTCTACCCATGTCCTTTTACTAGGATACCTCTTCCACCCCCTCCTCCATCCTGTTTTTTCGCACCTACCCTCTCTTTGACACATTTCTCCCCTCCCCCCCAATTCCTTTTGCTTCTCCCTCCTCCTCCTTCCCCACCCCATCTCACTTCCGCCCTGCCCCCTTTATGTATCCTGTCCCTCCACCAGCTTCCCCCCTTTTTGCTTTCTCCTCTCCTCCACCCCTTTTTCTCCCCGTCTGGGTCATCCCCCCCCACCCGCCAAGTATGCCTTAGTCTGTGGTGTGTCATCTGTCTTTTTAAGTGTTGCGAACAGGCACCATGCTGTCGCTGGGTGTGATTTTTATCTCTTGTGAACAGAAACCAGCCTGTCGCAGTGTTTTCTTATTTAAGTGTCTGCTTACTTAGCATCACCAACCCTTTGCTTTTACATTTTTAACTTCCGAAACTTTCAGCTACTTTATACTTTAAAAAGTCGCCGTTTTTATGGCTTGTTTTTATTATTTATTTGTTCTTAGTCTGTTTTTAAATATTCTGTAGGCTGAAGAGCGGCGCCCTAAGCTGCTGCCAGCCGCCTTCCCCCTTCACCCTTATGAATGGAATCGAAACCCAATAAAGAAAGAAAAAGCGCTTGTCTAGTCACAATAATCACGCGGAAAGCATAATCTTGTTAAAATGGAACGTTTAACTGTTGCAGAAAAGCTATATCTGGTCTTTATTAATGGCTGTTGTGCTCAAAATGGCCAACAAGCTTGTGCTATGTATGTAGATCGTTATCCTGACAGACAGAATCCAAGTGTCCGGAACTTTCAGGGGATGGTTAATGCATATAAAGAAAGCGGAAATATTCAGCCAAAGAAGAAGACGCAACCAAGAACTGCAACAAATGAAGATGTCCAAATAAGTGTTTTAGCTGCAGTTGAGGCTAACACGCAGACAAATTGAGCGGGAATTGGGAATTAAAAAACGTCGGTTTTGAGAATTCTACATCACCATACATTTCACCCTTACCATATTTCTATGCACCAGGAATTCCATGGCTATGATTTTGAACGTCGTGTAAATTTTTGCCACTGGGAACACAATAAACTATGAGACGATAACCGGTTTTCTTCAAGAGTTCTATTTAGTGATGAAGCGTCATTCACAAACAGAGATAACGTAGACCGGTATAATAAGCACTATTGGGCAACGGAAAATCCACGATGGCTGCGACAAGTGGAACATCAACTACCCTTGCGGGTTAATGTATGGTGTGGAATTATGGGAGGACATCTAAATCTCCCTTACTTTATCGATGGCAGTCTAAATGGTGCAATGTATGCCGATTTCTTAATTAATATTTTACGGATTCTACTGCATGATGTCTCACTTCATGACAGAATGGCGATGTACTTTCAACAACATGGATGTCCGACACATAGCACGCGTGCAGTTGAAGCTCTATGAAATAGAATACTTAACGACAGGTGGATTGGTCGTAGAAGCACCACACCATGGCCTGCACGTTCACCGGAACTTACATCTCCAGACTTCTTTCTTTGGGGAAAACTGAAAGATATTTTGTTATCTTGATCCACCGACAACGCCTGAAAATATGCGTCATCTCGTTGTCAATGCAATTACTGAAGGCGATCTACTCGCTGTCGAGAGAAATTTCGTTACGAGTATTGACAAATGCATTGAAGCTGAAGGACATTATTTTGAGTATTTATTGCATTATTGAGGTTATTACAGTTTCTCAGGCAGTAACAGCATGTGTTCCCATAACTTATGGTAGTATCCGAAAGTAAATGTATTTCATTGGAACCACAGAAATAAAGTCCAGACGTAACTACCTTTTCTGTTTTAATTTTAAAAACCACGTTGTTACCAACTGTTCATCTAAATGGGCAAAGCATATTATAAGTATTGGAATATTAAAGTGTCATCCATCACAAAGCGAAACAAATGTTAGACTTCAAACATTCATATTTATTTACGAACTATAAAAATATGTAATAAAAATCAGGGTACGCATTTAAAAAAAAAATGCAGTTTCTGTCAACCTGAGTTATGGTAGCGTCATCTAGTGGGCGAGGTACTCTGTGTCAGCGATCTCAGTAGTCTTTAGACATCGTGAGAGAGCAGAATGGGGCGGTCCGCGGAGCTCACGGACTTTGTACGTGTCCGGGTGATTGGACGTCACTTGTGTCATACGTCTTCACGCGAGATTTCCACACTCTTAAATATCCCTAGGTCCACTGTTTACGATGTGATAGTGAAGTGGGAACATGGAGTGACACGTGCAACACTAAAGCGTACAGGCCGACCTCCTCAGTTGACTGACAGAGACCGCCGACAACTTAAGAAGGTCGTAATGTGTAATAGGCAGACATCTGTCCAGACCATCACACAGGAATCCCAAACTACATTAGGATCCACTGCAAGCACTATGACAGTTAGGCAGGAGGTGTAAAATCTGGGATTTCACAGTCGAGCGACTGCTCATAAGCCACACATCACGTCGGTAAACATCAAACGACGCCTCGCTTGGTGTAAGGAGCGTAAACATTGGACGTTTGAACAGTAGAAAAACGTTGTGTGGAGTGAGGATTCACGGTAGATACTGTGGCGATCCAATGGCAGGGTGATGTATTGCGAATACAAGGTGAACGTAATCTGCCAGCGTATGTAGTGCCTACAGTAAAATTCGGAGGCGATGGTGTTATGGTGTGGTCGTGTTTTTCATGGAGGGGGCTTGTACCCATTGTTGTTTTGCGTGGCACTACCACAGCACAGGATTACATTGATGCTTTTAGTATCTTCCTGCTTCCCACTCTTAAAGAACAATTCGGGAATGGCGGTTGAATCTTTCAGTACGATCGAGCACCTGTTCATAATGCACGGCATGTGGCGGAGTGGTTACACAGTAACATCCCTGTAATGGACTGGCCTTCACAGAGTCCTGACCTGAATCCTATAGAAAACCTTTGAGATGTTTCGGAACTCCGACTTCGTGCCAGGCCTCACTGACCGACATTGATATCTCTCCTTAGTGCAGCACTCCGTGAAGAATGTGCTGCGAATCCCCAAGAAACCTCCCAGCACCTGATTGAACGTATGCCTGCAAGAGTGGAAGCTGTCATCAAGGCAAAGTGTGGGCCAGCACCATACTGAATTCCAGCGTTACCGATGGAGGGCGCCACGAGCTTGTAAGTCATTCTCAGCCAGGTGTCCGGACGTTTTTGTTCACATAGAGTATATATATATATATATATATATATATATATATATATATACGTAATTCTTCGACTTTTTCTGTGATGCATTTGGGAGTTTTCATTCGCTCCTGGTTTCTTCATTTGGGACCTTCATTTTCCACTCGAAACTTTACAACTTCTTTTAAAAAAATCCATTTTCATGGCCTCAAGTTTTAAGCGTTTGCCATTTCCCAGATTTCTGCAACACATAAAAGTTGCAAAATGGACAATAATTTGGGCATACTGTGCACCACATCACTACGAGGCAGTGTTCTAGCGACACTGAACGAAAACCGATATATACCTCTATTCGCTTCATAAGATTTGTAACTGAGAGCACACTTCAATAGCTTGGTGGACCATCTTCCACCACTTTCGACCTCTCCTGAAACGGCAAAGACGCTTTCGGTGATTTGCACAATTCAACTTCCAAGATCTACCCTGTGACGTGTTCTGTAATGTCTCCGCATCCGTGTCCTCAGGGGTAAAGCGTTGTCAGGAGAGGTGTATCCGCATATCAGTGCCTTCTCCCGCTGTCTGTTTTTCATCTTCTCCGTATTACTTTGTGTAGCAGCTTCAGGGTGACGACATTTTTGGTTTGCTTTAATTTCTGTACACATATTTTCTCTTTGGTGAAAACAATTACGGCAATAATTTTTAATGCACTTCCTTCGTTTCTTCTAATTTCTCCCCGCTCTATAAACAAAGTATTGTGTTTTGTGCGTTGCGTTCCTGTGAACTTAACAGTTGAGACGTTTTCGGCTATAACTTTGCTGCTTGCTTATATAACCACCTATTATCTGTAATTTTTCTCTGTGATTGCAGTTTTATTTTTGTAGGTGCTGCAACCTATCAGTTAATTTGCGTGCTTGTAACGTCCCTTCCGATCATCGGTCTTGGCTAACACTCAGTGGTAAAGCAATGAGATCGCTATTTCTTATGTATCGGTATCGACGTTACAAACAGAACATTGATGAACTGAACTCGCTACTTGTGCGAGATATTTACTTCACCGAATGTCGTAATTAAATCGTTTATAATCTATGGTTTATCAATTGCTATTTAGATATTAATGATAAGCTCAAATTAGTTCCAGTGACACCAAACTACCTATAGACTGGTTGTAATCTCAAATCTATAATCGGTCGCAGCAGTATTATTAATTCCTAACGTCAAGGAGTGTCTATGTAAGCGACGAGCGCTTCAGTCAAATAATATCGCAGCACGTTATCTCTATAAATAATATTGTAAAACTTGAATGATAAATGCGTGAATTGATACGATATGCTGGTTTATTACACAATATTAGTCACTTCCTAACAGAGCCGCGAGGACGAAGCTATCACAGGTGTTGGGGGAATTACAAATTATATGCTTCGTAACTATCTCCAAGTTCCATAGTCCATTAGTTATTACGAATGAAATTGTCTATCTGTGTTCACTTCCCAAATAGCGTTAACTTCAGGTTATCTAATTTAAAGTCACTTCTGTCTAATGTATGCAAGTACTCTATCTGAATTCTAAATAACGTAATATTTGAAGCCAAAGTATCGTTTCACTGCGTCATAGCAGATCGCAATAATCAATTTTGGCCGGCCGTTGCGGCCGAACGGTTCTAGGCGCTTCAGTCTGGAACTGCGCGACCGCTACCGTCGAGGGTTCGAATCCTGCCTCGGGCATGGATGTGTGTGATGTCCTTAGGTTAGATAGCTTTAAGTAGTTCTATGTTCTAGGGGACTGATGACCTCAGATGTTAAGTCCCATAATGCTCAGAGTCATTTGAACCATCTGAGCCAATCAATTCTGAGAAAACAATCTAATTGCGCCTACATATACGAGCATTCAAAGGTATGACCTGCTTCAGCTAACTCTCGTAACGTAGTGACAAAAGATTGAATTATCCTTAGACATTACTCACGAATCTCAAAGAGTACTCACAAGGAGTATTCTTTGGGAGCGTTGGTTCTAATTTGCGAATTTTAATTATAATCATTTTGCGATTTACTATTATTTTGAATTTTGAGTTTGATTTTACTGGAATCCTATCTTTCTTTCGTATGTTAATAATTTACTAAGTATTAGATTCCTCATTCAATTACTAGTTAATATCCAAATAATAGCGTTAAATGGAAATTTTTTTGTTTGTTCATTTTTCATGGAATTTGGAACTTGTTTTGGGGAAATCTTTGGGAATTTGGAAATGTTGGAGCTAATTTTTGATTTTCATTTTTCGTCCAAGGAAGTGGCAATACATGCTCTATTGCATATTGAGTTACTTCTTTTTCTCTGTTTCAACTTTTGATTCACTTTTTCCTGCCAGTGCCTTTTTCGAACCAGATATTTTATTTACAATTTCTGTGTCCTCTAGATGATCCAGAACTCTGCCTACATAGGAGAGGGTCTTTCTGGCTATGACTCAAGCGCTGTATGGTTTAGGATAACCTTCTAGAGAAGGAGCGCACCATATGGACTATGTTACACTTCCTCCTTACATCACACAAACAGTTTCCAAGCGTGCATCCATCCACCAAAGGCAGATCTACAGACACAAGTGGCTCGGCTCCACTCAGCAGTAAGTAAGTTTGACAGTACGTCATAGCGTAGCTCAGAATCTAAGAGTGTCTCAGGGTTCATCTACAGTCGCTGTCAAGACGAACCAACTGCATAACATACAAGTGATGTTAGTCACTGGGTCTAGGAATATGCAAGTGATTAAAGACACATCAGAGCCAAAGAATATTGTCCTGTTGCCACACACGTATATTATAATCCACATAAGTATTGTAAAATGGTAGTCCGTGCAGTGGTTACCACATCTGCCTAGTGAGCGGGAGATCTGAATTCGAATCCCGCTGTAAGAACAAATTATCATTAATCACTTAAGTCCGTGTATGTACATCATAGACGTATGAGACTCGAAAAAGTCTCTGGAACCATATAGTTTCATTTGATTGTAAAAAATCTCTCAGTAAATTAATCTACCTTGTTGCTAAAATGCGTTGCCACCTGTTTCTGCCTTATCCGTTGCATAATCGTATTACGCCATGTGGCGAAGGTACATACTTGCTGCATAGAATCAAGCCACATCATAACCGCAACAACTCATTGGTACGTGGTTGCCTTCCTACCACATTTATATGCTCGAGGCCAAGTGCATTTGGTGAATGCAACATCATAAATACCATTAGATCCTCGAGTCGCTGTTGCAGGTTTTTCTTCGACATTATCGGTTACTACTTGGTTGCACGAGTTGGCACCATCCCTCGCGGTTGGGCGTCGTAACTACAAGTGTTTTCCTGTTTTTGCTTAGCGCTTTTAGTATCAGTAGTTTCTGGCTGAAACCACTACTTCATTAATTTTGAATTGCCAGTGCCTTCAGGATGAAACCATTGATGGTATTGCAAGCAGACATCTACTGGTACTCTGAGGTACTTCTGCAAGTTTAATGTCATAGTAGATATTTCCAATGTTCAAAGGAAAAGTTGGTGTGCAGATTGTGCGACGAGATTTTAGGACATTGCGATGTCTGGGATTTACTTAGTGATAATACTGAGAAGATCATAGACAGTGAACGTAACTATTGAGATTGTACTACTATATTTATGACTGCTTTGAAAATAAAACCACTGTGGCAGTATGTACTTTTGGCATGATTCAGTAAATTTTAGGCCAGTTTTTCCTTTGTATTTAGGAGTATTGTGAGAGCATAGTACTTTCGAGATGAGCGAGTCTACGAAAAAATCGAAATAGATTTCAAATACATCACACGAAATGATGGGAAGTTAGAAACTATAAGTCTCAATGGTTCCAAAGTGAAACCACCTTCTTAAAATAAGTAATCGTTTACTTTTCGCCAATTTCTTTTTGTATTCGTTACTTACTACAATAACAAAGGTTAATTTTGTGAAAAAATTTAGAACACTATTTTTTTCCGTATTACTGCGACTCGAAGGGTTTACCCGCTGCGGTGCGATGCCTTCTCCACGTTATGCTGCAGAGATGGAAGCCTTCGACACGCTCAGTACTTTTACGTTGAACCACAATTTTCTCGGGTTCTCGACAAGGTATTTTTCTAAGGTATGAAGATACGAAAGGGCAAAAGGCAGTTTACGTATTCCTAGATGTCCTAATAGCGTTTGATACGGTACCCGACTGCACACTGTTAATGAAGATGCGAGCGTACTCTATAGGTTTCTTGTGTTATGAGTGATTCCAACACTTTTTAATTTATAGAACCCAGTACTTTGTCGCTGACGGCGAGTGTTTATCAGAGACAAGGTTATCGGCAGGAGCCTGCCAGGGAAGTGCTGTAGGACCGCTTATATTCTCCATGTACATGAGTGACCTAACGGACAGCATGAGCAGCGGAATGCAGCAGTTTGCTGATCGAGCGGGAGTGTGTCGTTGTTGACTGACTTTTGGAGGACAGAATATGATTTAGGGAAAATATCTAGTTGGTGTGATGAACGACAACTAGCTATAAATGTAGAAAAATATAAGCAGATGAGTAGGAAGAACAATCCTACAATGTTCCAAAACAGTATAGGTAATGTGCTGCTTGACACAATCACGTCGATTAAATCCAAGCAAAGTGACGCAGAGTAATATGAAATGGAGCGAACACCTAAGGACTGTAGTAGGAAAGGTGAATCGTCGACTTCAGCTTATTGGCAAAATTTTAGGGAAGTGTGGCTCATCTATTAAGAGAAATGCGCATAGAACACTAGGGCAACCCTTTTTTGAGGACGACATCAGAGATGGCATGTTAGATTTACTACCAGTAGGTTCGATCAGCTTGGAATTATTACAGAGACGTTTCGGGAACCCAAATGTGAATGCCTGGAGGAGAGGAGGCGTTTTTATCGAGGAGCTCTACTGAGCGTTTGAAGCTGACATAATCATCCAGCGGACGGTCCGGACAATTGGATGATGTCGTTGAGGATATCGAGCAGCATACATAGCACACGCCTGTTGGGCATTTTGATCACAATAGCCGTATATCAACACGATATCGACCTTTACCGCACTTGACAAGCGTTCTCTTTAACACGGGTAATGTTGTTGTTGTGATCTTCAGTCCAGAGTCTGGTTTGGTGCAGCTCTCCATGCTACTCTATTCTGTGCAAGCTTCTTCATCTGCCAGTACCTACTGCAAACTACATCCTTCGGTATCTGTTTAGTGTATTCATCTATTGGTGTCCCTCTACGATTTTTACCCCCCACGCTGCCCTCCAATACTAAATTGGTGATCCCTTGATGCCTCAGAACATGTCCTACCAACCGATCCCTTCTTCTGGTCAAGTTGTGCCACAAACTTCTCTTTTCCCCAATCCTATTCAATACTTCCTCATTAGTTATGTGATCTACCCATCTAATCTTCAGCATTCTTCTGTAGCACCACATTTCGAAAGCTTCTATTCTCTTCTTGTCCAAACTATTTATCGTCCATGTTTCACTTCCATACATGGCTACACTCCATACAAATACTTTCAGAAATGACTTCCTGACACTTAAATCTATACTCCATGTTAACAAATTTCTCTTCTTCAGAAACGCTTTCCTTGCCATTGCCAGTCTACATTTTATATCCTCTCTACTTCGACCATCATCAGTTATTTTGCTCCCCAAATAGCAAAACTCCCTTACTACTTTAAGTGTCTCATTTCCTAATCTAATTCCCTCAGCATCACCCAACTTAATTCGACTACATTTCATTATCCCTGTTTTGCTTTTGTTGATGTTCATCTTATATCCTCCTTTCAAGACACTGTATGTATGTATGTATGTCGATGTATACAACAGAGCATGTACGACAAGGAATTTAAAATCAAGCTGGTCAGTAATTCGCAACCACGAAAATAAGGAAATAGGAAATCGACTTCTGTTGGAATTTACTGCGTGTTTCCCCCAGCAATAAATCAGATAACCGGCTCGTCAAAAGCTCTCCTAGTCACCGAATGACCGTGCATAACTGATAAATATAAACGTACATCTACACCTAAATAACACAGGCCGAGAACGAAGTCGTACAAAAATTTACTTCTAAGGATGTCAGATACAGCTAAGCCGTTTTTGTTGCAAATGGTAACTTAATTCAAAACATGCTTTTCACGGATACATTTCTATATGTGTTATATACAGTCCCGAAGTATCGACTGCATGCCGATCAGAGCAGCGCGGCGAAACGGCATCAAGAAGGCGCTGACCCGGGCGCCAGTGGAAAGAGCTCGCAGCGCCACACATCCAAGAAGACAGAGGTCGCGCCCCCTGTCAACGCTGACTTAACCAGCCGCTCATCGCTGGTCGGCAGAGTTCGGTCGCAGACTTGGAGAGCATCCATACTGAGTTACAGGAAGACGATACATAGCTTGCTTTCTGAGACTAGTAATAGTGAGGAAAGTATCTGCATGTAGGAGGTGCAGGAAGCATAGGAAGTCACCTCATAACGAGAAGTAAATATTGTTTCTGCCACTAATAGTATTAAAGTTATCTCTTAATTTGAAAGTGTTTTGTAAAGATGATTTTGGATTTCTGCCACCGGCCATCGCAACTTTTCTCCTCCCTTGCATGTGTCGGCGCTGTCTCCCACAGTAGCCGACACGACATACTCCGTTTGCTTTCGGTAGAACGTGTCACCACCTCTACAGATTTTCGTATTCATGCCACAAGATTCTGCAGGTAACGAAATGGAGAAATGAACATTTTATACTTGGCTTAAAGCCACAGGAAAATGTCCACTGTGTTGTGTTCTGCTCACTCGTCTAATATAGAGGACCTAGGAAACCTGCTTTCTCGGATCGCTAGACAACAATTCAAGGAAATCGTATTAATGAAGATTATTACTATAAGACAAATGACAATACTTTGCGTATTGACAAAGTTGTGACGCAATCAAATGGCGGCATGCAAATAATCAAAGACCTTCGGTATATACAACTCCAATGCAAGCAAAGCAATAAAGTCCAGAAGTCACTGATGTCTTCGGTCGCAGTTAGACGGCGTGGCGCTTGTATTCTCTTCGTGCAGAGGCCGCCCCTCTCTCGGTGTCGTTAGGGAGCCTATATAGAGGGTGAGAGTGGCCAATGGTGGTAGCCTCGCTGATTGGCTGAGAGCCGAGGATGCCATGTTTTTACCAAACTGACGCTGACTTGGTACGAGTATAAATAGATACTGTGTGTGATTCTGTACTATAGGTTCTCTTCAACGCTTTGAACGCCTATTACATTGTACAATTATGTACAGGTCGCAATATGGTAGGTATTGAACGACTTTTGCATGTTCTCTGTCGCTTCTGTTTTCGTAAATTACCTTAGAGTAAATTACCTTACAGTTATTTAATGAACTATTTACAATTTTGTTTTTCATACAATGCTAACATACTGACCCTATGACTTATCTTAGAAGCTAGATTAAGGAAGGAAAACCTACGTTCCTAGCATTTGTAGACTTAGAGAAAGTTTTTGACAATGTTGACTGGAATACTCTCTTTCAAATTCTGAAGGTGGCAGGGGTAAAATACAGGGAGCGCAAAGCTATTTACAATTTGTACAGAAATCAGATGGCAGTTATAAGAGTCGAGGGACATCAAAGGGAAGCAGTGGTTGGGAACGGAGTGAGACAGGGTTCTAGCCTCTCCCCGATGTTGTTCAATCTGTATATTGAGCATGCAGTAAAGGAAACATAAGAAAAATTCGGAGTAGGTATTAAAATCCATGGAAAAGAAATAAAAACTTTAAGGTTCGCCGATGACATTGTAATTCTGTCAGAGACAGCAAAGGACTTGGAAGAGCAGTTGAATGGAATGGACAGTGTCTTGAAAGGAGGATATAAGATGAACATCAACAAAAGCAAAACAAGAATAATGGAATGTAATCTAATTAAGTCGGGTGATGCTGAGGGAATTAGATTAGGAAATGAGACACTTAAAGTAGTAAAGGAGTTTTGCTATTTGGGGAGCAAAATAACTGATGATGGTCGAAGTAGAGAGGATACAAAATGTAGACTGGCAATGGCAAGGAAAGCATTTCTGAAGAAGAGAAATTTGTTAACATCGAGTATAGGTTTAAGTGTCAGGAAGTCGTTTCTGAAAGTATTTGTATGGAGTGTAGCCATGTATGGAAGTGAAACATGGATGATAAATAGTTTGGACAAGAAGAGAATAGAAGCTTTCGAAATGTGGTGCTACAGAAGAATGCTGAAGATTAGATGGGTAGATCACATAACTAATGAGGAAGTATTGAATAGGATTGTGGAGAAGAGAAGTTTGTGGCACAACTTGACTAGAAGAAGGGATCGGTTGGTAGGACATGTTCTGAGGCATCAAGGGATCACCAGTTTAGTATTTGAGGGCAGCGTGGAGGCTAAAAATCGTAGAGGGAGACCAAGAGATGAATACAATAAGGAGATTCAGAAGGATGTAGGTTGCAGTATGTACTGGGAGATGAAGAAGCTTGCACAGAATAGAGTAGCACGGAGAGCTGCATCAAACCAGTCTCAGGACTGAGGACCATAACAACAACAACAATGCTAAGTTATTTCCAACATGTTTCCTTAGGGATATGCTATTGAAACCTTGAGTTGTAAGGTCAGTTGGAGACCATGGGACAATACACTGTGTTATATGGATACAGCATGAAGGAAAACGCGAAGACATCATCTCGTACCTATTGGTAGATACAACATGACAAGCTCGTTAAGCAAGCAGGCCTCCTCCATCATTTAGTTACTTATTCTAAGGTTGTTGCACATGCAAATTGTAGAGATCAGAGTGTTTGTGTGTAGTTTATAATTGGTATTGCGGAATTTTTTAGTTTTGTGGTAACTACAAGGAACTCTTGCAGTCATGAGATGTCCCTATGTTGCATGTGTATTACTCACTAGTTGTCTCTGTCAGAAAGCTTGTTTGGTTTCTTTGTCTGTCGAACAATCAGAATCTTTTTATATTCTTATAATGCCTACAAATAAAAATTAAAAAAAATTACAGAATAACCTTTTCACTGATACATCCCCACCATGTAAGAAAACATAAATGAATAGCGCACCACTATTAATGTGGCCTTGTAGAACAGGGGTAGAGTTTTAACTACATAATCCGAAGGTCGTGAGTTCGAATCCTGTGCAATCCAGGTTTTTTAAACGTTATTTGATAGACTTTTAATGGTTCTTGAGTGACAATTCATGCTACATGGTGTGTTTTAACACGTATACGGAACCCTAAGTCCACATACTTCCGACTGGCGACTAGCGCTTGGCTCTGTAGTCTTGGCTACTCACATTCCTCTAAATTATAATTATCGTGTCGATATTCAGTTACCTATTTTGAATTACTTTCTGCTGTTTTAGTAGAGTACTTGAGTATTGATATTTTTCCGATTTTCTGTGGTTCCTAAAAGTGAGTACAGAATGACGTGTTTTGCCAGCATGCGTTATGTGGGGACGGAAAGAGACAAGAGGTTACCAATTTCAGCGATGAATATCCGCACGGAAAAATCTGCAGTAGCATCATGTACTCTGAGATACATTAAATGAAACATCCTTACGTTATTAATCAGTTGTCAATGTTTATATAGCATCATAAAATGCGCCTGTTGAAATTCGGCAGACATACACACTGCTTCACGATACTTG
Organism: Schistocerca piceifrons; assembly: GCF_021461385.2. Classification (NCBI taxonomy): domain Eukaryota; kingdom Metazoa; phylum Arthropoda; class Insecta; order Orthoptera; family Acrididae; genus Schistocerca; species Schistocerca piceifrons. Next base: position 70,708,766 of record NC_060144.1, on the reverse strand, counting down.
CATTTGCTCACAAATTTATTAGGCCTATACAAATATAGACGAATGGAATTTGTTTTAATCATGTATTAAGCTAGAAGATCTGCTTTGGCCTCATGCGTCAAACACATGCCTTATTTTAATCTTGAAGTGGCTAGCTTTCTGCAGCGTCGCTACATAACTGCGCGTCCCGCTCGCAATTTGGTAAAAACATGGCGGACACGGACCAATTGGCGACTCTCTGTAGGTGTCGTCCTAGATAGGGATCCGTCAGCGCACTATTGGCTGACGTCGTCTCACTGCTGTAACATTCCTGACCGACGTGCCAGCGCTTGCGGTTACGCCGGAACACACTGGAGTCAACAACTAAACAACTAACCTCCAGTGTGACGGTGCACGCTCTTTTTGCAGTATCCATAACTGAAATTCCTGTAACTGACATGTAACGTAAAATTCCAGCTTGTTCATGTTTGCTGTAATGGTAGACACATTGTGAAATAAAGTATCAGTAATGCTATTGTACATTAGGATACACCATAAAGTCATTCATTGATCTACTGTACCACGATACATGCGTTCTCCGACACCCCTATCTATATTTACTTCTCCGAACATGTGAGAAGTCGCTTCGTCCGAGCAACAGACTTTGTTAAAGTAATGACAGGCTTCATCGTTTCATTCCAGACTACTCCTAGCAAACTCAGCACATCTCCGTCTCTCATCTGGCTGCAAAGATTGAAGGAGTTGCACTTTGTATTCTTGGAAATGCAGCCGTTTGTGTGCAGTCGTCTCCACAGTGCTCTGAGTTAGGGTTAATTTCTCTGGAAACACGTCGCGACGGAAGCCGCGGACTGCATTCAGGTGCTGTACGCATGGTATCTGAAGTGTCATCAGCCACTCCAGGTCTACTGCCTGTTGCGTTGTCACAAACACAGCCAACCTCTTTAAACATTAATATCATCCTATGATGCTCTTCACAACTGGCGGATCTCGACCATAGGCGCTTCCGCTGTGCCGCTGAACTGTAAAAGACGAACGCGCTTCATGGAACCACTAGAAACATCGCCTTCCTCATGTGAAGACGCCATTGTCACACCAGCACTCACAAATTACGTTACCGGTAACCAGAAGAGATAGAGATAAAATATATCAGATACTGCGACAGTACATGTAGATGCGTATCCGTGAGAACTTCGTAAGTTAAGCTACCGTCTGCAAACATTGCACTGACGGGTGAAAATGTGTCCACAAAAACTTTTTATGATTTAAACTACTATTTGCAACAAACCACGTATTGTTCCCTAAAAATCAATTTTTTTTCTAATCAAGGAGACGCTCTATGTTTATCCAGAAGGATAGTTGGTTGGTTGTTGGTTGGTTCGGGGAAGACCAGACAGCTTGGTCATCGGTCTCATCGGATTAGGGAAGGATGGGGGAGGAAGTCGGCCGTGCCCTTTCAGAGGAACCATCCCGGCATTTGTCTGGAGTGATTTACGGAAATCACGGAAAACCTAAATCAGGATGGCCGGACGCGGGATTTAACCGTCGTCCAGAAGGATAGACAAAGCCGCAATGGTAATACGATGACCACTTCTTATCCGTACCTTTTGTCATGAAGAAACGGGAGCCTGAAACGGAAACAAAATTTCAGCTATCTAAAGACATGTCAGCACACTTCAACTGGATGATGATGATGTTTGGTTTGTGGGGCGCTCAACTGCGCTGTCATCAGAGCCCGCACAACGTCCCAATTTTTACACAGTGCATTTCATTTTCACAATCCAATCTAGTCACTGTTATAAATGATGCTGATGATTGTGAAATTATTAATACAACACAAAATCCCCGTCCCCGGGCAGAGAAAATACTCAACCCAGCCGGAAACCGAACCCGGGACCCCGTGATCCAGAGGCAGCACCGCTAATGTCAACTGGCGCAGTAGAACGAGGAAACGTCCTGGAGGAAAACTGTTGTAATGTGGACCTTAAATCGGTTGCACATCCCTTACGTTTCCGTTGCTCGTCGTATAATGTGGTTCCTAGCTGCTTCCATTTTGAATTTACAGTCAAATGACTCTCTAATATCGCTATAACTGAAAATTAAGCCTCCGGTTACTGTATTTTTCCAACGAGAACATTTTTCACGTTGACTTGTTTCTATTTCATGCAGACATCACGCGATTAACAAAACAAGATAGATCATAATTTACGTTTTACTGGTGTGAGGGACAAGCATTTATGCAGAAATTCATTTCTCTTGTTTGAGACAGGAGGTCATCAAAATTGATGTTGATGAGTTGTGTTTAAATATTACTAGGCAATCTAGGTACGAAATGCGCATTCTACACACAGGAGCTAAATATCCCACAGTTCAAAACAGCTTCAGTTTGCTGATCGCAATTAATTGTCAACAAAGCGGTTTGACGTAATTGCTTCTGCTTCCAAACATAGTCGAAACAACACTGATATTATTAATTTATTGAAATTTGTTTGATGAATAAGGCGTGATTAATTAATGGGCGTTGGTCACGGTTGCCTCCGCTTTTGTTCCTCGAACGGCAGCAAAAATTAAAGTGTTGGGAAAACGTTACTGTTTTATTTTCATGCCACTACTATGAAAAATTTCAGTAAATTCAAACCGCTTTTTCATTAAATTTAAAAAAAATTAAAAGTGACCGTAGTGTAAAGAATACAGAAGTTATATAGTTACAAAATTGTCTTACGTTCGTCCTTAATATGACAATATGGATTTATAGTGTCGAATGAATAAGAGCCAGAAGACGGATTGATCAAGGTTTTGTCAGGAGAGAATTAGTGAAATTTTAGTAACAATTATTTTTTATTATATGTCTCAACTTTGATGGTGTGTTTAAGACCAGACGAGAAACAAAAGTAAAATTTTATACAACTGTGGCTTTTCAGATAGTTCTTCGTGGTAGTGAAAGGTGGGTATTTACAAAAAGAGCAACAGCAATGTGTAAAACGCCAAGTGCAGAAACAAAATTTATGCGAGGAACAAACGCAACTCAAGAGTAGACCACATAGGGAACAAAACAGTGCAACAAAACTAGAAGTAGAGTACACTGAAAGCAGAGTAACAGAATACAGCAATTTCTAGTTCCGACAAGTACAATGAGTAAATAGTAAAAGTCTTCTATAATAATGTAGGCTTATAGGCCAATAGGAAGAAGAGCTGTCGCAAGAACGAAGTAGAAACAGACAGACATATGTCATGACTGAACTAGCACAATGCATAATACATGAAGTGCAGAAGAAGAAGAAGAAGAAGAAGAAGAATATATTAAAATAAAACACACTGGGCGGAAGATGAGGTGCACACCTTCACGATCGAAACTTCAGTGTACTGCTACCTGCTTTTGCAGTGCACAGCTATACTCTGAATTCGTAAACGGTTATTAAAGCAGACTACATAATGAGAAAACAGTCTTCGTAAGAGATATTTCAAGCAAAATGGCAATATTCCGCAGGATGACAATGAGGTTACCTTCTTGTGTGGCCGGGAGTCCACTGACTGCTTTTCCAGTTTTCACGCCTTTAGGTAGTATGTTAAAACTGCAGTGGCATTGTTATGTGTAAGCTTCCGTAACACGGCTATTCATATAAATTTCATTTTGTATGTTTAAGTCTTCAGAAATCGATACAGCTGTTCTGCAGTACACCACCCATACCACGACTGCCTCGTGCATGGAGTCACATTCGGAACGTATTGTTCTGTATCAAAACTTCTTGTGATTGCAGTGGAGACGTAAACTACGTTCTATAGGAGAAAATACGGGGTTGACTACGCTATTTACACGTTAGTGTTGCATGTAAGAGAGAGAAATACGAGTCATTAGCCAGACTAGCCACCGTGTGAGTCTCCCTCTCTCTCTCTCTCTCTCTCTCTCTCTCTCTTTCTGTCACTCTAAACTACCAAACGAACTGGCGCAGTGGTTAGCACACTGGAGTTGGATTCAGGAGGACGACGGTTGAAATATTCACCCAACCATGTTGATTTGAGTTTCCCGTGATTTCCCTAAATAGCACTAGACAATTGGTTAAACAACTCCTTCGAAAAGGCGGCGCCAGTTTCCTTCCCAATTCTTAAACATTACGAGTATTTGATCCGTTTCTATTGAAACCCATGACGATGGGACGTTTAATCTCCTTTTCCGTTGGCCAGTAATATATCAATGAGGATCCTGTGGCTCCTGGTTTACTTCTTTGATGTGTGAGCATGTAATTTTTCCTCCTATCTAGGTAATTCTGTAGCTCTCAATTCGTTCGAGCGATCAATCATTCATGATAGGAAACACAGTCATAGCTCCGTCACTCAAAATGATTCTGAAATTTTACTTGTTAGAATGAAATCAGGCGATGATTCTTCTTCTCTGTAGGCTCGTGCTTTGCGGCAGTCTGCTAATCTGTACAAATAAAATGCCTCGTAATTTTGGGAGCGTTGTATAATCAGTCGGGAAACCTCATATCAAGCGGATATTTGGCTTTGATGAAGTTTAACCTTCCGAAGAAGTAATGGAGCTCTTGGATTATTAAATGCAGGTTCGTATCCAGTCTTTCGGAAGTTCCCTTCTGATTAACAACTACGCAATATATCGATAAATATCATGAATTCTCATACTTCCAATACACACCTTTTATTTGAAGGAGCAATATATATATATGTCCTCTTAATCGTACAGTTCGTATCAGATATCTTCTGTGATAAATCTCAGATTACAGTTCTTCCAAACCAAGCTCAGGCTAATCGGCACGAAGACAATCTCGGAAGCTCCCTTTCTTTTTTTCTAACAACCACCAGAGACAGTACTACAAAGAATACTTATGCGCTCATGGCATAGCAATTGTATGAGCTACTTTTCACATGGATTCCGCGAGTATGAAGATAGAAAATTAGTAAACGGCATTCAAGGGTAGAATTGTATCTGAATAATTCATCGAATATAAAGAGATATTACAATTGCCCCTCGCAGCGAGCAAAGTTAATGATAATACACTTTGCGAGCTAACAGAAAAAAATTTGTTGGGTTGTTTATTCAAAAGAGGAATATTTTGAATTCGTAGAATTTTACTATAGAGAGTATGGGTAACATGTTAAGACAATAAGTTACGAGAATACCTAAGCTGTAGCTTTTACATGTACCGGGGTATACCCGCATCCCGAGTACATAACCAGGGAAGATGTAGCTTGGTGTAATTACGAAAAAAGTCTACCCATTTGGGAACTGGCCTTCACAGGGAAACCCTGGAAAACCCGGAAGAATAGACCCCAGCTCAGGTATTAAAGAAGATAGGAAAGCCTAAATCCAGTGATTTTGAAATATATAGAAGCTCTATAGATTAGATCGAAGGAAAAGTGCCTCATAGCCAAAAAAATTTTACAATATTGCTCAAAAAAATTTTCAAAATTCTTCTTTCGACGATGTAGCCGGCGATCTCGTTGTGAAGTCGATGGAACAGGAACACTGGGTACGGACACCGGGTAGGCGACGTACAGCGTTTGGTGGACGCGGCACGGAGGACAGGCGATGGCTTATGGTACAGGATAGAAGCTGGTAGCGTGCCGTAGAAACAGGAAGATGATCTCAGGAACAGATGGTCAGGTACGTGAACATGAAACAGGTTTAAAGTGGAATAAGAAAAGGTTCTCACTGAATAAATCCCTGGAAGAGAGTGGATTAAGGCAACGAAGTCCATATTTCATCGTTGAACTCAAAATCGGAGTGGATCCCTACATTCTTCCATCTGTACTAGACTGGAACATCCATCAGTCCTCACAATAGCGAATTTTTTTTTTTCTTAATATCAAAGTTGTTTTGCATTACAACTGCTGATTGTCCAAAACATTGCCATATAGACCGTAGGCATTTAAATTTTGTTGTAGGTCATATCGAATGTATTCCTCTCAAAAAAATTTTTAATCAAATCTTCGTTTTGTTATAGTGCAGGTGGAAGTAGAGCATTGAATCTGTCCGAGGTTTGCTTTCAATTACGAAATTATGGATAAAATTTAAGTTTACACCTGATGAAAAATTTTAAACATAGGCATATGACACTGACTCCACAAAAGGAATAATTTGAAAAATTTTCATTATTCTTATAATTAATTGATTTATAGATCCACTTGCAAATAAATATCATTAATGATGATGTATGTTCATTTAACAAATCATCCACTCGCAGAATCTTCTTCATCCTCTCATGAACATTTATGGAAATATATTTCAACAATTATGTCCATAATATGAAACACACAAACCGCTATTCTTAAAATGTTAGTTAAAATTCTTAAATTAAGTCTCCTGGTAAAGAAGGCATAATGAAAAATCTAAAAATTATAATAATTTTCTCTCGCGCAACCAGAGAGTTTCTTCAATTGTTTGCAACAGTGACATTATCGACTGTTGCTTCATTTCACAGTTCATTTGTTTTCTTGCGCGAACAGCGCACATCATACACACAGCGTATTTACCTACATATCCCACACTGTTCAAGTTTCACACGCAATTCTCACATAAGTGCCGTGTCTTGAGGAAATGTAGATGCACTTTCATTGTATATCACTGTGGCTTCTGCTCATAGTCCACACTTACAAACACTAGTAATTAACAAATTCTTCTACCTATCTTAAAATTTTTGTGCTAAACTATCACAGGAGTAATCTCACTGGCTCTTAACCTATCACAGGAGTAATCTCGCTGTCTCTTAACCTATCACAGGAGCAATCTCACTGTCTCTTAACCTATCACAGGAGCAATCTCACTGTCTCTTAACCTATCACAGGAGTAATCTCACTGTCTCTTAACCTGTCACAGGAGCAATCTCACTGTCTCTTAACCTCTAGACAACATAAACTTCTTGATATTTATATACACATTCGACACATAGTCAAATTCCACTCTAAATTCTTCTCCATATTTGATATCACAGATCTACGATCCTTCAAAAAATTTCTTAATATCATTATGCGGGAATAATCCCTTTATTCTTTTCGATTCGGGATATGCCAACAAGTATGATCCAGGATTTGGCATATTTACAATAACATATGGTCCGGTATAAATAAGATTCCATTTCTTTATGTTCTTCATCAGTTTCGAGGAATGGAAGTGTCGCCTCAATAAAACCTTTTCTCCAAGATGAAACGTCTGAATCCGGTGAATCCGTTTATCATATATCAATTTCCGTTGTATTGCCTTTTTAGTTAAATTTACAAGTGCGAGTGGAATCTTTTCCTCCCATTTTAAATTCTGGTCTTCATACTTTGGCAGATGGTTTATCCAGAAGTTCTTTTCAATCTGACTAAACATAAGCTCTGTTGGAGTAAAGTTAGTTGAGGTATGTGTCAGATTATTAAATATTTCTTCAAATTCTGACAAATAATCAGCCCATGATGTTTCTTTACTGTGACAGTAATTCTCGAAAAACTCGTTCTATTGGACTACCTTGTGGATGATAACATGATGTCAAAATTTGTTGAATACCAAGTTGTGTTAGTGTTTGCTTCCATTTAAATCCAGTAAAAATTCTGGCATTATCTGTAATTATGGATTTCGGTAAACCTACATGCGGAAGATAGTCACGCACCAATCTCACTACAACAGCTCTGGCAGTAGCACACCTTAATGGATATAGTTTTACATATTTTGCAAACAAGTCAAAGAATCCAACAATGAATTTGACTCTTTCTCTTGATCGTGGGAGAGGGCCGCAGATATCACACTAAATTAACGCCCTTGGCTCTCGTGGAATAATTGAATGCAGAACATGCTTACTACCTCTATTATCCGGTTTTGCCTTTTGACAGAGTAAACAGTTTTGTATAGTTTGGTGCACTTTTCTCCGAATATTCGGAAAATAACAGTATGCTCCTGTTTTATTGGCACATTTAATTACACCAAAATGTCCCCATGATAAGTGGGTAAACCAAATTAATTTTTCCTCATATTCCTTCGGGATACATACACACCATCGTGAATTGTTGTCCTTCCCACGTCTGAAGAATAATACTCCATTTACTAATTTATAATGATCTAAACTAGCCCTTGAATTTTGTTGTTCCTTTAACTGAATTATCTTCTTCCATCGAGGGTCTTTTCGTTGTAAATTTCCCATATCTCTACAAAGATGTACATAATAAGTCTTGTAGATATTGTCCTGCAACAGTAATACTGGAAAATCCGAAGTATTTACTGATTCTATTTCCGGCGTTAAACCTTCTGGGGATCTTGACAGCGCATCCGCAATAATATTTTCTTTGCCAGACACATGAATAATTTTAAATTGGTGCTGTTGTAGTGTCATTGACCAACGTGACAGTCTAGGATGTAATAATTTACATGTTTGCAAAAAGGTTAGTGATTGATGGTCACAATACACAATCGTTTTCGAACCATATAAATAATAGTTAAACTTCTTGAATGCCCAGATAACCGCAAGTGCTTCAAGTTCCGTGGTCGTATAAGCTCTTTCACGGGGCGATAACACTCGACTAGCAAATGCTATCGGACAGAATGTTGGTACCCCTTTTATTTTCTTTATTTGGAAGAGACAAGCACCTAATCCAACATCCGATGAATCCGTGGACAGACAGAACTCACAATTCATATCAGGGTGATATAATAAGGATGCGTTAACGAGTTGGTCTTTAATGTCTCGAAAAGCTAGTTCACATTCTTCAGTCCATTGCCACGGCACATCCTTCCGTAGAAGCCGGATTAATGCCTCAGAATTCATGGCTTGAGTCTTTATGAAACGACAGAAGAATGATGCCATACCTATAAATCCCTTCAGCTGTCTTTTATTCCGTGGTGATGGAAAATTGCGAATTGCACTTATCTTCTTCTCGGTAGGCAGGATACCTTTCGCATCTATCATATGTCCTAAGAACTTGATTTGTGGTAAAGCAAAATGAGACTTTTGTAAGTTTACTGTAATTCCGGTTTTCTTGAAAACAGCAAAAATCCTTTCCAAGATATGCAAATGCTCTTCCCATGTTTTCGTGGCTATTAATAAGTCGTCAACAAACACAGTTATACGACTACGCAATTCTGGTCCAAGAACATAATCCAACGCTGAAATAAATATTCCGGCACTAATATTAAGTCCGAACGGGACAACTCTAAATTGGTAACTTCTCCCAGCATAGATAAATGCGGTATATTTTCTAGATTCTTCATCCATTTGGACCTGCCAGTACGAACTTCTCAAATCAACACTAGTTAAGTACGAAACATCCTGGAAATTTTGAATTAATTCATCTATATTTTCCGGATGAGTTCTTACAGGTACTATTATTTTATTAATCTCTCTCGCATCCAGAACTAATCTAACGTTACCTCCAGGTTTTGGGACGACTAAGAGCGGAGAACAATATGGACTAGTTGATGGCTCCATCAAGTTCCATTCTAACATTCTATTTATCTCCCTTTGAACAGATTGTTTTAAACGCCAGGGGATCGGGTAGTGCATGTAACAGTTAGTCTAATGTGGCTTCACTTGTAGGTGACAAATGTACCATTCAATAATTCCTGGTTTCTCATCAAAAATCTCTTCATACGCCCCTAACAAATAATGAAGCTGCTGCCTTTGTTCTCCGGTAAGCTGATTTGATTCACTAGCTTTTATCATTGTTGTTTGGTTAAAGTCCTCCTGTTGTATCAAATCCTTTGAAAGCTCCTTCCAACGACCGTTTGTAGTGTCAATTAATTGAATTATGGCACCGCGACAATATTTCTCATGCACCGTTTCCTTTCTATTTAAATCCAGTGCTATCTCTTCTCCATTTAATCTAAATTTAACTATTCCTTCCAAAAAATCTATCTGACAATCGTACTCCTGCATACTCCCAATACCAAGAATACAGTCCACTAATAACTTCTCCACTACAAGGAACGTGCATTTCATTGCTACATTTCCCATTTTCATCTCTAATTGTGTTTGTATTTTGACATTGGGAGAGCGTGCTCCAACAGCTCCGATGATTTTGCAGTTCTGTACTGGCAAAATTGGTACCTTCTTCTTCCTAATAATTCTCCGAAAAAGAGCGCCTGAGATGACATTGGCGGAAGCGGCGGTGTCCAATATCACATCCGTTGGAACTTCCTCTATTTCAACACATACTTCTGATACCGGAACACTCGATCTGTCATTATGACACGTTATTAAATCCTTTGTTAACTCTTCAGTCAACAGCTCACCATCATTATATCTTAACAATTGTAATTTTACTGTTTCGCCCCTAACAGTTCCCCTAACCGCTCCTCCAGGGCACGATGCGGTCACGTTTAGTTTGACTGATTGTTGGTCCGATTGGTATTTGTCTCTTCAGCTACTTCAGTGATTATCGGTTGTTGTGGTGAATTCTGACTATATTGCCTCGCTTGATTCGTGTAATTATTGTTGTTGTTTTGCTGGTGTTGGTAGAACTGTCCTGTGTTGCCATACATTGGATTATACCGATTAAAATTCCTATTGTTCCTAAAATAGTCCCTCGCTGCACCATTACTAAAGTTTCCATTTTGGTAATAATTATTGTTTGCATTTTGTCCATTTCTAAGTCTCCTCCGAAGAGTGTAGTTGGTTATGATTATTGTTACTGCTACCATTACTGCCATTCCCATTCAAGTTGCAGCTCGGATTTGCTTCTGTTACTCCTCTTTGATATGACATTTCTCTTGCCCTTTTATTGTCCTCCTCAATTATATCAATATGATCAAGCGTAGTCATAAATGAGTCTATATCCTTATCATTTATATATAACAGCTGATTCCTTATACTGGTGGGTAGTCTGGACTTGAGTATTCTAAGTATATCCGGCAAAGGAATCGGTACATCCCAATACAAAGATTTATTAATGTATTTCTCAAAATATCTCTTTAGAGATCCTCTAGAAAACGAGAAAGGCTCAGGATATAATACTTCCTACCTAAGTCTTTCTTGTATTCCAGCAGACCAATATTTTGCTAGAAAAGCCTGCTCAAATTCTTTGTAACATTTACAAGAAGATGTTTGTTCGGATGCCCACAATGCTCCTGTTCCTTGTATATATCCAGATACAAAACTAATCTTTTGCCATTCTGTCCAAGATCGTGGAAATAGACCTCTGAAACTTCGAATAAAGACTACAGGATAAACATTCCTTTTGTCAGGTTTAAAGATTTGAAATTGTCTCTGTTTAATCATCTTCTCCTCAACGCTACTACGATTCCAAGAATCATCCTGTTCGTACTTTTCCCTGTGGCTATCCGTTCTATCGAATCTAACTTGTGACGTTCCAGTTCTGTCTACATCGGATCTTGACGTGGACGGAATGTCACGCACAGATTGAGAGTTTTGTTTCCTACTTCTCGATGTTTCTAAATCCTCCTGCGAGAGATTTAGTGATCTTTCGATATTTTCATTCCAACGCGAGAAATCTTCGCCAAGTTGTTCTCGAACTTCCTTTAACCCTTTGTTAAAAAAATTCTCCTCGGAACGCTCTGAAATTGACTGTAAAGCTACTTTCACAGTTTCTTCTATGGTTTCCGAAGGAAAATTTTGCCGCCCTAATGTCATTTCTGAAAACTTTCCCGCAAGTACATTCATTCTATGTCCCACTGTCACCTGTTTTTCCTTCACTTCGTCAAATTTCTTCTTTAGATTATCTTGGGATTCTATTATTTCTGGTATCATAGCTACGGAACACTGTATGTCCTCTTGAGCTTGTATTACTTGAGGAAACAATTCTACTTGTTTTTGTATTGTGTCAGTTTTGACGGATACATATTCGGTTAGTTCCGCTTTTAATTTACTATTGTTTTCGTGGCATTGTTGGCGGACCTGCTCAATTTGAGCAATAAGATTCTGTTTGGTCCTTTCTGCCTGTTCTTTTATTTCCTGTGTCTGGGTATTTAATCTCTGATCTAATTCGGTAAAGGTTGCTCTTAACTGATTTTGTAATTCTGTTTGATTTTCGGCTAATTGATTTTTGAATTCATTTCGTATAACGGTTAAGTCTCGTTTTACCTCCGCTTGGCCTTCGGCTAATAGAGACAACTGTTGCATAATAACAACTAATGTGTCAACCACCCTCTGATCAGCTGTTGTATGAATGTTTTCTGAACCAGCGGGATTATTTATATTGTTACCGCTAGCCACAACAGTCTCAGAATTGCTATCCGTGGCCTCTGCTTCTGTGCAAACAGCTGAAGGCTGTTGCACGTCTCGTTGCTGACTCAATGACATTTTAAATGCCGCTCTAGTCAATACCATTAAATAACTGTCAATATCAGGTTCAAATCACCAAATACAGTTTCAAATTTACTGTCGTAGACACACTTAACTTTCAAATTACTTCACAGATGGTATAAAGTTCAATGCCCAGATACGAAAATCACACAATATACAGTTCTACGATCTAACTACTATCTGGAAAAAAGTTCATTCTAAATTGATTTCAAACTATTTTAACTACAGGATAAAAAAATTAGATTTCTCTGGCCTTGTTCTGTAGTCTCGGTGTTGTCCAATAGTTGAAATCGTTTCTTGGTATCAGCAATCTTTCACTATGGGCACCGAATCTCTCTTCAGATTAGTTACCTCTCGTTCTCGTGGGTTTTCATGAAACAAAAAATACATATATTATATAACAATCCAAGAGAGTCCTGTCACACTGGCGCCACTGTAATTTTTTTTCTTGTCTTTTCTACGTAATTCTGTAGCTCTCAATTCGTTCGAGCGATCAATCATTCATGATAGGAAACACAGTCATAGCTCCGTCACTCAAAATGATTCTGAAATTTTACTTGTTAGAATGAAATCAGGCGATGATTCTTCTTCTCTGTAGGCTCGTGCTTTGCGGCAGTCTGCTAATCTGTACAAATAAAATGCCTCGTAATTTTGGGAGCGTTGTATAATCAGTCGGGAAACCTCATATCAAGCGGATATTTGGCTTTGATAAAGTTTAACCTTCCGAAAAAGTAATGGAGCTCTTGGATTATTAAATGCAGGTTCGTATCCAGGCTTTCGGAAGTTCCCTTCTGATTAACAACTACGCAATATATCGATAAATATCATGAATTCTCATACTTCCAATACACACCTTTTATTTGAAGGAGCAATCTATATATATTTCCTCTTAATTGTACAGTTCGTATCAGATATCTTCTGTGATAAATCTCAGAGTACAGTTCTTCCAAACCAAGCTCAGGCTAATCGGCACGAAGACAATCTCGGAAGCTCCCTTTCTTTTTTTCTAACAACCACCAGAGACAGTACTACAAAGAAAACTTATGCGCTCATGGCATAGCAATTGTATGAGCTACTTTTCGCATGGTTTCCGCGAGTATGAAGATAGAAAATTAGTAAACGGCATTCAAGGGTAGAATTGTATCTGAATAATTCATCGAATATAAAGAGATATTACAAGCAGATCAGTGCACTTTCTAAAAAGATCGTGAAGATGACGAACGAAGAGAAATTTAAAAATTAAATATGATGCCAAGTTTGAAACTTAAAGACAGTAGTGGTGGTAAACTTAAAAAATCCATGATAGCGCTGGCAGGAGATATTTTTCAGCCAATCACAGTGCGAGATGGAGTTGGTGGGTGAATTTTTACAGCCAACTCTAGTGCAGTATATATTTTTATTAAAGCCATCCATAATCAAAATTATCCTAAGAGAAATTCATCGAACCAAGTGAGTAAGCATGCACACATACTGACACACACAGACAGACACACACACACACACACACACACACACACACACACACACACACAAATGTTTCACATATTACCAGAGGCTGAAAATATAGCTACAGTTGTAAGGTTCTTTCATTTAACACGCAACGGGTTTCGGGCTTTTATACACCGATCTTCAGGTGTCATACTGAAAATAGCAAGAGACGCGAGAATATTTTTACACGCAACAATACACATAAAAAACTAAAATCCATAAAATTCCTTAAAACATTTTAAAAATCCGCCGGTCGGGCTATGTGCTGTGAAACTTAAGTCAATATCAGTGTCACCAGACAGTACTACAGACGACTGCCCGGGTATAGAAATATGCAAAGAATACCAGGACACTGACACTTGGTGTGATCCAGAGTGCAGCGGTGGACGAGTACAAGGCGCGGTGTTCTACCAACGGGCGCAGAGCATGGAGTAGCGGATGCGAAGGAGGGAGCACACTGGTAAATCAGAGGGGCAAAAGAACTGCCATCCGTTCACGGGAAGAAGAACGTGAGGCAACTAGCCCGGCCGTTCAAAATTTCAATTAGTGAGTTACATTTAAAATGAAGAATGAAAAAAACGAAACATTACATATACAGTTACATGAAAAGCTTTAAAAGTGCATTATGCATGGTAAAGGACAGTCAGGGCAGTACAGAACTGTAGTAAAACAGAGTGGAAGCTGCGACATAAAATTTATGCATAAACCGTAAAACGTATGAAAAGCACTGGACTTCTTCTGTAGGCCTATTTTCAAAACACACTTATTTAACTTCCAACTAAGTTCTTTGCTGAAATTAAGAAGGCACTTAAAGAAACAGATGATTTGATTTATTCAGCCCATTTCTAAAAAAAAAAAAAAAAAAAAAAAGACTTTAATACCGATTAATCCGATATCCGATAACGCCCACTTCTAGGGGTGCCGTGAAACTCCATAAGCCACAGGCCCATTTAAGACAAATTATCATCGGTATTAATGTCTCATATTACTTATTGGCTAAGGAATTGCAAAGGTACCTCAGTAAGCATCATTTTTTCCGTGATGATCACGACATCACTAACAGAAAGTAGTTAATTACAAACCTTCAAACATGTAACCGTAACCAGTGATACGAAAGCTTCCAAGTCTCGACAACGTAAGCATCTATACGAATGTCCCGATTAAACAGGTGATTCCTATTATTGAACTCAACTCACTGCTGTTCTCTCGTCTAAATTCACAAAAAATTAATGAATTCCTTCATTTGCTCATAATTGTTCTGGACCATAGTTACTTTGCTTTCAAAGACACTATATATGGACAAACTGATTGGTTAGACATGGGATCGCCCATTGCCAGTATAATAGTAAATATTTACACCAATCACACTGAACATCAGGTTTTTTCAACCCACCTACAACACCTTAAAACAACAGTATGTTACAAAAGATACGCCGATGACATCATACTTTTGTATAAAGGAACCGTCATACAGCTGCAAGTATTTCAATTCGACTTTAACGAAATGCACCCCAAGATTCAGTGTACGATAGATAAACCACTCTGGCTTTACACGGCCATTTTTAGATCTGGAAATTTCGTTACAGGACAGTAATGTTCACTTTAACATACTTAGGAAATCTGCTACGGTTACGTCTATTATTCACTGCTCTTCAGTTCATCCGAAAAAAAAAACAAAACTACCAGCACGAGTTAGATATCATTAAATTCATTGCACATTCTAATGGCTATCAGCCAAATGCTGTTGATGTCCTTCACCAGCAAATGCAATCGAAAGCCGTTTCCATCGATCGGTACCGGACTGCCCTATCATCTACTGGTAATAATAACTCAATTTTTTTTTTGCATGATCCCATATGTAGGTGTTATATCTGACAGGATTGGCAAATGGCTTACAAGGGGAGGCCGCCAATTGTGAAATTCAGATTCGATTCATACTGCGCATAATAAAAGCTCATGGCCAGAGGTGTAATGTGGCAAAGCACCAAGATGCACTTCTCAGCCGTTGTCGAGAAAATCGACAGTTAAAAGAAACCGTTGCGGTGAAATATTTTCTACGATTATTAATTTTCTACAGTGTCGTGGCGCAGCGGTAAGCTCTAGGGTTCGTAATCCGAAGGTCGCCGGATCGAATCTCGCGCCATGCAACTTTTTTTTTATTATTTGTTTTTTGTAATTCAAATGTACACACATACACACACACACACACACACACACACACACACACACACAGACACACACACACATAAACTATTAATGAATTGATTATGCGTGTTGGTGAAAGCGGATCGCTCTCCAATTGTACCGCCTCCATTTTTCCGTTTGTTTAACAGGGTATACCAAATCTCTCACGTACGCACTGATTTTCTACGATGTTATAAGTTGCGCTAGGGACCCCATCTACCTTCTTTCGAAGTTAGCAGGCAGCTACGCTGTTAGCGGCGGCTAGTTTCGGCCCATTCAACATCTGTCCTTCAAGTGTAACGAGCGAGTAACGGAGTTTATATTTCATACCTGCCACACCAAATTTGTGTTCGTGGGGTCTCTATTCTAATTCGAACGTTTGACTTACACTATACGTATTCGTTTCGGAATATCGTTTCTACGTCTTCCGTTAACTATACGTGGTAAACATTATGAAGACAATTAATAACATTTGTGAAATACAACTTTGTTTGCGGAAAACGTAATGCTGTTCGAAGTTGCCAGTTCTTCCACGACAAACGACTTTCAACAAATTATTATATGCATAATTGTTGCAACTGATTGCCGGGAATTTTATATATATATATATATATATATATATATATATATATATATATATATATATATACTCCTGGAAATTGAAATAAGAACACCGTGAATTCATTGTCCCAGGAAGGGGAAACTTTATTGACACATTCCTGGGGTCAGATACATCACATGATCACACTGACAGAACCACAGGCACATAGACACAGGCAACAGAGCATGCACAATGTCGGCAGTAGTACAGTGTATATCCACCTTTCGCAGCAATGCAGGCTGCTATTCTCCCATGGAGACGATCGTAGAGATGCTGGGTGTAGTCCTGTGGAACGGCTTGCCATGCCATTTCCACCTGGCGCCTCAGTTGGACCAGCGTTCGTGCTGGACGTGCAGACCGCGTGAGACGACGCTTCATCCAGTCCCAAACATGCTCAATGGGGGACAGATCCGGAGATCTTGCTGGCCAGGGTAGTTGACTTACACCTTCTAGAGCACGTTGGGTGGCACGGGATACATGCAGACGTGCATTGTCCTGTTGGAACAGCAAGTTCCCTTGCCGGTCTAGGAATAGTAGAACGATGGGTTCGATGACGGTTTGGATGTACCGTGCACTATTCAGTGTCCCCTCGACGATCACCAGTGGTGTACGGCCAGTGTAGGAGATCGCTCCCCACACCATGATGCCGGGTGTTGGGCCTGTGTGCCTCGGTCGTATGCAGTCCTGATTGTGGCGCTCACCTGCAGGGCGCCAAACACGCATACGACCATCATTGGCACCAAGGCAGAAGCGACTCTCATCGCTGAAGACGACACGTCTCCATTCGTCCCTCCATTCACGCCTGTCGCGACACCATTGGAGGCGGGCTGCACGATGTTGGGGCGTGAGTGGAAGACG
The DNA here is from genome assembly GCF_021461385.2 of Schistocerca piceifrons. Classification (NCBI taxonomy): domain Eukaryota; kingdom Metazoa; phylum Arthropoda; class Insecta; order Orthoptera; family Acrididae; genus Schistocerca; species Schistocerca piceifrons. Next base: position 70,691,414 of record NC_060144.1, on the reverse strand, counting down.
GCCTAACGGTGTGCGGGACCGTAGCCCAGCTTCATGGAGACGGTTGCGAATGGTCCTCGCCGATACCCCAGGAGCAACAGTGTCCCTAATTTGCTGGGAAGTGGCGGTGCGGTCCCCTACGGCACTGCGTAGGATCCTACGGTCTTGGCGTGCATCCGTGCGTCGCTGCGGTCCGGTCCCAGGTCGACGGGCACGTGCACCTTCCGCCGACCACTGGCGACAACATCGATGTACTGTGGAGACCTCACGCCCCACGTGTTGAGCAATTCGGCGTACGTCCACCCGGCCTCCCGCATGCCCACTATACGCCCTCGCTCAAAGTCCGTCAACTGCACATACGGTTCACGTCCATGCTGTCGCGGCATGCTAGCAGTGTTAAAGACTGCTATGGAGCTCCGTATGCCACGGCAAACTGGCTGACACTGACGGCGGCGGTGCACAAATGCTGCGCAGCTAGCGCCATTCGACGGCCAACACCGCGGTTCCTGGTGTGTCCGCTGTGCCGTGCGTGTGATCATTGCTTGTACAGCCCTCTCGCAGTGTCCGGAGCAAGTATGGTGGGTCTGACACACCGGTGTCAATGTGTTCTTTTTTCCATTTCCAGGAGTGTATATTTGGATTAAAAGAACAAATAGTAAAAATAAGTTTGCATGGCGCGAGATTCGATCCGGCGATCTTCGGATTACGAACCGGAGCGCTTACCGCTGCGCCACGACGCTGTAGAATACTATTAATCGTAGAGAGTATTTCACCGCAACGGTTTCTTTTAACTGTCGATTTTCTCGACAACGGCTGAGAAGTGCATCTTGGTGCTTTGCCAAATGGTTCAAATGGCTCTGAGCACTATGGGACTCAACTGCTGTTGTCTTCAGTCCCCTAGAACTTAGAACTACTTAAACCTAACTAACCTAAGGACATCACACACATCCATGCCCGAGGCAGGATTCGAACCTGCGACCGTAGCGGTCGTGCGGTTCCAGACTGTAGCGCCTTTAACCGCTCGGCCACTGCGGCCGGCGGTGCTTTGCCACATTACACCTCTGGCCATGAGCTTTTATTATGTGCAGTATGAATCGAATCTGAATTTCACAATTGGCGGCCTCCCCTTGTTAGAAAAGAGAGGGTTACATCCGCCTTCTGCACCCTGCATAAGGTCGGGCACCTACTGAAGCACCACAAAACCAGAGAAGACAATCGCTACACACAATCGGGCGTCTATCGCATCCAGTGTAGTGAATGTTCTTCCGCATACATAGGCCATACTGTCCGCTCCTTTAATATACGGTTCTGAGAACATGAGTATCTTAGCAATTCCAAATCTGATCTCACTAACCACCTGAAGGATCACAAGCATTCCATTTCAAATATAAACACAAACTGCAGCATTCTATTCAACGTAAGGGCCCGGTTTTAAACATTTTAGAAGAAATAGAAATTATCCGCAGAGTTTGCCGTAATCCGTCTGGCATTTTGAACAAGCAAACTGCGCTTAAGCACACAGTCCTGCTGAATAACTTTTGATTTTTGAAGCAGCGTTCAATCTCATTTCCTTCTCTTTCTGGATTCTGATTATTCTACGCCATAGGTGTATGTTTCTAAACTGGGTCAGTGGATTTCGCCATCATTCTTGAGGCCGTCAAGTAGGATTGGCGAATATACGGCATAAACCTGTTTCCTATAGGTATGCAAGATCAACCCAGTTCATTTAAAATAAGTGTAAAGTGTCCTCTATTAATAGAAGTTTGTATGTTTATCAATTTTCTCCTATGACTATGGTACATTATTGTGCTGCGTCATTATCTATGTCCTCACTAATTTAAAATTTACCTGTCTTTCATGATGTAAAAAGAATCTCAGATATTATCTCATGTAAGCCTCAATTAGCTGTCGACTTTAAGTTAGCAGGTTTTAAATGGACCCAACTTCTCTTGTGTCCTTTTAGTGCTATAACTGCTAGCTATTAATTGGTATAATAGTTTCTGACAGTGTGTTCTATAAGGTTTCGCTACTTTCCCTTTTGGTAGGTAGCGAGATGCTTGAAAATAAAAGTGGCACATGTGTATACTTTTTTAACTGATGACTGCGGCGTGTTGTTCCATGTCACCACACATACGTCCCCAGTAAATTCGAAACTTGCAGGACACTCGTGTAAAGACACAAGTTTCAATACTTTTACGGTTTATACACAAATTTATGTCGCAGCTTCCACTCAGATTTACTACAGTTCTGTGCTGCCCTCTACAACATGTTCCTTTACCATGAATAATGCACTTTTGACGTTTTTCATGTAATTTTCTATCTAGTGTTTCTTTCTTTATTCTTCATTTTAAATATAAATCACTAATTCAGATTGTAAATAGCCGGGCTCATGGCCCCGCGTTCTTCTTCCCATTAACAGATGGCAGTACTTTTGCCACTCTGGTTTACTAGTCTGCTTCCTCTTTCGCGTCCGCTACTCCATGATCTGCCTCACTGGTAGTACACCGCGTCTTGTACTCGTCCCGCGCGGCGCTCGGGATCACTCCACCAAGTTTAAGTGTCCTGCTATTCTTTGCATATTTCTTTACCCAGGCAGTCGTCCGTAGTACTGTCCGGTGTCACTTTGGTATTGAGTTAGGTTTCACAGCACATAACCCGACCGACGGTTTTTCTAAATGTTTTAAAAATATTTTACGGATTATTTTTGTTTTTTATGTGTATTGCTGCGTGTGAAAATTATCTCTCGTCTCTTGCTATTTTCAGTACGACGCCTGAAGTTTAGCGTATCAGAGCCCGAAACCGGCTGCGTTTTAAGTAAAGAACCTTACAACTGTAGCTGTTTTTCCAATCTCTGGCATAATGCTCAGTTGCGGATGTTTCTCCGACAGGATTGTTTGTATTTCACATATTAGTATAATTTTCTCCATTTATTTACATTGTTCCCAACTGGTATCAACTTTCCCCAAAAAATGGTAACACTTACCCGACAAATGTATCACTTGCACGATAAATGTATCACCTGTCCCATAAACGTATCAAATTTCGCTGGAAATATGTCAAATTACCCTAAAAATGTATGAACATTCCACAGAACTGTATGAACTTCACCTAAAAACGTATCAGCTTCTCGTCCACAAAAATGAGAGAATTACAAGCGTCAGTGAATGGGAGGGAAAACAAAACTCAAACTGAAAATACTTTGGACGTGAAAATATACATTGTTTTCACATTCAATATTTCTTAATAACTTTCTTCCATTTTATTATGTTCAACATTTCTACACTGAATATTTTTTCCATACATTCATTATGTGAGCAATTATGGACATTTTGTGACAGAAAGCAAACTGAATTACATAGATTTCGAATTTATCAAAAAGCATAAATCAAATGAATTCCGACAATGACATATTTTCATAGAGTTCAATCTAGTCAGTCAGACAGGAGTATGTGATTATACATCAATTACAAAACTGGTAATGACCTAAAATTACAATTTATGTATTACAAATAGTATTGACAATTGCAGTTACCATAATTATATGTTACACAGAAACACACACACACACACACACACACACACACACACACACACACACACACACATTTGTATTTGTATTTTTTCATATTTTGTAGGTATTTACAACGAAATCACGCAGTAGTAACTCCAAGTGAAAGTACTTTTCCTAACGAAATGTATCAATCTTTTAGCATATTTTGCAAACATAGAAAGTTTACGTTCTCTGATACTAGAAACATGGACTGAATGATGTATTGCAGAGTTGTCTGTGTTACTATGTTGACAGAAGATGGTTTTATCCTTTCCCTCTGAACATTATACACCCATACTAAGTCGTGAGTTCCTACATTTTTGCTCTTAGTTTGATAAATTTCGGAATAGATTCACTATAAAATGCTTCATTAACTAAACCCATCTAATTTTTATTTACCACATCCCACCCACTTTCCATTTACTATATAAAACCGTGAAAAAGACACATGGAAGAAGATGCATCTAAGATTTTCGCTAGTATAACAGTTGGTCAATGGGTGACTTTTATAAGTAATTTAATCTAAGCAGTTGAGAGCATAGAATCCCTTGTTTCATGTCTATATGAAGGAAATACTTCAGTTGCACGTTAATGTGAAAGGAATCAAGCATTTTTTGCAGGATTATACACGAACTGCCCAAAGTAATGCCAAATAAACATGTAATAATAAAGCAGTAATAAATGGTAAGTCAAGGACAATGCATATTTTATGTGGTCAGTTATAGTCTAATGTATCCTATTAATCTAAATGCAGAACATGAGTAAATGTTGGCCACACGTAATGAAATTAAACTCTGCTATCACTGTAGACCTGAAACACATTCACCTTTTCGGAAACGGAACGAAAAAGTTTCAATAAATGTTTACCGCTTCCAATACACAGATTATGAATGATTAACTGTAGAAAACTAGAAAGATTAGAAAGAATTCGGAGCTAAACAGCTACATGTTATAGAAAACTAACATGATAAACATATAAATCGATTAATGTTGCAGGGTAAAGACGACGGTACATTCCACTTCCGTTATGTAAGAACCTTTTGATGACAGCACATAGTAACATTCCTCTTCACCATGAGCCTTGTAAATGCTGCCTGTGGCACGAAAAAATTAGATGAACTTTTAGCTGAACATGCACAGTTTAAACCAGTCAACAGTATCGTGCCCGATCACAAGTCCCTTTTCATAAAATTTACATTATTCAGCAAAAAATGAACTGTCTTTTGTAATTCACATTGATACGGTACGTGTGTGTCAACTAGTTTCCAGTTCCAAAAGTAACAGAACTCTAGTTCATATTCCGATCACATACATTTGCATTGCCTAGTACGCACACTGTGCCTATGATGAGCGTTATCTGAAGTTTAAACTGTAAACAGGCACCCATTGCATTAAACAGATCACTTAACAGCTGTATGCAATCGCTCAGATTGTAGAAGGGTTTTTACTATAAGATAAGCTGCGAATAAGAATTAGCATTTCTCGCGGCCGAGGCCTGCAGTGTTTCTAAGTAAACATTTGAGTAAGACTGTATTGAACACAGAGACCATTCTATTTTTATTGGTATGGAGCATGTCGAGGCGCATTCCAGTTACAATGTGCAATGTAGACGTCACTATACAGTGCCTTTCACTGTCCACAGAGTGAGAAATTACGCTGGGTGTTTCTGGAACATGAACATTTGTGAAGAAAATGCAACATGTGGCGATCAAGAAGCTACATTAATCCATATCGGATATCATTTCTGCCAGTGACAGTGGAAAATCACCAATATTTTACAAAATTATGGCAACAAGAGCGTTACCACAAAATACAATTCCAGTTTGTCGATTTCTTGATGCGTTCACTCAAAAAGAGCATATTATACATAAAACCAGTTGATCTGAAACAGTAACAGAAACAGAGTACCAAAGTAATTGCAATTTATTGAAGTGTAAAGCACTTGGACACTACTCCAACTTATATTCTTGCCGATGTGCTTGAAAGCTTCCGCGGCCTTTGACATCAGCCGCGTGAATTGGATCAATTACATTACACTGTTTCACCTGGCTCGACTTGGGATGCTCTGCTGAAAATTTCTCGAGAGGACTTTCAGCTTACTACCTACATCTATCCCCTTCAGTTTGTTGAGCATGGCATCGGAGGCAGCTGACCCATTATTCCTGGAGACATGCCACTGCCAACAACAACGGATTCATGTCCAGTTATGATGACAAAATCAACGAATCACATAAAATATACCTTGATGTGAGTAGCCTGTACTGCCGGGTGGTGTCGCAGTATCCCCCTTCAGAGAGTATAGAAACATCTGAGGCAAAAATAGCACACATGTTTTCATCATTCGGTATATTTTAGAAGCTGATCTTGAATAGCGTTAGATTTTTCACGATTTACATTTGGATTTGCATTATGAGCAGAATAAACGCGGAAGTATATAGGTTAATTTTAACATTGTGTGTTAAGAAGAAACATTAAAGGAATTTGAAACAGTGTCCGCAACATAAAATGGTTTGAAAAAGGTTCTTTTAAATTTGTCACTTCGGTAAGTTCCTTTGGTGAAGCAATACATTGAGATTAATGCGCAAAAATGCATGAGTACAAGCTATGATTTGAAGAGAGCTTTTTCAAACTAATGAATAATTGTCTGTTTGGAAAAAAATAAGCGACAGGTAGAGGATAGAAGACTAGCTACATTCAGGAATCCAAATCTTCAAAATAACGTTGTTGTTGAAGAAAATTTAGTAGCCATTGAACTCAGCAGGATCAATGTAGGTTTTGATAATCCCAGTTCAGTAGAAATGGTCAACTTGGATATTTCGGAAACGTTTCCTGTCGCCTTCCATTAGGGATATATGTGAAATGATGAAATGAGTTTCCTCTACTCAGATACAGATAACTTAATTTGTCACATTGTAACTCCAAATATCTATGGGATATCGAGAGTAGTGTGCATACAGTGTTCGATATTTCAGAATTACCAACAAGTAATGAACAAAATATTTACCTGGGAAATAAAACAAGAAATTGGTTTGACAAGAAACTAACATAATGATTAATCTATTACGGAATTTGGAGGTATACAAACTTGAAATCGAATTTGAGCGGGTAAAGCTCAGAAAAAATGGTACAATACACTCTTCCGTTAATAGGTTAGCCATCGATACAATGTATGGTGGAATCAACCTGTGCAGCATATCATTACAATCAGCCCTTTGTTAGTACTGTTAGACATCACTTATCTTTTTTATGTCATCAGTCTTTTGACTGGTTTCATGCGGTTTGTCACGAATTCCTCTCCTGTGCGAACCTTTTCACCTCAGAATAGCACTTGTCAACTGTGTCCACAACTGTTTGCGGGGTACATCCCAATATCCATCTTCCTCTACAGTTTTCCCTCCCTACAGCTATCTACTCCACAATGGAAGTAATTTCCTGACGTCTCAACAGACGTCTTATCATGCAGTCCCTGCTTCTTGTCAGTGTTTTCCATATATTTGTTTCCTCGTCGATTTTTCGGAGAACCTCCTCATTCCTTAGCTGATCAGTCACCTAATTTTTAACATTAGTCTATTGCACTACATCTCAAATGCTTATATTCTCTTGTGTTCCAGTTTTCCCATAGCCTACGTCTCACTTCTATAAAATGCTCTTGACAAAGCGTACATCTCGGTAATTTCTTCCTCGAATTAGGACCTATGTTTGATGCTAGTAGACTTATTTTATGCAGGGGCGACCTTTCTGAAAGTGCTAGTCTGCTTTTTATGTCCTCTTTGCTCCATTATGGGTTATATTGCTGCGTAGATATCAGAATTCCTTATGTTCATTACTTTAGCCTTTCTTGAATTTACTCTCAGCCAATATTCTGTTCTCATTAGACTGTTCACTCCGTTCAACAAATCCAGCAACTCTTTTTTCACTTGCGCAACGTCATCAGCGAAACTTAAACTTTCACCTTGAATTATAATCCCACTCTCCAAACAGTCTTTTATGTCCGTCATTGTTTCTTTCACGTATAGGTAGAACAGCGCTGGTGAAAAGCTACGTTCCTGTCTTACACCCCTTTCAATCTTTTCACTTCATTCTTCGCCTTCTACTCTTATTTTCCTGTCTTCATTCTTGTACGTATTGTATATTACACGTCTTTCCCTATAGTTTGCACCGTTTTGCATTGTTGAACGCTTTCTCGATGTTGACAAATGGTATGAATGTCTTGATTTTTTTTCAGTCTTGCATCCATTATAAACTGCAACTTCAGAACTGTCTTTCTCGCAGCTTTTCTAAAGCCAAACTGATAGTCATCTATCAGATTGCCAATTTTCTTTTTCATTCATCTGTATATTATTCTTGTCGGAAACTTGGATGCAAAGGCTGGTAAGTTGACTCTGCGATAATTCTCGTACTTGTCGGATCTTGCAGTCTTTCGAATTGTGTAGATGATGTTATTCCGAAAGTGTAATGGTATATCATCATTCTCATAAAGCCTACACACAAACGTGAATAAATGGTTTGTTGTTACTTCCCTCAAGGCTTTCATAAATTCCGATTGAAATTTATCAATCCCTTCTGCTTAATCGATTTTAAGTCTTCCAAAGCTCTTCTAAATTCGCGTAAATCTTTCTGGATGACTAAAATCGGCTCCAGGAGAATATTTTCTCGATGTGTAAAGTTCATCTGATTTCAAGAACGAATTATACTTTTCGATACATTGGTAAATTACATTATTTATGTTAGATATGATCCGTCTCAATTGCTCAGATAGTCAAAGTATGAACAAATATAAGAATATTGAACGGAAAAGCACTGTACAATTTAAACTCTGAATATCAATTGTTGTAGGTATAACGTGTTTTATAGGCAATGTAAAGACATTGTATGTAAGCACATGGAATGTAAAACTCATTGGATAAAAAAACTGTGTATGAAACTATGAAAATATTATAGGTAAAAAAGTACAAAAGAGGAATACAGTTCATAGATAAGAGGAGAAGAAACATTTTAAGCCTTTCAAATTTCCAAAGAAACAGAAAAAATTAAGTGACATAAATTGCAGCTAGCGAAGACTGAAACTTTTATCAAACAGTATCTAGATCTAGCTTAACACTGCACGCACTGCTATGAGGTCTTTATTGTCGCAGGTCAAGAGCATGCTGACAAATCTGCAAAACTCGCCGAGAAACAGAGGAAAGTACCAATGCAGAATTCCACGCCCACGACCGAGAATGTACTTCGCATGCTCTAACTCTTCCGTATGCAGTATCTAACTTCTTTGTTCACAGAGGGTCGCCTATTCCCTACTTCAGAAAACTACGACGAACACATCACTTCCTCCAGTTCCATAACACTTGAGGCCTGTCCACAAACACGAACTCCAGACCGCTCCAAGAAATTTCCAAAGTTTGATTACAGCGTTTTTGCCAGGTGCTGCCTCCTGGAAAGACTTTGAGAACTTTTTCTCAGTGGTCGTTGGAAACACCGGCCATCAAGGGGAAATTTCTCGTCCTGTAGGCCAGCCACGTAAGCTCTGCCAACAGATCGAACATGGATTGGACACAGATCGGCCACCTGCGAAAGGATGAAGGCTGCCTCCTTTCCTCAGCAACTGACACTGTCGTGGTCAGTGGCCGACGGCAGCCCACAAATCCCTGATCAGGAAATGAGGTGCTGCTGTTGGCCTATTTGTGAAACAAGAAAATGAAATTCAGCTTTGTCAACAGTCACTCCGCGTAGTAAGAAACCAAAATAAGATAAAATGAAGCAAATATTTCGAAAGCTTGTAGCGAACGAAATCTTGTACTTAGATTGAGATGTTAAAATCTGCGTATTGGAATATTTAATTTCAAAAATGGTTCAAATGGCTCTGAGCACTACGGGACCTAACACCTGAGGTCATCAGTCCCCTAGAACATAGAACTACTTAAACCAAACTAACCTAAGGACATCACACACATCCATGCCCAAGACAGGATTCGAACCTGCGACCGTAGCGGTCACGCGGTTCCAGACTGAAGCGCCTAGAACCGCACGGCCACACCGACCGGAATATTTAATTTCTCTATGGAAAACTTTCACATGGAGATTTGTTTATTATGTTGTCCGCCTCATCTTGAGATTCCTATGCAATTTAATTTCAGTTAGCAACTACAAATAACGTACTTTAGTGTAGGATTTTCGATTCAGTAAAGATAAATGAAGTGCGCGTTCAGGCGGCACTAACGAAATTAAAGAATATCATAGTTTCTCTTATTTCCAGAGAAGTATAGGCTGTTTCAAAAAGAACCTTACGACTTTAAAAATTGATATAAATTTATTGAAAGAAGATATAGGGATGAGTTTTGTGCTATTCTGTAGGGAATGTCATCAAGCTTTTTAACTTAAACTAAAGACGTTGTATGTGCCCTCTGTTGGTTTTCCTGTACGCATCCCATGGGAAGTAAATTTCTTCCCAAACTCGTTGTAGCATTGCAGGTACGGCTTGCTCAGTGGCGGCGTAATTGGGTAGAGAAGCCGGTTCGAAATGGTTCAAATGGCTCTGAGCACTATAGGGCTTAACATCTATGGTCATTAGTCCCCTAGAACTTTGAACTACTTAAACCTAACTAACCTAAGGACATCACACAACACCCAGTCATCACGAGGCAGAGAAATTCCCTGATCCCACCGGGAATCGAACCCGGGAACCCGGGCGTGGGAAGCGAGAACGCTACCGCACGACCACGAGCTGCGGACAGAGAAGCCGGCACAGGAGGTAAAAACACGGTATTCAAGATGAATCCTCATAAAACAATCGTTGGGGCAATTCAATTGGCACATCATGGCCAGTCCATTGACCTGGAAAGCGATCACTGAGAAAATCCCTGACGTCAGCCACGTGTGGGGTGGTCCACCACCTTGCGTGAAAAAAAATGGGCTGTGCACTTTGTTCTTACTCAATGCGCAAAAAACCTTCAGTTAAGGGCTATCACGAACGTGTTGCAATGTTTGATGTGGATTTTTACTGCCCCAAATCGTTCAGTTATGTGTATTAACTTTGCCACTTAAATGAAAAGTCGACTGGTCAGGAAAGGTGATTTTATCAAAGAAATGGCCATTCTCATGTAATCGATTTAACATATCCACACTGAAGTGTCTTTTATTGCTTGCGCGATCGTCAATGTGTACGGTTTGAAGTGCAAACTGTTTCACAACACACGCCAAACAGTGGTATGTGGGATTTGCAGTTCACGAGATGCACGCCGGGTCGATGTTGTAGGGCTGTTGACAAAACATTGTCTCACTCGCTCAACGACGTCGTCAGATGTGCTTGGACGACTGATGATTTCCCATGTCTTACCGAGTACCCGGTTTCTACAAAACATTTATGCCATTCATGAATTGTAGGCCTACTAGGAGGATCTTTAGCGTACTTGGTACAGAAATTACGCTGAACTGCTTCAAACCAAAACACACATCTAGCAGGCTCGGGTGCAGTGAATGCAGCCATCAGCAACGCAACTACCACTAGCGGTCCTTACAGAACGATTCGGCACTATCGAACTACGCGACACCAAACGGGATGCATTTCTCTACGAACTGACACTACAATCACCTCCGTAGGTACTATGTATTATTTTATATCAATTTTCAAATCTGTAAAGTCCTTTTTGAAACACCCTGCACATCCTCACTCTTTGATTAAAAGTATCCCGATATCCTTATACGAGGCGTGTTTTTTAAGTAAGGTCAGTTTCATTGTAGACACAAGTAGTGCCTGCGCATACCGCAACGAGCGCGTGCATCGTGTACCGGCATGCCTCAGGAACAACTGTGCTCAGTTACAGCTCTGTAGCTAACCTGTACGGTTCTGTTCTGTGCTTTCAAAATGTTTAGTACTATCAACTCGCCCGCCGTGTGTGAGGTTCGCTGTGATATGGTTTGCGTCAGCAAGGAACCTGTCTGCTGCAGAAATCCATCGACAGATTTGCAAAGTGTAGGGTGATACTGTTGTAAGTGAAAACAAAGTGCGTAAGTGGGTACAAGAATTCAAAGATTGCCGTGACAACGCCCATGATGAGGACCACTCCAGTCGCCATTTTTTTATCACAGAAGATTTGGGGTGCTTCAGTTGAAGTGAGGATTCGTGAGAGCAGGCGCTTCACAATAACAGGTCTCTCAAACGAATTTCCTAATGCGTCGAGACCAGTGCTTTACAACATGGTTTCTGAACACCTAAAGTTTAGGAAACTGTGCTCCCATTTGGTCCCGAGACTCCTAACAGAGGACCACAAAAACCAAAGATTTGAGTGTAGGATGAAGTTCTTCACTCGTTATAACGAACAAGGTGATGGCGTCTTGAGTCAGATCGTAACTGGAGACGAAGCATGGGGTTCGCGTATCACGCCCGAATCGAAGCGACAGAGGACGGAATGGAGACACACACACACTCGCCTCTAAAGGTAAAGTCGAAACAGACTCTGACCCAGCACCGACACCATGATGTGTCGGTGTTTCGGGACAGGCATGGTGTTTTGTTGGTCGACTTCATGCAAAGAGGAACCACTATCAATGCAGAGGCATATTGCCACACCCTGAGGAAGCTACGAAGAGCGATACAAAACAAGAGACGCTGAATGCTGACAAAGGGAATTGTCCTTCTCCATGACAATGCAAGACCTCACACTGCAGGTCAGACACGTGATTTATTGGACAGTTTTGGCTGGGAAGTTTTAGACCACCCACCGTACAGTCCTGATCTTGTGCCGAGCAATTACCATCTGTTCCTCCACCTCAAACGACACCTCAGTGTCAACTATTATAATGATGACGATGACGTAAACTCTTGGTTTTCGGAACAGGCAGCAAGTTTTTAAGAAGAGGGTATTTTAAAATTGGTTGAGAGGTAAGATATGTGTTTGAAAAACTTGGCAACTCTGTTGAAAACTAGAATGAAGTATTTACTTTCTGAAAATAAATTTACTTTTTTGAAATAACCTTTCGCTGTGTACCTATGTTCAAACGGACCTTACTTAAAACACACGCCTTGTACAACGTGAAAATAATCACTAGATGTCACGGACGTCACGAAAGGTAGTATAAAAGTAGGCGGCAAGTATTGTGTTGTTGGTAGAGAAGTTGTAACCACAGAATGTGTCGACCATGGGACCTCAGTGACTTCGAACGATAGCAATTCATTGGGTGTTACCCCAGAAATGACCCATCAGGGGCGGCCGGGGTGGTCGATCGGTTCTAGGCACTACAGTCTGGAACCGCGCGACCGCTACGGTCGCAGGTTCGAATCCTGCCTCGGGTATGGATGTGTGTGATGTCCTTAGGTTAGTTATGTTTAAGTAGTTCTAAGTTCTAGGGGACTGATGACCTCAGAAGTTAAGTCCCATAGTGCTCAGAGCCATTTGAACCAGACCCATCAGGATCAACCCTTATACAGCTGTTCAAGTCGTTAGTGTTATGGCTGTGAAGTGGAAACGCGAAGTAACAACGACAGCTAAACCAAAGCTAAGAACATTTCATGGTCTGACGAACAGGGACCTCCGATTACTGCACAGGGTGGTTGTAAAAATCGCATGAAATCTGCAGAAGGAATCGCTAGGGAGATCTAAAGTGCTGCCGGAGGCCCAGATAGCGCAGCTGCTGTGTGTAGCATGTTGGAAGCTATGAGGTGCAATGGTGGAGCAGCTTCTCGCAACCGACACATGTCTGCAGCGAATGCTAATCGATGTTTGGGGTGGTCTGAAGAGCGATATCACTGGACGATGCATGAGTAGAACATACTGATCTGAAGCGATGAATCATACCCTGTGCAATGCTATGAAAATGATTGGGTTTGGCGAGTCCCTGGAGATATTTCCTGCCTAGGTACCCATTTATTCAACTATTGTACTATTTAAGAAAAATGTTTTAGGAGTCGAAAACACGGTACTGGTTTGTCTACTACACAGAGTATAAGAACAGTCCGAAGGCGATGCTAATTTGAATGAGCATGACAACGCACCGTGTCACAAACCAGCATCTGTGAAGAAGTGCTTTGTGAACCATAAGTTTCTGAAATGGATTGTTCAGAGTCTCGAGCTGGAACCAGTGGAATATTATTGTCATCAGGTAAAAGGTCGACGTGGGTTCAGACCCCAGCAACAAACACTAGTGTTTCATCTGTTGAGTAGAATGCGATGCGCCGCGTGAGGTACCCGCGCTGTCTAGAGTCTAGGGTGCGTTGCCAGTGTTCGCGTGAACCCCCCCTCCCCCCCACCCTTCCGTTGGAGGTTCGAGTCCTCCCTGCTCCCTGAGACATGGGTGTTTGTGTTGTCCTTAGTGTAAGTTAATTTAAGTTAGATTAAGTAGTGTGTAGTCCTAGGGACCAATTACCTCAGCAGTTTGGTCCCATTGGAGCTTACCAAAAAAAAATAAAGAGAATATCATGCCATTCCTCCACCGCCGTTCAGACACCTCATTGAAAATAGCCCCAACAAAGCCGTCCTGAAGACGAATTGCGGTCACAGACCGAGAGTGCATCACCAAATATTGTGACTGAGTACCATTGCTTACACCTACAATCAGAGCCCTGTTTTCTGTTGTTCAAGTGACGCATTACAGGTATAGGAGCGAAGCCTCCATGACTGGGAGTATACCTCTGTCTTCCGTCTACTCTGGCGTTCTACAAAATTCTCCTTTGTCCGGTCATTCGTATCATTCGGCACCTCACATATTTTTCTTGGAATTGCGTAACGTCCTCTTTAAATATACACTACTGGCCATTAAAATTGCTACATCACGAAGATGACGTGCTACAGACGCGAAATTGAACCGACAGGAAGAGGATGCTGTGATATTCAAATGATTAGCTTTTCAGAGCATTCCCACAAGGTTGGCGCCGGTGGCGACACGTACAACGTGCTGACATGAGGGAAATTTCCAACCGATTTCTCATACACAAACAGCAGTTGACCTACTTTGCCTAGTGGAAAGTTGTTGTGACGCCTCGTGCAAGGAGGAGAATAGCGTACCAACACGATTCCGACTTTGATAAAGGTCGGATTGTAGCCAATCGGTATTGCGGTTTATGGATTCGCGACATTGCTGCTCTCGTTGGTCGAGGTCCAATGTCTGTTAGCAGAATATGGAATCGGTGGGTTCAGGAGGGTACTTTTGAAATGTGGTGCTACAGAAGAATGTTGAAGATTAGGTGGGTAGATCACGTAACTAATGAGAAGGTATTGAATAGGATTGGGGAGAAGAGAAGTTTGTGGCACAACTTGACTAGAAGAAGGGATCGGTTGGTAGGACATGTCCTGAGGCATCAAGGAATCACAAATGTAGCATTGGAGGGCAGCGTGGAAGGTAAATATCGTAGAGGGAGACCAAGAGATGAATACACTAAGCAAATTCAGAAGGACGTAGGTTGCAGTAGGTACTGGGAGATGAAGGAGCTTGCACAGGATAGAGTAGCATGGAGAGCTGCATCAAACCAGTCTCAGAACTGAAGACCACAACAACAACAACAACAACAGGAGAGTAATACGTAACGCCGTGCTGGATCCCAACGGCCTCGTATCACTAGCAGTCGAGATAACTGGCATCTTATCTGCATGGCTGTAACGGGTCGTTCAGCCACGTCTCGATCCCTGAGTCAACAGATGAGCACGTTTTCAAGACAACAACCATCTGCACGAACAGTTTGACGACGTTTGCAACAGCACGGACTGTCAGCTCGGATACCACGACTGCGGTTACCCTCGACGCTGCATCAGACAGGAGCGCCTGCGATAGTGTACTCGACGATGAACCTGGGTGCACAAATGGAAAAACGTCATTTTTTCTGATGAATCCACGTTCTATTTACAGCATCACGATCGTCGCATGCGTGTTTGGCAACATCGCAGTGAACGCACATTGGAAGCGTGTATTCATCATCGCCATACTGGCGTATCAAACGCCGTGATGGTATGGGGTGCCATTGGTTACGCGTCTCGGTCGCCTCTTGTTCGCATTGACGGCACTTTGAACAGTGGACGTTACATTTCAGATGTGTTACGACCCGTGGCCCTACCTTTCATTCGATCCCTGCTACATTTCAGCAGGATAATTCACGACCGCATGTTGCAGGTCCTGTACGGGCCTTTTTGGATACAGAAAATGTTCGACTGCTGCCCTGGCCAGCGCATTCTCCAGATCTCTCACCAACTGAAAACGTCTGGTCAATGGTGGCCGAGCAACTGGCTCGTCACAATATGCCAGTCACTACTCTTGACGAACTGTAGTCTCGTGTTGAAACTGCATGGGGAGCTGTACCTGTATACGCCATGAAAGCTCTCTTTTACTCAATGCCCAGGCGTATCAAGGTCGTTATTACGGCCAGCGGTGGTTGTTCTGTGTACTGATTTTTCTCAGGATCTATGCACCCAAATTGCGTGTAAATATAATATGTCAACTCTAGTATAATAAATTTGTCCAATGAATATCCGCTTATCATCTGCATTTCTTCTTGGTGTAGCAATTTTAATGGCCAGTAGTGTATTAAAACAACATATTCACCAAACAGTCTCGTTCTGCGAGTGATCCGAAATAACGTCTGGTTTGCGCAGAAATCTCTATCAGAGTTTGATCACACTGCCTTCCCGTGAGTTGTATATCTTGCGTTCCACAAACAAAGCTCCTTCATTGAGCGACATCGTTTTCGAAGTCCTTCACACCAGCATATGGCGTAGGACTGTTCCTCAAATGAAACAGACTAGGAAGCTCGTTAAGCGATACGGTCTACGTTTCCGTAATCTAGAGGATTTTCAAATATGTTCATTAAGTTCCCACATGTTCACAAATGAGAAACATGAAACTTATGAGTAAGTACGCAGTAATACCAAAACAGAGCCCGCTCGCCAATTATGCAGAGGTATGAGATAATAACAAATATAAATTTTACGTTGCATTTCCAGAGACAGATCCTTTCTAACAGTAATGTAGGCTGACAAGGATATCTTAAAATTACTGACGTCACAAATCAACAAATGGGCAAGCCACAGTAATGTAAGACCGTTCATTAGTTTTTGGTGGCGTTATACGTCCTGCATGTTATACGCATAAAGGTAATGTATTATTGCCTCTCTACTTCAAGAAAGGCCTTTTTTATTATTCTCTCACTTCAGCTATCAGTCCCTATAGCTTCTTAAACACGTTCACTTTTCATTCATCACAGCTGCCCTCTTCCCATGTTTCAACTTTTGCTTCATCCGACATTTTCATGCAACAAAATACGTATCTCATTCATCATATTAGATTACGAATTACAATAAACTGAAATTCCGTCTTATGAAAATATTATTCTCTTTTCCTTATGAACTGTCGTCATGAGTAAGATTGCCTCATAATTCTTGTTTTTAAGGCATTGTTGTGCCTTTTACTAATTGACATATGAATCCGCAGTACAAAGTGTTCAACAAATGTTGCAATGTAAAAAATGGAATAATCAACAATATTTTGCTTTATGTGTTGGTTATGTTGATACGTTAATTTACAACATAACCTCTAAGGTCGGAGATTTTCCTTCTCTCGTTTCTTATATGACTCCTCTTGTCAGCATTTCTTGCGAATATACTAGCACTATTATCATAACACTGACATCTTAGAAGTACAGTAAATTAATAAATTAGTGTGTGGTCCAGGGGTAACGGTATTAATTAGTGATCAGAACACTCTAGTTCCCAGGTTAGATGCCAACCACTGCATAAATCTTAAATAAAATTTATGAACAATGGCGTCTGAAGAGTTCCAGTATAAGAAATCACCGTCGTTCTACCAAAAGACTTGTCGAAGTGGGTGGAGTTGGTGCAGGTCGCTGTGGTGTTGCGGTAGGGAAGTGCCACTAAAACGTGTCAGAAGGAAAGAAGGGAAAGAGGATGTAAAAAGGCAATAGGTACCGCTGCATTTATGACTCAATGTGTGCCCATAGCGCATATAGCCTGTTATTTAAAAAACTGTCATGATCATCTCTCCATCAGCATAAGATGCCAGATTAGTTCCCCATCTATATATCCGGGAGGGGACTGCCAAGGGAAGGCTGGTGGGAGAAAATGATCTTATAATCAACGAAAGGGTAACTTAATAGTAGGCGGTGTGTGGAATGTCAGAAGTGTACATGTGGAACGGGAGCAAGAAAATTTGAGAAAACAAATTCAAAGGCTCAGTGTAAATATAAGTGAAGGTGGGGGAGGGGGGTCGGTGAAGTGATATTGAAAGAAGACAAATACTTCTGATCAGAAGAATATATGTCAAAATCGACTGGAGGAGAAAATGCTGTAACGTATGCAAGTGTCGTTAAGAAGAGAAAGACGATGTTGTGAGCTAGTTACCTTGGACTGTTCAATGACAGGATTATTCTCATCAAAATCGACATCCAACCCACGCCATCAATAATAATTCAGATATGAATGCCGATTTCATGAGCAGAAGCCAGGTACACAAGGAAATAAGAAGATTGACTGTGTCCCTCAGTGTATAAAGTGAATGAAAATCTAATAATCGTGGGGAACTGGCACGCCAAAATAAAGGCAGAAGTAGAAGACACAGTGATGGGTAATACGTGCTCGTTAGTATGAATGGGAAAGGAGATCAACTAGATTACGACAGTAAATTTCAGCTAGTAATAGAATTCGCTACTCAAAAATCATTCGAAGAAGAGGTATTCGTGTTAAAGGCCTCAACAAATGGAAAGATTCCAGCTGGATTAAATCACTGTCAGACATACACTCCGAAATAAAATATTTGATTGGTAAAATAATCTCGAGACTGTATGACAATGGGAGAGCACCACTGGGTTGAAATATCGTGGACATTCTGTTGAATGGCGCAACTGGATGATCGAGAAAATTTTATCAATATATATCGGTGCTATCTGAACGTAAGTACAGATATCGGAATATAGGGCGTTTCCAGGAGCGAGTACATATCTCGTACCACAATTTACTAATAATGAGGAGTAGGCTCAAATTTAAGGTAATCACAACGAAGAATCAATATGGAAAGACGGAGGACGTTGAAATACTGAGAATGATGCTGTGCTTTTAAAATGCCATAAGTCTGTAGATACTGCTATAGTGAACACCTTAAGAGACACTTCAGTTGAAGAGGAATCGGTATCTCTAAGACAGCCAGCTATGGAAGTTGGACATACAAATAAGGGTGCAATGAAAGCAACTGCGAAGAAACATTGGGAAACAGAAGAATTATTTGAACTGACTCAAGACAGAAGAAAGTCCAAAAGTATCAGGAAAAGACAGGATAAGAAAAACATAATTTTCTTAGGAGTGTAATACTCGTATATGTGAAATCCAGAAAATCCTATGCGAAATGATGGCAGGAGGAGTGCAAAAATTGTGATTCGAAACCTAGAACAGTCAAAATAACCTTCGATGAAATTAAAAGTATATCTATCAACATTACTGAAAAATGAATTCATGTGTTGAATGCAAAGCAGAGGTAGGTATGTGGAAAGGGTACAATGTCTATCTTTACGGTGGGGAGTCATTGTCTGATTACGTGATACAGGAAGAATTCGCAGTCGACTTGGAAGACGTAAGGAATGCAGAGTAAGAGACATGGCGTAACAAAGTTTTGAATCGCCTCCTATCATACAAGACAGAAAGCTAAAACAACACTACTTCACTAATTCTGAAATCTGCTGTTACTATTAGTGCAGCCCAAATTATTAACTGAATTTAACAAGGGAAAGTACTGTCGCAATCCACTCAGCGGGAAGTATAATCTTACGCTAAAGGCTTAACACAGTATTATAGAAGCTGTGTATTTGCCTTGATTCATTGTAACCCAAGGCCTGCAAATTATCGAGACGCTCTCATCCCAATATTTGGATGTCAGAGCACTTATCGACTCTCAACAACAAAATGGTTCAAATGGCTCTGAACACTACGGGACTTAACTTCTGAGGTCATCAGTCCCCTAGAACTTAGAACTACTTAAACCTAACTAACCTAAGGACGTCACACACAGCCATGCCTGAGGCAGAATTCGAACATGCGAACGTAGAGGTCGCGCGGTTCCAGGCTAGAGCACCTACAACCGCTCGGCCACTCCGGCCGGCGACTCGCAACAAACTTTACACATAATATCTACACTTTTTCAAACTTTTTCTCGCTAACACCCAACCACAAAAAGAGACGGAAAGAAGTTTGTCGCCTACTACATCCATCGCTTATTTGCAGTAAGCTTCACCGTCAGGTACGACGTTTTAAGGAATTTATTCTTTACTACTAGCTTTATTCGCAAAACTGTTTGGAGACAGTACTCACATATACCACTGAATGAACACATAGTTAAGCCGATATGAAGTCAAAAACGTTGCGATTCTTGAAACGCATGTTTTATAGATGGGAATCAATGATCTAATGGGTCGTGGGAGAGTTTACTGGTTCATTACTCGTCAAGTAAAGTAACATACTAATATTCTTAGTGATCCTAACTACAATCATTTGCTTCTGCCGATCCAAAATGTGGAAGCTGCATGAATTATTCGTGAAGCCTCTGGTAATTTTGCAAGTATCACACAAACAGTGGAAATTTGTTTATCAGCTTTGAAATGGTTCAAAAATGGTTCAAATGACTCTGAGCACTATGGGACTTAACATCGGAGGTCTTCAGTCCCCTAGAACTTAAAACTACTTAAACCTAACTAACCTAAGGACATCACACACATCCATGCCCGAGGCAGGATTCGAACTTGCGACTGTAGCGGGCGCGCGGCTCCAGACTGAAGCGCCTAGAACGTCTCGGTCACAACG
Source organism: Schistocerca piceifrons (assembly GCF_021461385.2). NCBI lineage: Eukaryota > Metazoa > Arthropoda > Insecta > Orthoptera > Acrididae > Schistocerca > Schistocerca piceifrons. The sequence continues at coordinate 70,671,107 of NC_060144.1, read as the reverse complement.
GCCGGCTATCAGCTTTGAAACATAAGGAAATTTTAACAATCTTAACGATTACTAGCCATTTCGTAATTTTATCACCAAAAATCGAGCGATTTTTCCACTCTGTCGACCATGAAACGCTGTAAATCAACTTCATTCATGTAGTGCGTGTGAACATTTCTGCGTAGTAAAAAATATAGCTAGGAATTTTACAATAGGAATAATTGGTGATACCTTCTCTATGATCACACCAGGAGGATCTGCGACATTTTAGGCTCTTTAAGCTTAACGTTTCATGTAGTCCCTGGAAATCAGCGTATCAGCAATGTATGTCTATGTAATGCGATATACACACCACAGAAGCGAGGAGAGCGCCAAATTCGCCCCGTCAAAGGCTTCACAACCTTTGTCTGAATTCGCTACTGCGTCAGGTCCTCTTTGCTCTCGTCGATGCTACTGGCTATAGGTACAGGCGCCGTGTACGGTGAAGGCTGGCTTATCCACAACGAGCGATCCGGCAGTTATGTGAAACTGCAGCCAAAGGCTGAAATCACAGCGCAAGCCGGTTATCGGCTGTTGCATTTGCCAAAGCGTTGGAAGACTGACGCCCGCTTTGAGGATCGCAAAGAGCCCCCATAAACCGGCCTGCGGGTAACGTGTCTGACAACTTCAAAGCCTGCTGCATAGTTAAGCCCTTCAAGCCTTTTAGATCAAATTCGCCGTGTGTATCCTGTGCATTTGCTTTAAGCACTTTCATCAGTCCAGCGTAACCTCGTGGTCCTTATTGTGCCATCATCGATTTATGATTATCTTTCCCTTTGCCGGTACAGTCGACTCATTACGTTCAGCTAAATTATTCTGGAGATTACATATTCTGTTTTTATGTAAGATTTACTTACACCGCACGGCAAAAAGAGTGAATCACCAGAACACTTTGTAGGATCTCACAGTAACTTCGTACACATGCGCATCGTCGGCGGTCACTTAAAAGATTACAGTTTTTAATACTACAACACAGTGCCTCAAATATTTTTATATACTTTATTTCCAGAGTTTATAACCACTTTTGTCATTATGTGCTGAAGGCAGAGAAGTACTTGTAAATCGTCTGTGGTGCGAAACAGACGTATGAGTTGTCGCGCAAATGGCAGTGTTTTGCGTCGCAAATGTTGCTGTAGTGCGTCGCTAAGAAAATTATGTGTGAGCAAGCATGTGGACATAGTATACGATCGCAAGAAGATTTCGGAAGTAATGAGGAATACTGTGTGCCCCAATTTATTCAAGACGCTCAAATTCGCCGGCCAGTGTGGCCGGGCTGTTCTAGGCGCTTCAGTATAGAACCGCGCGACGTCTACGGTGGCAGCTTCGAATCCTGCCTCTGGCATCGATGTGTGTCATGTCCTTAGGTTAGTTAGGTTTAAGTTGTTCTAAGTTCTAGGGGACTGATGACCTCACATGTTAAGTCCCATAATGCTCAGAGACATTTGAACATTATTTTTCTCAAATTCAACGTGTATAGAGCCTATTGCCAATAACGGATCTCACAATAAGCATTGCTTCTGGCCACAAGCAACGCATCGCAAAGTAAGATCCAGCCAAAACTTTGTGGCAGCGTCTTAGTAACTTTCTGAAACATTAGACTGTGTTTTGCTAAAGAACAAGTCTGTCGGGAGGCACTTAATTGACCGGAGTGGTTAACCATCTACATGGTACTATTTTTCAACATAAATTTCGAGAAAATAGAAGCCAAAGAAATATTCAAAATAATCCCAATGTAATTAAATGTGCAGTTGATTTTCAATCCAGCACGTAAGGTGTTAAAAAACAGTAGTAGCTATAGTGGTTCAAATACTATTGCATCACTTCTGCAGACAATCAGCTTAAATAAAAAGTGATTACATTGAAATACATTTTCTACAACGGAAGTTGCTGGCTTTCTTGTAGTCAAAATAGTTTTGGAATTTTATGTTGTGTTTTGCGAATGATATTATGCCCATACGTCTACGTAACATTAGTACTGTTGACACTAGCAATCGTTGCAATGAATGGAAGTTTTTATTACACGTGTTTGAATAGTTGAAAATAAGTGAAGAATAATACAGTATTCAGTTTTTGTCACGATTAATCATATTTTCAGACAGACAGCGTTAAATGTGAATTACGTAGCGCAGTACAGTGTAAACAAAAAGTTGCTAGTCATTGCTTATTATTGGTGATCATTAAGGTAACTAAAATAATTGCTTTCGAAATTAATGTCTTTTGTGTCGGTATCATATGTGTCTTTCACACGTATGTTCGAGCGAGTGCTTTTTGTCCAGTTGCTGCTTTCTCTTTCTCGCACGATATTTACGTATATTCAAAGTCATTACAATCATGCAACAAAATTAATTTTTGACAATTTTTGGAGCTGCCGACCATGCAATCTAACTTCATTTAAACTAAATTCTAGCATTAAAAATTGCGGGTAACTGCTGCGAGATTTTAATTTATTACCATTTTTTACATATTGATTGTTGTTACACGTATTGACAAACGTTCGTGCGATAGCGTCAGGTTGTAACTATTTATATTCTGTAGGTAAGAATTGTTCTTCTGATCGGATGCCTTGTTTCCACTACCAGCAGAACAATAAGTACAAGTGTCACGATAAAACCTCACATAGACAGTAGAGTGTAGTTACTTCATAACTTGCAATCCATCGTGACAGGTAGAACGCCCATCACTTGCATTAGTGTTGTTCGTGTTGTAGTTATCAGGCGTGGTGGGATATATAGGAGTCAACAACAGCCTCAGATTTTCAGTGCTTACTGTGGAACATACTGAGATGCCGCGTACTCGTGTGAGACATCATTGCCAACAGCTGACATACGTTGTAACAGACCTTAGTGTGAGTCTCTATTTGGCAAGCTGGTCTGATCGTGCAATGTCCAGAATTGTGGGGCATTGAGGTGAGACTGAGGCAGGGTGTTGGATACCATGGGAACTTGACAGCGGGAATGATCGTCGTTAAGGTTCCAGTCAACCAAGGAGCATCTCCCTGTTGTGTAACAAATACATCATAATCGTTTCACAATAGTGCTAGGGAATCGCAGTTGCATGCATAGCGTGCCGTTAATACCACATCACAAACGGTTGACTCTAGAGTGTAACAATGACCGAAAAGCATGAATTGCTGATGAATGGCATTGAATACCGTTCAACGATGAGTTGCGGTCCTACACTTTCCCTGATGACCACTGCCGACAAGTATCGTGTCGACCTTGATGGAGGTGGCATTCTTCAAATGTTTTGGAGAGGCGTAGTGGTTTTAGCCTGGTGTCATGGTGTGAGGTGCCATCGCGCAAGACTCTAGCTCATGTCTGATGGAGACTGAGCACGTTCTGACGGCACAACGTTGCGTCACAGATATCTTGCATTCTCACATGCTAACTCTCATGTGACAATGTCGTGGTGCCGCTTTTTCAGTAGGATAATGCTCGTCCACGTATGGCACGTATTAGTATGCACTGTCTGCGTAATGTTCATATAGTCTCGTGCCCAGGAATATTACCAGACCTTCCCATGACAGAACATGTTTAGGATCAGTTCGGATTTCAACTCCGTTTCATTGCCAGTATCAATGACATCTAGGACCAGTTGTAGCCGTTGTAGGCCAACTTACCATAGGACAGAATACAACGGTTTTACGACATCCTTTCGAACCGAATAAGTGCGTGCATCCAGGACAGAGGAGATCCAGGGTGAAACTGATATATCAGCTCGTACTATCAAGTCCTTTGTACATTTGACTGGATGTATTCACTAAAACAACTTCACATTCACTCTCAACCCGTGAAGTTTCATTTCGTTTCATCTTCTCGTTGTGGGTAGACAAGAAACCATATACATTTCCTTGTTTGTACTCTTCGCGACGTTAGGCGTTTATTACAAATAATAAAACACGCAAAACACTCTCCTAGCTTTCATGGCTTTATTACAATCTTGACGTGAGACAGCAGAACGCGACTGGCAAGTTATTTACCGTTTTCAGCCCATCGTCTCAGCCACCAGCATCACTGACTCATCCAGTTCTGCCAGCAAGCTGCCCCTGAGCTCTAGACGCTAGTTCGACAAAGCACTGGCGGAAAAACTACTGATCAGAGTCACGTTAAAATTAATGTGGAACATAATTACATATTTTTAAAGGAATTAAATTGTTATTCGTAAGTATCTCTGTGTTTTCAGAAGGCGATTGCTCGAAAACTACAAGACAAAAAAGACACATATCAATGGACCATAGGAAAAATGCTCATATCGGAGCATAAAACACGCAAACATGATCCTGTTTAAAAGGGGCTCACTGAAAAGTCTGATGTCAGTGGCCTCATTCCATCTTCCTCAACTGTGAATCTTCCTCCTCAAATTTTAGCACTCAACCATATTCACGATTTCTTTATCTCTTCCCCTCACAAGCTCTTCCAACTCTCTCACATCGCTAGTCCATCGCTGTAAGTCGCTTATACCCACCCATCCGCTCCCAAGTGCCCGTTCTCACTCACTCATCAGCTTAACTGATTGTTATTGCCTCTTTTTGTATCTCTAACTGTCCCTGTCTCCTATTTCACAGCCAGAGCCTCCTTCGTTCTGTAATACTGCTCCTCCATTGCCACTGTCTCCCTCTTGCTCTCTCTTACTGCTGTTACTGCTACTGTATCAATCATTCCTCTGCACTCTTTCTTCTCAGTGTCACTATCTCTCACTTCCTAGTTGTCACTGTCAGAGATTTTGTGATGTGTTGGCAAATGTGCCAACACCTTGTAGATAGAGGAGGCCGAAATGCACGCTATCTAACGCAGACGGGCGTGAATTCTGGAACAGGATAAGTAGTGAATTCTAATAAGAAAAGTATGCAGCTCCTCGAATACTTAACTTTTATTCGTTGTTGGTTTACAACGTTCTTGATGAGACATTTCATACGATAACTATCAAACTATGTAAGGCTAATGGCGCCTTGCTAGGTCGTAGCCATGGACTTAGCTGAAGGCTATTCTAACTGTCTCTCGGCAAATGAGAGGAAGGCTTCGTGAGTGTAGTCGCTAGCATGGTGGCGCTCGGTCTGCGATCACACAGTGGCGACACGCGCGTCCGACATGTACTAAATGGACCGCGGCCGATTTAAGCTACCACCTAGCAAGTGTGGTGTCTGGCGGTGACACCACACTTTGTCTCCCATTATCACCGGCTCTCACTCACTTCCGTTTTCACCTTCCCTCTGTACCTCACCGATTGACACCGGCTCTTTCACTCTGTTTCTCGCACTATTCTGTCACTATCAGTTATGTTGCACTACCACTGCGTCCCTTTCTTTCTCTAAAACTCCCATTGTCTTCTTCGCTCTTTCTATGTCTCGACCACTGTCTAATATCTTCCAGTATCTATTATTTTTCCGTCTCTTTCCCACTGCCACTATCCTGTTCTCTGTCAGCACAGAAAAGCGCTAATATGTACGTATGTCAAAAAGTTTAGGAACATCGTTAAAGTTGCTGAGGAAGGTAGACTGAGGCAGCTAGTACCGCACTTTCTGATCATAATATTTAAGCAGGAGGATATTCCCTTTTTTTTGTTGTCCGACAGCAGCATTTTTCCACTGGTTCCCTTCTTTTTACTGCCATAGTAGAGCTGGTATGGAAATAACTTTATAGGTCAGTAAAGCTTTGTGTTTTACTTACGTGAAATTGAAATAACGAGAAGCTAATTTTACAAACGTGTACGGGTTTTCTGTCCACTGAAATTTTGCATGTGCTTCAGTACTCGACATGGGGTTTCCAAAGCCCTTGTGACGGTAACACAATCAGTTTACAGCACATTCTTCCATGCTACACCATTTTATAAAATACGTTCGCCTCACATCGGATTCGTGCGTATTTTACGCGTACAAGTAGGGAGACATTGTACCTCTGTATCTCGGAAATTGATGAAGAAATCAATAAAATTTTGAAATCTGTTCGAGATCGGGATCTTAGTAACACATCCAAAAAATTTTTGCCATTTGCTGTGCATAGTCGTCTTGAAACAGGCGGCTTTATTTTGGTATGAAAAAAATTGTAAGAAACCTCGCGTTTTGGTGTTTTCTAAGGATCCGCCCTTAAACCTATGCTGCCTACGTACACCACACTACATGTAAAATTAACCAACCGATTTTCTCCACCTCAACAAGCAGGAGTAAATGTTTGATATTCGCACTCTGCCCCTCTACTGTATGATAATGACATTAAGACCGTCCTTATGACGTGTATGCAAATGGTCCCTAGCCCAACGGCTGTCCAAAACACTTGACCCTAGCTATGAGCCGTTTTGCAACATATTAGGTAACAGATCATTTGAAATACACGCCTTAGTGTAGTTGCCCACTACTAGAGAGCAGGCGTGTGAGGACATGTACACAAAACATCCGCCCCGTACTTTCGCAGTGAATTTGTTTGCGGCTTCAGACAGGTAACTGAATGAACGGATTTCCAAATAGGGTTGCCGTCAGGCATTCCGAGGCCATTAGCATCAGTGACTCTGGCAACATCACAAATACTGCGCACATTGAGATCCCTGAAGAGATGGTCTATCTGCTGGCATATGCCTATTTCCTCTGCATCTTGTAGTTTAACCACAATGTTGTCTTCTGAACCCCCAGAGAAAGTTACAAATAACCTTGCATATGATAACTTAACTATCATCTAAGAGATATTATTAGCACCTAACAATGCTTAGAAAACAAAATTACCTATATTATCTAAAACTCGTCTCAGCCGTATCTAGAAAACGCCTGTAGTTTCGGCTCCTTTCCATTAGAGCTTGTGGAAGGGACCGAGCAACGAATACGGTATGCAGGTTCTAATTTATTTACTTCGTAGTAGCAATGAAGAGATGAAGAGATTTGCACGGAATAAAGTGTGGTGGAGAGATGCGTTAAAACAATGTTCGGATTGAGGAGCACAAAACCAGCAGCAACCCCTATAATTTCATTATCTCCTACTCAAGGAATTCTTCTGTACCATACCAAAAACTGTAACAGCCCTAATCTATGGGAAACCATAGTACCGCAACAAGATTAAAATGCAATTTTACTGCAATGTATACTAGTGAATTTCTACTGCTTAGTACACTTTTTCGTTTCCACTTCCTAAGAGAAGTGTATTTGTAGCCAAGCCTCATTACGTATTATTAGGATTTCTCATCAGCTGTTATGGCCGTTGTTTGTTCATACACAATCAAATGTACTAACTACATGGCTAGGTTGCGGCCGCATGGTATGTAGACCAAACGCCAGTAAATCATTAACAAATTGCCCAACTTGAGATTCTGATTTGTAACGGAATACGCGGAATTTCATTAAATTAGTACTAACTGATCACTAACATAATGAAAACCTGTTTATTGAAAATTTTCACAAGTATACTATACCAAAACCAATTACTCATCAGGAGGCTGTATCTAGTCTTAATAATTAACTCAATTCTGCGAAGTCGACTAGCCAGATGTTTCATATGCAGCTGTGTATTGTCACTCACTGGCGAGGAAGTCCTGTGGAGCGAACTAAGGAGTTTTCCTTTCACAACACAACACAATTCAAGACTCCGTAACTAATCCGTGTTACAGTTGGCGAAAATTCAAGAAGCTACAATAGGAAATTGAAAAATCCAACATGACAGTGGTGCAAAACTTAAAAATCCAAGTAACAAATTCAAGATAGCAGAGGTGGGACGTTAAAAAGTCCAGTTTAGCAGAATTAGCCCAGTTTTGTGAGCACCCTCCCCCATACGCTACAATCCAAGATGGTGTCAAGTTAAAAACATTTATTTGCAATAAGCCAACAGCATAGAAAATGTATGTAAAAGTATAGCGTACAGTATTTCTGTGTCAAAAATGTACGTCAAAAAATGCTAGATTTTCAGTAATACATCACCTCACCAGACATCATTTTCGGAGGGTGAGTGAAGATAAATGCATGTTTTTGTACACTAGAAAAATATAATGAGTGATATGTACTGGCTAATGTTACATTTCAATACGTTCTGCTAGACATGCTCGAGGCTATGTAAAAAATGAAACTTACGAGGGAGGCTGAAACATTTACCAATTGGAACTATGGTGTCAAGGAACTCTAAAACATCTGCACACAGTATTTCCATAATCAGCTACTAAATAATGAAATGAAATGAAATGAAGTCCCATGCTTCTTTACAGAGCGTAGGGGAACGATGCGGGAGACCCGCACCGCCTTACTAGGCAAGGTCCTAGTGGAGGTGGTTTGCCGTTGCCTTCCTCCGACCGTAATGCAGATGAATGATGATGATGAAGACGACACAACAACAACCCGTCATCTCGAGGCAGGAAAAATCTCTGACCCCGCCGGGAATCGAACCCGGGACCTCGTGCTCGGGAAGCGAGAACGCTACCACCAACATTTAATCGTAAGGCATTAAAGTACGCGTTGTGAAAACACATGATACAGCTAAAGACAAATGAACTGAGCAAGCACAATTTTGGGAGGGAAGAAGTAACTCTGACGAGACCTTTATTCCTCTGTAACACTTAAAGTGCATATTTGCGCAAGAGGCTTTCATAGTACACGAAATACGAAAGTAAACATGGAAAGTGAACATGGCCAGCAACAATAGTGGAAGAAGACAGAGACGAAATTTCAGTGTCTTGAAATAGAAACTTTGCTCCAAAATAAGATTATTTATCAAAATAAGTACAGATAGAAGTAGAAAAACAAAGACACTTAGGTTGATGACGATGATGATGCTTGATTTGTTGGGCCCTCAAATGAGCGGTCATCAACTTCCGTACAAAGTCCCAATTTTTACACAGTCAAATTTTTTTACACAGTCCACTCTATCCACTGTTACGAATGATGATGAAATTACGAGAACAACACAAATACTTAGTTTCCGGCAAGAGAAAATCACCAAATTAGCCGGGAATCGAACCCAGGCCCCCTGATTCAGAGGCATTAACGCTACCCACTAGACGACGAGCAGACACACAGGTTGCTTATAGTAACGTGTAAGTATAATTACAGATCGGTGATTACGAACAAAAATTCGAAGTTTTCACCAAATAAAATTACTTCTCTAGGAATATTAAAATAAACGCACTGGTTCATTTCAGGGCAACATTGATATGTCACAGACCCGCCTCTGATCGGAACCACAGCCGACATACTCTACGTGTCAAACGCCACATTGAGCCATCGGTCTACTCGATTACTTGGACAGTCCTTGCTGATTCCCCAATAAATTGACAAAACTTTGTTCTCAGTGATATCACAGGCACAACCAAACATGACAGCTGCTTTTTGCGAGTGTGTCATGTTCCTACATCGAGTCCCCTTCCTGCGCTGACTGCACATATTCTTAGTAACCAGACGCACCTCCTGTTACTGAGGTAAGTTGCCCACTTTCATAATTGGAGGAATAAGTGATGAGAGAAACTGACCAAACCTTCCATTCCTGATCTGAATGATGATTCCCCTCACTAAGAACAGGAAAGTCTAGCAAACCAAGACGTTTTTAATTATTGGAACTTTAATTTCTGATAGTTCCATTATTAATTCAAGTGCGGTATAGGGCACCAATCACTTCGAATACCATTTTATTCCATAAGTCAAATACCTAAAAATACCTAAAATATACTGAATTCTTAGACTTGCCTCCAAATACATTTTTAGATTTTTTTCACACTATTACAGGAAGAAAACTTGGCTCATACAGAAACACACTATTACTCACAGTATTTCTTTCTCTTCCTCAGTCAATAAAAACAAAACAGATAACGTTAATAATAATAATAATAATAATAAACCCCGTGGAGGCCCGGGAAAAGAATAGGCCTCTGGTATGTTCTGCCAGTCGTACAAGGCGACGAAAAGAACAAACCACTAATACGGCTAAGCCCCCTTTTAGTGTGATTAGTAGGTTCAGGACAGAACTAATGAAGCCTCGGACATGCGCTGTCATAGTCGGGGACGACGCTTGAACTGTATGCCCGTCCCCAATGGTAACGACACTGCTAGCCACATGGAAAATGATTTAAATCCAAATAGAGGTGTTTTGCAGGATATGCTTCCTGCAACCATTCTATAAGGAAAACGAAGACAGAGGATGAGATGGTCAGATGAAGTTAACTGACACCTCATGTTCTGTTATTACCAAGCAACAAACTTAGGAACCAACACAAATGGATACAGCCGCGGTGGTCTCGCGGTTCTAGGCGCTCAGTCTGGAACAGTGCGACTGCTACGGTCGCAGGTTCGAATCCTGCCTCGGGCATGGATGTGTGTGATGTCCTTAGGTTAGTTAGTTAGGTTTAAGTAGTTCTAAGTTCTAGGGGACTGATGACCACAGATGTTAAGTCCCATAGTGCTCAGAGCCACAACTGGATACAGATCACAAGTATACACAACATTTATTACCAGATACCCAGAATTAAAATTTTTAACAGAACAACGACTAGCTGATCAGATCCGTGTAATAATCAAAAATAGCAGGATACCCCAGTCACAATTAGGAAACATCAACTAACCAGTACAACAAATATTGGAACAAAATAATGTGCAGTCAGAAGAAGAAGAAATTACAGTAATGGACTCAAACATCCCAGAGCAAACATACAAAGAACAACACACATCAATTAAACAAACAGAGGAAAACGAAATCTTAAGACAGCCAGCAGAACAAGCACAAATAGGACACGAAGTGACACACATGTTGAATGTAGAAGAAAAATTTCAGCTGACATATATAGAATACAAAGACACAAATACAGATATTAGACCATTCTTGCATAGACCACCAAATAACCCACAAGTCGAAACAACAGTAACAACTATCAACACAATCATACACAACAAAATAAATGAAAATACAACTATGGAAGAGTTACAACTACTGGTTTATGCAGGAGCACTCACTATACTAAATACACACACTAGGCAGAGATCAGAACCAACCAACACACAGAAGAAACCCACAAAACCAGCATGGCAACACAGGCTACATATAAGAATAGAAAAACTGAGAAGAGACATCGGACAGCTAACACAATTTATAAGAAATGAAATATCAGAGAAGAAACGAAAAAGGTTAGGTAAAATCTCACAACAAGAAGCGATAGAGCAATTAGAGGAAAAGAAGCAGAAATTACAAGCATTGACCAAACGACTTAGAAGATACAAAAAAAGTGAAAATAGAAGGAAACAAAACCAAACATTCAAGACAAACCAAAAGAAATTTTACCAGACAATAGATAACACATACATTAAAATAGACGATCCACAAAACTTAACAAACACGGAACACTTCTGGAGCAACATATGGTCAAACCCGATACAACTTAACAGCCATGCACGGTGGATACAAGCAGAAACAGACACATACAAGATGATACCACAAATGCCTGAAGTGATAATTTTGCAACATGAAGTAACCCGAGCAATTAATTCTACTCACAATTGGAAAGCCCCTGGAAAAGATAAAATAGCTGATTTCTGGCTAAGGAAATTCACCTCAACACATTCACATCTAACTAAATTATTTAACAGTTACATTGCAGACCCATACACATTCCCTGATACACTTACACATGGAATAACATATCTGAAACCTAAAGATCAAGGAGACACAGCAAACCCAGCTAAATATCGTCCCATAACATGCCTACCAACAATATACAAAATATTAACTTCTGTCATTACACAGAAATTAGTGACACATACAACACAGAACAAAATTATAAATAAAGAACAAAAAGGCTATTGCAAAGGAGCACGATGATGTAAAGAGCAAGTGATAATAGGTGCAGAGATGACATGTCAAGCTAAAACCAAACAATGGTCGCTACACTACGCATACATTGATTACCAAAAAGCTTTTGATAGTGTACCCCACTCATGGTTACTACAAATATTGGAAATATACAAAGTAGATCCTAAAGTGATACAGTTCCTAAACGTAGCAATGAAAAATTGGAAAACCACACTTAATATCCAAACAAATTCAAATAATATCACATCACAGCCAATACAGATTAATCGTGGAATATACCAAGGAGACTCATTAAGTCCTTTCTGGTTCTGCCTTGCTCTGAACCCACTATCCAACATGCTAAATTATACAAATTATGGATAGAATATTGCTGGAACATACCAATGCAAAATCACACATTTGCTATACATGGATGATCTAAACCTACTGGCAGCAACAAATCAACAACACAACCAATTACTAAAGATAACAGAAGTATTCAGCAATGATATAAATATGGCTTTTGGAACAGAAAAATGTAAGAAAAATAGCATAGTCAAGGGTAAACACACTAAACAAGAAGATTACATATTGGATAACCACAGCGACTGCATAGAAGCGATGGAAAAAACAGATGCCAAGAAATATCTAGGATACAGACAAAAAATAGGAATAGATAATACAAATATTAGAGAAGAACTAAAAGAAAAATATAGACAAAGACTAACAAAAATACTGAAAACAGAATTGACAGCAAGAAACAAGACAAAAGCTATAAATACTTATGCTATACCAATATTGACCTACTCATTTGGAGTACTGAAATGGAGTAACACAGACCTAGAAGCACTCAATACACTTACACGATCACAGTAGCACAAATATAGAATACATCACATACATTCAGCAACAGAAAGATTCACATTAAGCAGAAAGGAAGGAGGAAGGGGATTTATCGACATAAAAAAACTACATTATGGACAGGTAGACAATTTAAGAAAATTCTTTATAGAACGAGCAGAAACTAGCAAACTACACAAAGCAATCACTCATATAAATACATCGGCTACACCACTGCAATTTCATAACCATCTCTACAACCCTCTAGATCACATAACATCACCAGTTACGAAGAAAGTAAATTGGAAAAAGAAAATACTACTTGGCAAGCACCCGTATCATCTAAAACAGCCACACATCGATCAAGACGCATCCAAGACATGGTTAAGAAAGGGCAATATATACAATGAGACGGAAGGATTCATGATTGCAATACAGGATCAAACAATAAACAGGGGATATTACAGCAAGCTTATTATTAAAGATCCCAGTACCACAACAGACAAATGTAGACTTTACAAACAACAATAGAAACAGTAGATCACATCACAAGCGGGTGTACAATACTAGTAAATACAGAATACTCCAGAAGACATGACAATGTAGCAAAAATAATACATCAACAACTTGCCATACACCATAAACTAATAAAGCAACACGTTTCCACATACAAGTTTGCACCACAAAATGTACTGGAGAATGATGAATATAAATTATATTGGAATAGAACCATTATACCAGATAAAACAACACAACATAACAAACCTGACATCATACTCACCAACGTTGGTGTTGTTGTTGTGGTCTTCAGTCCTGAGACTGGTTTGATGCAGCTCTCCATGCAACTCTATCCTGTGCAAGCTCCTTCATCTCCCAGTACGTACTGCAACCTACATCCTTCTGAATCTGCTTAGTGTATTCATCTCTTGGTCTCCCACTACGATTTTTACCCTCCACGCTGCCCTCCAATGCTAAATTTGTGATCCCTTGATGCCTCAGAACATGTCCTACCAACCGATCCCTTCTTCTAGTCAAGTTGTGCCAGAAACTTCTCTTCTCCCCAATCCTATTCAATACCTCATCATTAGTTGTGTGATCTACCCACCTAATCTTCTACATTCTTCTGTAGCACCACATTTCGAAAGCTTCTATTCTCCTCTTGTCCAAACTATTTATTGTCCATGTTTCACTTCCATACATGGCTACACTCCATACAAATACTTTCAGAAACGACTTCCTGACACTTAAATCTATACTCGATGTTAACAAATTTCTCTTCTTCAGAAACGCTTTCCTTGCCATTGCCAGTCTATATTTTATATCCTCTCTACTTCGACCATCATCAGTTATTTTGCTCCCCAAATAGCAAAACTCCTTTACTACTTTAAGTGTCTCATTTCCTAATCTAATCCCCTCAGCATCAACCGACTTAATTCGACTACATTCCATTATCCTCGTTTTGCTTTTGTTGATGTTCATCTTATACCCTCTTTTTCAAGACACTGTCCATTCCGTTCAACTGCTCTTCCAAGTCCTGTGCTGTCTCCGACAGAATTACAATGTCATCGGCGAACCTCAAAGTTTTTATTTCTTCTCCCTGGATTTTAATACCTACACCGAACTTTTCTTTTGTTTCCTTTACTGCTTGCTCAATATACAGATTGAATAACATCGGGGAGAGGCTACAACCCTGTCTCATTCCGTTCCCAACCACTGCTTCCGTTTCATGCCCCTCGACTCTTATAACTGCCAACTGGTTTCTGTACAAATTGTAAATAGCCTTTCGCTCCCTAAATTTTACCCCTTCCATCTTCAGAATTTGAAAGAGAGTATTCCAGTCAACATTGTCAAAAGCTTTCTCTAAGTCTACAAATGCTAGAAACGTAGGTTTGCCTTTCCTTAATCTTTCTTCTACGATAAGTCGTACGGTCAGTATTGTCTCACGTGTTCCAACATTTCTACGGAATCCAAACTGATCTTCCCCGAGGTCTGCTTCTACCAGTTTCTCCATTCGTCAGTAAATAATTCGCGTTAGTATTTTGCAACTGTGACTTATCAAACTGATAGTTCGGTAATTTTCGCATCTGTCAACACCTGCTTTCTTTGAGATTGGAATTATTATATTCTTCTTGAAGTCTGAGGGTATTTCACCTGTCTCGTACATCTTGCTCACCAGATGGTAGAGTTTTGTCAGGACTGGCTCTCTCAAGGCCGTCAGTAGTTCTAATGGAATGTTGTCTACTCCCGGGGCCTTGTTTCGACGCAGGTCTTTCAGTGCTCTGTCAAACTCTTCACGCAGTATCGTATCTCCCATTTCATCTCCATCTACATCCTCTTCCTTTTCCATAATATTGTCCTCAAGTACATTGCCCTTGTATATATCCTCTATATACTCCTTCCACCTTTCTGCTTTCCCTTCTTTGCTCAGAACTGGGTTTCCATCTGAGTTCTTGATATTCATACAAGTGGCTCTCTTTTCTCCAAAGGTCTCTTTAATTTTCCTGTAGGCAGTATCTATCTTACTCCTAGAGAGATAAGGCTCTACATCCTTACATTTGTTCTCTAGCCATGCCTGCTTAGCCATTTTGCACTTCCTGTCGATCTCATTTATGAGGCGTTTGTATTCCTTTTTGCCTGATTCATTTACTGCATTTATACGTTTTCTCCTTTCATCAATTAAATTCAATATTTCTTCTGTTAGCCAAGGATTTCTACTAGCCCTCGTCTTTTTACCTACTTGATCCTCAGCTGCCTTCACTACTTCATCCCTCAGAACTACCCATTCGTCTTCTACTGTATTTCTTTACCCCATTCCTGTCAATTGTTCCCTGATGCTGTCCCTGAAGCTCTGTACAACCTCTGGTTTAGTCAGTTTATCCAGGTCCCACCTTCTTAAATTCCCACCTTTTTGCAGTTTCTTCAGTTTTAATCTACAGTTCATAACCAATAGATTGTGGTCAGAGTCCACATCTGCCCCTGGAAATGTCCTACAATTTAAAACCTGGATCCTAAATCTCTGTCTTACCATTATATAATCTATCTGATACCTTTTAGTATCTCCAGGATTCTTCCATGTATACAACCTTCTTTCATGATTCTTGAACCAAGTGTTAGCTATGATTAAGTTATGCTCTGTGCAAAATTCTAACAGACGGCTTCCTCTTTCATTTCTTTCCCCCAATCCATATTCACCTACTACGTTTCCTTCTCTCCCTTTTCCTACTGTCGAATTTCAGTCACCCATGACTATTAAATTTTCGTCTCCCTTCACTACCTGAATAATTTCTTTTATCCTATCATATATTCCTTCAATTTCTTCGACATCTGCAGAGGTAGTTGGCATATAAACTTGTACTACTGTAGTAGGCATGGGCTTCGTGTCTATCTTGGCCACTATAATACGTTCACTATGCTGTTTGTAGTAGCTTACCAGCATTCCTATTTTTTTATTCATTATTAAACCTACTCCTGCATTACCCCTATTTGATTTTGTATTTATAACTCTGTATTCACCAGACCAAAAGTCTTGTTCCTCCTGCCACCGAACTTCACTAATTCCCACTATATCTAACTTTAACCTATCCATTTCCGTTTTTAAAATTTCTAACCTACCTGCCCGATTAAGGGATCTGACATTCCACGTTCCGATCCATAGAACGCCAGTTTTCTTTCTCCTGATAATGACGTCCTCTTGAGTAGTCCCTGCCCGGAGATCCGAATGGGAGACTATTTTACCTCCAGAATATTTTACCCAAGAGGACGCCATCATCATTTAATCATACAGTAAAGCTGCATGCCCGCGGGAAAAATTACGGCTGTAGTTTCCCCTTGCTTTCAGTCGTTCGCAGTACCACAACAGCAGGGCCGTTTTGGTCACCAATAAAAAGAAGAAATTATTGGTCACCAATAAAAAGAGGAAATTAACAAAACTAATCGAAACATCCATACCCAATACAACAAATATACAGATGAAAAGAGGAGAAAAAATTGAAAAATACATCCAACTGGTCTGCTGAGGAAGTCAAGGACATGTGGCATCAGGATAAAGTTTACATTATAGCAATTATACTGTCAACTACAGGAGTCATACCACACAATATCCACCAATACATCAACGCAATAGAGCTACATCCAAACGTATATATACAACTACAGAAATCTGTAATTATTGATACATGTTCAATTACCCGAAAAGTTCCTAAATGCAATGTAACATATACCGTATAGTTAAAAGGAAGTCACGCTTGATCAAGGTCCGCGTCACTTTCCATTTTTAACAAGACATAACGTCTGAGAAAGGAAAGAAATTATAATAATGTAATACACTAAAAAATAAAGTGTTTTGCTTACTGTCGATATAGGCTGTTTTGTTGTGAAGCAGAACAGTTAAATACTCTACAAGTAAACGGACTAACAATGGAGTTTTTAGCAGAATAGTACTGTCTTATAAAATTCCAGCATATGTTACTCTGCCTATAAGTCATATTATGATAAGGAAAATAACTGCCTTCCAATCATCAATTACTTTATTTAAGTAAGAAATATCTCATCAGGAAATTTCATCAAATGCTTAATATGTGATACTATGTGTGTACTGCCGTTGCGTGTTATAACATGTTGAAGTTAAAGTTATTTGCTAGCTTTAAAGCTTTAAGTCTCCCTGGTTTGCAGAAAAATTAATAATTTAAAAATTATTCACAAAATGTACCTTCATTATCATAGCAAGCAAAGAATACGAGAAGAAACTGGCAAAAAACAAACAGTGAAATGCTTTAAAGATGTGGTTTCAGTTTGAAAAGTATTTAAAACTATTCACAAAACTAGCGTTCCTTATCCTAGTAAGAAACATATACAAGAAGGAATAGCAAATAGTAAACAATTAATTGTTTTAAAGATGTGGTTTTCCTTTCGGACCATTGAGGCGTACAATTTTGAACCATCCATCATTTCACGCTATATATTTGAAAGCAGTTTCTAATTTTCTAACACACTATCCCACGTCTTCAAACTTCCGTCTTCTGCCATATTTTTATCGTACTTCCACATTTAGTCAGTTATTCGTTACAAACAAATTGATCTAAACCAAGTTATGATCCTAAATAAAAAGTAAAATGGCAGTGAAAATTAATAAATGTATTTTTACAAACGACCCACCAGCTTGTCTCCGAAACCACTCTTAAAAACACTAGTGTAAACTCAAAATTTCATTACAACCTTAGATATACTTACTTCATTGTCAATGATCTTCTCAAAACGAACGCTACAACATATCATCAGTAAAAATAAAAAAGGAGCTATCTCCTAGATTCATGTAGCACAACCTCTGTCTTACAATATCATCGATGGTTTAACGAGAAAGGGACCGATACTTCAAAACAGCTACGGTCGCAGGCTCGAATCCTGCCTCGGGCATGGATGTGTGTGCTGTCCTTAGGTTAGTTAGATTTAAGTAGTTCTAAGTTCTGGGGGCTGATGACCTCAGATGTTAAGTCGCATAGTGCTCAGAGCCATTTGAACCATTTGAACTTCAAAACAAAATTAATGAAGTGATGGTTATTTTCTAGTCCCTTTTACTATTCTAAATCTAACTGCTAAGTTTTAAAACGCTTCGTTCTTTCCTGCGATGCAGTTTGTGATTTGTGTTTGTCCTCTCCAGAGATGTAGCTGAAACGCAAACACGTGCAATCGTACTGCATATGCGTTTGGAATCAAATATGATGCTGTAATAATCTCTCTGTGTTTTGGAAGACAATACAAAAAAATGGTTCAAATGGCTCTGAGCACTATGGGATTCAACTGCTGAGGTCATTAGTCCCCTAGAACTTAGAACTAGTTAAACCTAACTAACCTAAGGACATCACAAACATCGATGCCAGAGGCGAATTTCTTCTTACTGGCTCGTGACCAATAAGGTATGAAATTTAGGTTCTGATTTTCAACAGCGTGAGGGTTTGAACCCCCGGCTACTGATCACTCTTCAGATTTCTTTAGAGATGAGAACCTAAAACCCCAAAGTGTAAGTGAAACAGTATACCCGCGGACAACGTGTACGCTGCCTCGTCAAGATTATTTTTGCTGGACGAACACGTTTATTCAGTTATTGATCACAAACAAAATTAGCGAATGGTCCTTTTAATTTAGTTTCTAACGTTAGTCTGCTGCATCTGTGCCCGTAATTATTTATGTTTGCTTCTTCCGTTCTCCTATACTCCAGTTCTAAAGGTCTCAGTTTATAACTGAACACCGTTCAGTGCCGCTATATGACCGCTCACGCTTGTAACATGCTTCTTCGTTTTCTACGGCTTTCTTCCAGTCCAGATCCGCAGTCTAGCTTGTAAGTGTGGGCCTCCTATAATAGCGAAGCAGTTCACCATTTGTTTAACTATACATGATTTCGCATCGCGTAACCGCCACATCCAATTGACTCAGTTCATCTAACCACTTCCCAGCTCTAACTGTTCCCTTCTCGTTTAAAGTCTTCACTTCAAAGTCACGCACAGACGCATATTCCAAAACTTGAGTGGACAGTTTCACTCCTGTGCCCACATAACTCCATGAATACCCTGTTTCTTGTATTATCAAAGTAATCTCGCGTTGTAGCAAATTCCCACAGTTATTATAAACGTGTCCAACTTATTGACCACATTACGTTGGACACAGAATAGGTTTATTTGCCTGATATTCTAAAATCTAACACACTTTGCATATGATATACAGCGTGTCCCACCTAGCTTTGTCACTTCATATATTTCCGAAACGAGACAAAACGTGACAAATGCAGTTGGCCAGGGATGCACCTATGTCAGGGGCTCACATTTTTGGCAGGAATGCATAATCGACAAATATAAACAAACATTACTTACATACAAGGTTATGTTTTATTTTTAAATGTCTCAGTATGATTATTCTAACGACCTGAAAACCGGAGTTAGAATTATAGTGGCAGAGCTGGTTTCATTCCTGTAAAAATTGGCAAAAGATTCCGGAATAGTCCCCCATTCGGATCTCCGGGAGGGGACTGCCAAGGGGGAGGTTACCATGAGAAAAAGATTGAATAATCAACGAAAGGATAACGTTCTACGAGTCGGGGCGTGGAATGTCAGAAGCTTGATCGTGGTAGGGAAACTAGAAAATCTTAAAAGGGAAATGCAAAGGCTCAATCAAGATATAGTAGGGGTCAGTGAAGTGAAGTGGAAGGAAGACAAGGATTTCTGGTCAGATGAGTATCGGGTAATATCAACAGCAGCAGAAAATGGTATAACAGGTGTAGGATTCGTTATGAATAGGAAGGTGGGGCAGAGGGTGTGTTACTGTGAACAGTTCAGTGACCGAGTTGTTCTAATCAGAATCGACAGCCGGCCAACACCGACAACGATAGTTCAGGTATACATGCCGACGTCGCAAGCTGAAGATGAACAGATAGAGAAAGTGTATGATATTGAAAGGGTAATGCAGTATGAAAAGGGTGACGAAAATCTAATAGTCATGGGCGACTGGAATTCAGTTGTAGGGGAAGGAGTAGAAGAAAAGGTTACAGGAGAATATGGGCTTGGGACAAGGAATGAAAGAGGAGAGAGACTAATTGAGTTCTGTAACAAGTTTCAGCTAGTAATAGCGAATACCCTGTTCAAGAATCACAAGAGGTGGAGGTATACCTGAAAAAGGCCGGGAGATACGGGAAGATTTCAATTAGATTACATCATGGTCAGACAGAGATTCCGAAATCAGATACTGGATTGTAAGGCGTACCCAGGAGCAGATATAGGCTCAGATCACAATATAGTAGTGATGAAGAGTAGGCTGAAGTTCAAGACATTAGTCAGGAAGAATCAATACGCAAAGAAGTGGGATACGGAAGTACTAAGGAATGACGAGATACGTTTGAAGTTCTCTAACGCTATAGATACAGCAATAAGGAATAGCGCAGTAGGCAGTACAGTTGAAGAGGAATGGACCTCTCTAAAAAGGGCCATCACAAAAGTTGGGAAGGAAAACATAGGTACAAAGAAGGTAGCTGCGAAGAAACCATGGGTAACAGAAGTAATACTTCAATTGATTGGTGAAAGGACGAAGTACAAACATGTTCCAGGAATCAGGAATACAGAAATACAAGTCGCTGAGGAATGAAATAAATAGGAAGTGCAGGGAAGCTAAGACGAAATGGCTGCAGGAAAAATGTGAAGACATCGAAAAAGATATCATTGTCGGAAGGACAGACACAGCATACAGGAAAGTCAAAACAACCTTTGGTGACATTAAAAGCAACGGTGGTAACATTAAGAGTGCAACGGGAATTCCACTGTTAAATGCAGAGGAGAGAGCAGATAGGTAGAAAGAATACATTGAAAGCCTCTATGAGGGTGAAGAGTTGTCTGATGTGATAGAAGAAGAAACAGGAGTCGAATTAGAAGAGGTAGGGGATCCAGTATTAGAATCGGAATTTAAAAGAGCTTTAGAGGACTTACGGTCAAATAAGGCAGAAGGGATAGATAACATTCCATCAGATTTTCTAAAATCATTGGGGGAAGTGGCAACAAAACGACTATTCACGTTGGTGTGTAGAATATATGAGTCTGGCGACATACCATCTGACTTTCGCAAAAGCATCATCCACACAATTCCGAAGACGGCAAGAGCTGACAAGTGCGAGAATTATCGCACAATCAGCTTAACAGCTCATGCATCGAAGGTGCTTACAAGAATAATATACAGAAGAATGGAAAAGAAAATTGAGAATGCGCTAGGTGACGATCAGTTTGGCTTAAGGAAAAGTAAAGTAACGAGAGAGGCAATTCTGACGTTACGGCTAATAATGAAAGCTAGGCTAAAGAAAAATCAAGACACTATCATAGGTTTTGTCGACCTGTAAAAAGCGTTCGACAATATAAAATGCTGCTAGCTGTTCGAGATTCTGAAAAAAGTAGGGGTAAGCTATAGGGAGAGACGGGTCATATACAATATGTACAACAACCAAGAGGGAATAATAAGAGTGGACGATTAAGAACGGAGTGCCCGTATTAAGAAGGGTGTAAGACAAGGCCGCAGCCTTTCGCCCCTACTCTTCAATCTGTACATCGAGGAAGCAATGATGGAAATAAAAGAAAGGTTCAGGAGTGGAATTAAAATACAAGGTGAAAGGATATCAATGATACGATTCGCTGATGACATTGCTATCCTGAGTGAAAGTGAAGAAGAATTAAATGATCTGCTGAACGGAATGAACAGTCTAATGAGTACACAGTATGGGTTGAGAGTAAATCGGAGAAAGATGAAGGTAATGAGTAGTAGTAGAAATGAGAGCAGCGAAAAATTTAACATCAGGATTGACGGTCACGAAGTCAATTAAGTTAAGGAATTCTGCTACCTAGGCAGTAAAATAACGAATGACGGACGGAGCAAGGATGACATTAAAAGCAGACTCGCTATGGCAAAAAAGGCATTTCTGGCCAAGAGAAGTCTACTAATATCAAATACAGGCCTTAATTTGAAGAAGAAATTTCTGAGGATGTACGTCTGGAGTACAGCATTGTATGGTAGTGAAACATGGACTGTGGGAAAACCGGAACAGAAGAGAATCGAAGCATTTGAGATGTGGTGCTATAGACGAATGTTGAAAATTAGGTGAACTGATAAGGTAAGGAATGAGATTCTACGCAGAATGGGAGAGGAAAGGAATATGTGGAAAACACTGATAAGGAGAAGGGACAGGATGATAGGACATCTGCTAAGACGTGAGGGAATGACTTCCATGGTACTAGAGGGAGCTGTAGAGGGCAAAAACTGTAGAGGAAGACAGAGATTGGAATACGTCAAGCAAATAATTGAGGACGTAGGTTGCAAGTGCTACTCTGAGATGAAGGGGTTAGCACAGGAAAGGAATTTGTGGCGGGCCGCATCAAACCAGTCAGTAGACTGATGACCAAAAAAAAAAAAAAAAATTATATCTTCTGTCGTAATGCCATAATGCGTGTTGCCTGCACTGTCCTGAAGCTAGCTGTGGGCTACCCTAGGTTTCTGTATTACGACAGAAACTGTGGCCCCATTGCCATCCCTTAAAGTGTACTATTTGAGAAGGTACGAGGTTTAGAGCAGTGATGACAAGTCTCTTGTCACTAATGGCACCTCTAGTTTTCATTTCCGTACAAAATATATACATGTGTCACTTTGAAAGATCTAATTTTATGTTTATAGTGATGTTGTATTTAAATCTATGGATTACGAACTCATGCCGTTTGTGTGAGCCCCTGACATAGGAACACCCCTAGCCAGTTATATTTTCCGTGTTTTGCTTCGTTCCGGAAATACATAAGATAGCAAAGTTAGGCTGGACACCCTTTATAACACACAGAATAAATTTTTACATTTAGAGAATCAATCCAGGTCAACATTTGAAATACGTATACACAACGAAATGAGAACTATAGAATGTGTTACTCACACAGACAACATTATTAAGCCACCAGGGGATATTCATTTTCGTGTCGCCGATAACCATGTGGGCATATAATTTCTACCTCAGGAAAAAGCGGTGGCCATCGACTCACACAGCATAATCACCAATATCGCGTTGCTGTTATTTGACAGCAGCTGAAGCGCAGACAAACTCGCTAATTTGTCGTTACACATTTTGATTTATTGAGTGAAATTAGTCGTACCACAGCCTGCCGAGTGTTTACTCGTTACGTTTCGCTTTGGCGGCCTTCACTTTCAATGACAATTCCAACTCCAATTCGTCTATGGGAGAAATATCAATTGGAGTCACGTTTAATTAAAAAAGTTAATTATTCCGAATGAATTATCTATTGGATTTCAATTACATTCTCGTTCCATAGTGGGCCATTACAGTGCCGGCGGAAATTGGACAGCTTGCGTTCAGTTTCCAGTTTTCTCAGCCTCCGATTCCCACCAGCGCAAAATTAGCAATTTTCCCCAATACCTTCTTATAAAAGCTATCTAGGAAAAGTACTTCTCTGGATGCGTATCACTGGAAGTTCTTTTCATCTAATAGTTCAACATAATAGCCAAATTCTAAACTGACTATTACACTATAAAGTACACGTTGTAGCAACTGTAATTCTGAGGACACCAACTGAAGTATACAAACAACAATTTATCACTCGTTTCTCTAGGAACAGAAATTTTTCCTCATTTCAGTTGCTTCGTGAATGGCATTGGGCTGAAAACAAATTTAGATTTGTTGTAACTAAAATATGAATATGTGACTATACTGCACAACCATGAGAGATAATAAAACTAAAACATACGTAACAGAACTATATTACAAGTTAAAATTAAAAATGCATTCACCTTTACAAAATTAGTCGAGTATGATTTGAGTGAAACTGGAAATTATGAAAGCTTATGGATGCAAGGTTCAAACAGAAAACGAAGCATGTAAGCAGCAGTTATTCTTGATAACTGTCTCTAAACCATTGCCGTAATATTACAGAGCGACACTGTAACAAAAGGTGTTTTTACGAAGTTAATTATGCAGTAACAGTGATACACAACAGTGTTCATAGGGGTATTGAAGGAATGCTAGCCTATATGCACCTTGTGCAATCTAAAAGCACCACAAAGCTTTTCCAGCAGCGAAGCCAAAGACATCACAGTACTTTAGCGCCTGCAAATTTTGCAGCTCTTCAACAGAAAATCTGGAACAGCTCGTGGTCCTGTGGTTGGTGATGCTCATTCTACACACATCAAAAAAAGTTTTGCATCACCCAGGTTCCCAGAAGTCCTGAAGATAGACGTTGACAGTGGATATTGTATCACAGACGCAGTCCCTTTGACTGTTCAGAAATGAAGAAGTCATTCACAAGATGTGCGTGATGGGGGTGCGAATTATCGTCCATGAAGACGAATGCCTCGCCAATATGCTGCTGATATGGTTACACTAAGGGTTTAGTGACGTCTCTGAACAGTCAAAGGGACTGCGTCTGTGATACAATATTCACAGTCAATAATGATATCGCTCGACTAGAGTGGCCAGCATGTTCTCCAGACATGAACCCTATCGAATATGCCTGGGATACAATGTAAAGGGCTGTTTAGGGACGACGTGACCCACCAACCACTCTGAGGGACCTACGACGAATCGCAGTTGAGGAGTGGGACATTCTGTACCGACAGTGCCTTGATGAACTTGTGGATAGTATGCCTCGACGACTACAGGCATACTTCAATGCAAGAGGACGTGCTACTGGGTATTAGAGGTACTGGTGTGTACAGCAATCTGAACCACCACCTTCGAAGGTCTCGCTGTATGGTAGTATAGCATGCAACGTGTCGTTTTCATGAGCAATAAAAAGGGCGGAAATGATGTTTATGTTAATCTCTATTCCAGTTTTCTGTACCGGTTCCGGAACTCTCGGAACTGAGGTGACGCAAAACTTTTCTTGGTATGCATACATCACGGTAACCAGGTATTCGATTCCCGGCTGGGTCAGGGATTCCCCACTCGGGACAGGGCGAACTGTTGTCCTTATGATTTCATCCCCATCGACGTGCAAGTTGCCAAAAACGCTATGTACACGTTATTAATTTTTTTTTCATCAGTAAGCCTATCCATACTAACGTGTAAGCAATAATGTCGGAGAAACAAGCCCGTGACAGAAACAAACCTTAGTGAAAGCAAGCATAAGCGCATTGGTCGTATAAGCAAAAAGAATTTCCACAAGGCAGTATTCCAGTTTGACTAGAGACTATGCCACATAAGACTGGGAACACGACGGGATATGAAATATGCGTAATGTTACTGATTCTGTATTCTCCAAATGTGTGTCAGTCACTAAAGTTTCGTGAGACGACAATCTTTGCTTGTTTATGGAACGAACTCGAGGGCTCTCGTAGTAGCGAATTCATGGTAACTGGAATACCTAGTTTTGCAGATCCTGCACTCTCTTCATATATTTATTGAAACCACTGGTCACGTTTTTCTACAAGATGGCTGGAAGTATGATTCCTCGCCAAATAGTCCAACTTTGACAATGGCACAGTTATTTGCGACCACCAAGTCAATCTCTTCTCAATAGTAAGGCACAGTACTAGCTTGAGGCGAAGAGCTAAAATTGCCAACAGCTGCTACAGTCACTTCACGAAAAAAGCTTTTTTCGAAACAAAACATACAGCGGACAGTCTACACATTTGCACTGTTCTGCAGATATTTTCATTGTAACACAGATACAAAGACAAATTGGATTAATAATTCAGACGAAGTGCAGTTCGTAACGAGCCATTCGGAGACCACGCATCTCTTACGCTTAAATGTTCACAAACTGTCTCTGGCTCTGAGCACTATGGGACTAACTAACCTAAGGACATCCCGCACATCCATTCCCCAGGCAGGATTCGAACCTGCGACAGTAGCGGTCGCACGGTTCTATACTGTAGCGCCTAGAACCGCTCGGTCACTCCGGACGGCTAACTGTCTCTGACAACAAAAATTTTGCCTGTGGACTTCGCGTTCATCCTAAATAGTTCTGCCTAAATTAAAGCCTTTCCGAGATCATTGTGAATAATTTGAAAGCAGACGAAACATTTGTTATAAATTTCATGAGAAATTACGAGGGGTGTTTAATAAGTTGTGGAACACATTTTTTTGTTCTTAAAGCGGGAAGGTTTTACTCAATACTGCAATATACCATATTCTTCGCCACTCTTTTTGACTACAAGACACTGTTTTCAACGCAATCTCCTTTCACACCTTACTGTGTTGTACCACTCTACTGGTCGACGTCTGAGTCAATGTGTAGCTGCATCAATGACCCACTCCCCTCCCCAAACCATCCCACGCGCTTGTTTCCGCCGAGTGTATCCTTCATTGGCCCAGACAGCAAACACATGAACGTCGATTACATGAAATCACGTGGGAGATCGGACAGGTTTGTGTGACATTCTTTCGATGATCACCGATACCTTTTCCAACGGCAGTGGCGCTTTTCTTCACACCACATCTCTGTAGACATTCTGTAAGTGCATGTGAATATCTGCGATGCTCTGGTTGTTCGCCAAAAGAAACTAAATGACAGCTCTCTGCTCGGAATGTACCTCCATTGCAGACGGAATTTTGAAGGCTACGAATAGCGCTGCCATCTATCATGAAATTACAGGAGCTGAAGCGGCAATTTCCCACGATGACCCAAAACAAATTTATCATTTTTTCAGCCAAAACTGGCAGAGAGAAATGCGCCACATTACTTACCGTACGCCGCTAGTACATAAATTATGGCTCTTATGTTGAGAAAACGAAGTAATGTTTGTTGTGTAACACGTCGGATATGCTACACTTGGTGTGAGGCAACTGTATTCGTCGAAATGACGGAAATATCTGTGGTGCATCAAAACCTCGTTTCGCGACCGTTATTACGTCAAACACACAGGACTGGATCCGTGTATATATTCAGCGATTGACATTTTGGGTGTATTGAGAAAAAGTTTAAGCATTTTGGTGCAGCTGACAGCATTTAACGAACTGCAGCCATAACATACTGCGATAAAATTTGCTCGGTCAACACACGATGTCACTTGCGAATAAAGTTATGTCAGAGAGCTATTTCAAGTCGTCGACTTTGCTCTAATGCTAACGCGAGTCGAAAAGGGGACATGCTTTCTCGGTGTGAACTTTGTTATAATTGCAACTGCTCAGCTCTCGCATAGATTTTCGAGAGGATTGTTGTGAGACAAATAGTCTAACTATAGCTCTCTATGCATATATTCGTCATTCAGGTCTTTGAAAGTATTACTAGTATGCCTGCACGTAGCTAATGTGTGTGAAATGTTATGGGACTTAACTGCTAACGTCATCAATCCCTAAGCTTACACGCTACTTAACCTAAATTATCCTAAGGACAAACACACACACTCATGACCGAGGGTGGACTCAAACGTCCGCCGGGACCAGCCGCACAGTCCATGACTGCAGCGCCCTAGACCACTCGGCTGATCCCGCGCGGCGTACGTAGTTATATTGGTATTTTAAACTTAACCAAATGAATGTAAGTGAAATCTATATCAAGAATAACACTTATAAATTTTACTGTCGTGAGTTGTACCTAAATTAACCTGATTCTTAGAAGAAAATCGTTTAAACTCATGTATATTGGAACTTAATCTTGCTTGAACGTATCGTTATACGAATGCACCAAACTCATTCTTTGGAATTATTTGATTTATACATAAATTTACGCAGAGGATCGTTCAATGAAACTGAAATCTTACGCATTAGACCTGTGACCACTGAGCAACGTATGTAGCGTTTCCTCCGTCTGCCCAGCGTCTTGCACATTCGTACAGCAAAAAACTGCAGTCTCCGTGATTGTCAAGGTATTTAAACATCATCATACGTATAATGAACAGCAAGCATGACCTTAAAAAAGCAGTTTAACTGTGACTTTGTGTTAAAATTTCAATCCTGAAATATCTTCTTTTCAGCCATGTAATTAATCAATAGCACTGTGAATTAATGTATCAACTTCTTCACATTTCAGCAGCATTTGGCCTAAGAAACTGGTAAGATAACTAATAATTTTTCATGTCGTTGTGGAACACAGAGACCATCATTACAGCTTAAACGAAATGGAACCCAAATGACAATTAGTTATTTATTTTGTATTGGAATAACCGGTTTCGGTCTATATTATCATCTTCAGACCAGAGGCTCCAGAGAAGCCGGTTCACGGAACCGCTGAATAGTACCTACTGCTACTGCTTTTTGTTAAAGTAAACATGCTAAGTGTATGGTTTCATGCCATCAAAGGTTGATGCGAACAGCACGCTGCTTTGATGGGCACAGTCCTATCGGATGTTTTATGTCTCTACCTTCCTTCGACCCTTGAACTGATTTACCTTCCTTCTACCCTTCAACTGATGTAAGGAGTCCCTTATTGGGAGATCTATGGTTTAGTGAGGACACCACATCACATGGCAACTAGAAATTTCACACGTAAAGAAATCATAACTATTGGTGACTAGGACTTATGTATTGTGCCTATAGCTAGATCCCTTCTTACAGACTGTATCATAGAAGTCTGATACATGAAAAGAAACAACGATACCTTAATCCAATTTATGGTACGTTTCCGGACGCCATCGTTGAAGATGTGTCACTATGGTCTAGACTAACATGATCTTCCTCCCAGTTTTCAAAAATGGTTCAAATGGCTCTGAGCACTATGGGACTTAACATGTGAGGTCATCAGCCCCCTAGACTTATAACTACTTAAACCTAACTAACCTAAGGACATCACACACATCCATGCCTAAGGCAGGACTCGAACCTGCGACCGAAGCAGCAGCGCGTTTCCGGTCTGAAGCGCCTAGAACCGCTCGGCCACAACGGCCGGCTTTTCTTCCAGTAACTGAGAACTTCATCACGTCTATGTTTAAATAAAAACTGAAAGGAACATTTAATGATTCAAACTTCCGGAGCACCTGGAAATGATATGTCTAACTAGGTCAAAATACGAAACAGCGTAACGCTTTGCATACCATTTCTATAGTGCGAAAAAACGATATGATAGAGAAATTCTCTTGTTAACCTGTGCTGAAAGCTTTTTTGTCACCACAGAAATTCGTATGTGTAATTACAAAGAGTCTGTGCCACCTGGAGGTGTCTATCTTACCACAGATAGGACTTGTTAACGGGAAACGGGATTTATGAATAATAAATTGACTAATTCTCTAAAATTTGTGAATTTGGGGTACATCGATTGGCCAAGCCCTGAAATTTCTCCTTTCTCACCCACTGAAGTCATAGCCAGACCTTCGACTAAATCTAGATCCTACACTCTGTTATAGCGAACCACGAAGAGCACCTGTTTTCCACTAATCATTATTTTTATTCTGGTTTATCTTTCTAGCCACTGTTTTTTAGAACTGCTAATCGGAAAGTACGTGGAGGACGTTCCGTATCTTAGCCGCGTAAAGAACGCATTCCTACACAAAAAGTAGCTTGGCTGGAATGGTGCAACACCAGAAAGATAGCACAAACCGAGTGTGCCCTGATTATACACGGTGTAAGGACTCTATTCTTGAAAGACGTATCCTAAACTTTTGTTGTGTGGCTGGTGAAGGTTAATGCTGTGACGTATTATTGAGAAGTCGCACACGTTACAACATAAGAGATATCATAAGGCTGACCCAGCACACAGTCCACAACAATGACCAACGATGAGTTTTCCAGAGCATGGCCTATAATCGGATGAAACGTCGTTAACAAAGCTGGCATTGAGCCAGAGTGTTTGGACTAAAACGGCGTACAGAGCTGCCGACTGTAGTGCTCTGGCGTTAACGCAATGTGCTGCAGCTTCGCTGACACGACGGCGACAAAGGGCCCCAGAGATACTGGCCCTCTGAGAGGGCATTACGATCAGAATTACCCGCTGCCTGGCAGCGCAGCGCTTCCGGCCGGCCGCCTGCCTCCAAAAAAATGGCGGACGTCCGAACATAACCGAGCCCTCTCGTCCTTTATGGCGCCAGCAGGCAGCCACTGGAATAAATCGTGCGCCCAAAAGGCTCGCGAGGTCCGCGGGATGGGCCACTGCCCGCTTGGCACGCTGTTGGACGCTCTTACAGCCTCAACAACTTCCGGGCGCCAGCGATGTCGTTCGATACCAGACAGACTCACGGCAACAGCGAAGCGGTACAGTCTTCTCACGATTAGTACATCACTGAACTGTAGCCAATTACAGGTACTTTTTCTAATTTGGAGGAATAAATAGATTCAATACCTAGAGTTTAGAAAGTGGTCTCCACTATAGTATAGCTACTCTCCTCGACTCAGCTTACATTAATCTTGTTCCTCTTCTCCTTTCCTTTCCTCTCCTCTCCTTTCCTATCCCTTACTTCATGGACAGTTTTTCAATATTTAATCAGTCATTCAGTTGTTCACTCTTTTTACATATTACACTTTCTCTCTCTTTTCATCTTCCTTTCTTACAGTCTCTCTTTCTATTCCTCTCTCTCTTTCTCTCTCTCTCTCTCTCTCTCTCTCTCGCCCATACGTTCCCTCCCTCACAAATCCCACATTTTTTTTCTCTCCCTCCTTTACCAATCTTGACTTCTTACTCCTTTCTTCTGACGTATGTAGATAAGTTAAATCCATGTTTGCCAGTATACTATGTCATTTTAATTTCTTCTCTCTCTGAAGACTTCTTCTTCGTGCTTGTCTCCTGCCGTCCTCACAACAGGTGGTTCCCTTTCTACGTTGACTCTGAGTGGACTGCCCTTTCCTTCCAACGTTCCTCAGCCTACCCCATTTCACCCCTACTTCTGCCACGAGAAAAGAACGTACTACATTATGACAGCTATCCACTGTTTAATTCCATATTTAAATATTTCAGCAGTACATTAATCTGTAAACATTAATAAAGTTTCGCCGTGAGTAGTTGAAGTACGAACCTTATCTCCAAGACAGCACTGTATATTTTTTTAGCTTTAGCCAGACTGTTGGTGAAACCAGTTAACAAACAACAGTGAGAAATGCCTACTAACTGCTATCCTGAAACCGAAATATTTGTTTGGTTATTTTCAATTTCTCGTCTATTTGAGTTATATAGCAATTTTTTGAATACTTCATAGCAAGTAGCTTGCATGTTAGTGTTAAAACACACCGTTATCTACTCCTAAATAGTACTCACGTCTGTTGGAAGCAGGTGGCAAAAATACGCATTACGGAGAATTTTCTGGCGGAACATTTGTCACTTACGAACTCCACTGAGCAATGTTTGATGAAAGGCATCCAATTCCGCTATGTTTGTTCCTAAAATAGTCATGCCAAACGTTTACACACTAAAATTAGATTTCTCATCAATGTAACTCTAATAGTATGTGGACAGTGGCAGGTAAAATTTCTCTTACGACATTGCAGTGACACGAATGCACTAATACTTGATGAAATTACTTTTAACACATTTTCAGATTACTGGGACGTCCTGAAAATTTTATGAAAGGGGCAATACGTTTCTGATTGTTAGCGCAAGTCAAAATAACCATACGCTGTTTAACGTAGCTCCAGACTTCAGATACCTGCTCTCGGAAAGTGACGTAGGCAAACTACAAACGCTGACTACCATACTTCAACGCACAAGCTTCAATAACCGTAGTTTCTGGGCCTTCGGTCACAGTCAGCCATTTTCCGAGATGCCTCATCTCTTTATTACTTATATCGGTTAGCAATTAAAATGCATCTAACTGCCAAGAGTTCTGAGTCAGGAGCTGTTACCTAACAATAAACAAGACTTTAACCCGAATGAAAGCAATGCAAATGCCCAACTTCAGGTTAATCCCCCGTACAGTAAACCACTGAGGGATTTACTTTCCACACTAGACAACGTCTCTGCTCGACAACACAGCTGCAGACTAGGTGCGCCTCTTACTGACTGTGAAAGACAGGAACCAAGTTAAATGAACAATGTTATGTAAGATCGTTTTAGTGGATTGATGAAGTAAATCCGTTAAGGAGAGAAATATAAGAAAAAAGTTCGGAAGTCTGGTAAAGTAATCGCATATTTTCTCAAAATACTGATTTTAAATTTATTTGCGTCAGGTCTGTGAATATTCTAGACTTGTAGCTATTTAAATTACAACACCACAAAGAGAAGGAAACGACGAAATCACATTTATTGAGTGTGCACGTAATACGCTCAGAAGAACACATTATGAAATTTGTAGGTGATTTAGGGTTATAAAGAATGTGAGGTCACAACTGGCAGCAACAACCACTCTAGCCTCACTGGATAACTAGTCTTGGATCATTAAAACATCTTCATCTCAAAGCCATAGATCAGCATTCGTAGAGGCTGGCAATAGATGATGTTCCCGTCTGTTCGTAACCTGTGACCAAATGTTTCAGTGGATGAGATATCTAGAAGACGTGCTGGCCTGGGAAACAGTCGAACATCCTCTGTATCAACGTAGGTTAAGAATGGTTCAAATGGCTCTGAGCACTATGGGACTTAACATCTATGGTCATCAGTCCCCTAGAACTTAGAACTACTTAAACCTAACTAACCTAAGGACATCACACAACACCCAGCCATCACGAGGCAGAGAAAATCCCTGACCCCGCCGGGAATCGAACCCGGGAACCCGGGCGTGGGAAGCGAGAACGCTACCGCACGACCACGAGATGCGGGCTTAGGTTAAGACAGCAGAGACAGTGCACGGTCTTGTGTTATTTTGTTGAAAGACAATATCAAGGAGATCTCGAAGAGAGAACAGAGCCATCAGCAAAAGGGGTCACGAATGCAATGTTTACTCTCCTAAGTAACGGCTATGTGGGACAGAGTGGATTGTGTTGTGAACCCATTGAACTCTTATGCAACCACGCGTGAAGGAGGGCCCTTGTGACGTAATTCTCCTCCCATCCTCCTAATACAGATACATCCAACGTGTTCCTATAGTCAGAAATGGAACGCGAAGACGCAAGCGAAGCAACTGAGTCCAGTCTTGCCATTGGGCGCACTGCTGTCGGCACGCCTCTGTCTGCTGATGTATCAACAAAAGCCACTACAACATTGGCTGTCCTGGTAGTTCTTGGCACTCCAGACATCGTCCACTGTATGTGTGGATACTTTTATTCCTTAAAGCAGGCTCGTTTTGTGATTCAGCTTATGTGACGTGACTGTACAATCCTGTGCATCAATCCACTAGTCATTAAGCTCCTGCAAGGCATCGCATTTGGCTATATTCACATAGCAGTAGTGGAATCCCATCTAGTGCGAGCAGCAGCATCGCGAAACTACAAAACGCAGGCTACATTGGAGACGATCCTGTCGCTGACGTATCCCTCACATGTTGGCGTGCCATCTCTTTCAGTTATCTGATGCATGAAATGACCATCTCATAACCTGCATTGAAACGCAGTTTTTCAATAAAAAATCTACGCTGCGGTGTTTCCTTGTGTACAGCGTGTCAAAGGCAAGGCTGCAGCGACCCTGGCGCTTGTGGACGCAACAGCCCCGCCTAGCTTCCAAGGTCTCCTTCCAGCTCTCCAGTGGGCTTTCAGAGTCGCCTGGCCTTTATACCAGACCCCCCTTTCAGCCCCTCTGAAATGGCTGTGTAGTGCCAGAAGCACTCTGGACGGCGTCTGAGAATGAGAACTGGTGATATGGATAGTGTCCTGGGTCTTAAACCCACCAGTTTGCGTCGGAAACTGGGAACCTCCATCATTATTGTGGGACATGGCTATGTAGGTGTCGTTGGTTACGGTTGCGAAGGCTGTGTGGAGACCTCCTCCTCCATACTTGCGACCAATGAAAATGCAGCTGGTCTTCTTAGATACAATTTGTATTTGTGATACGGGCACGGCAATGCTGGGTTTTCTAGGTCAGGGTGTACCACTGGTTGCGGTACTGATGGAAGGTGTTAACAAAACTGGTTTGTATTTTATTGCTCCACACCCTCTGATGTATCTACTGACGTGATGCGCCTCCTGTAAATGTTAACCACAAATGCTGCGGTCCGAATGTCTTTTGCTGTGTATGAGTGCGCCCTCACTGTTGTTCCTGGTGAATATCGCCATGAGCACTGGGCACAAGGTTCCTAGGCGTGGGGCCAGGAAATGGAGCAGATTTCAGTGTTGTCTCACATGTCGGAGCTCAGTGGAGCTATGGTTCTGGGTAGAGATTGTCCTGTATGTGTCTAGAACAGCGTGAGATCTGCTGTCGTTGTGATGCTCCCACAGCTTTAAAAATTTACTGCATAAACATCTGCGCAATATGCTCTGCTTCACCATTGAAGGACGGATGTAGCAGCTGACTAAAAAGTGTTTTATGCCATTTGATATGGAGAACGGTGTGAAAGCTGTCGCCATGAACACGGGCCCATTGTTAGATGCATATGTTCCGTAATATCGTTCCATGTCTAATATCTGGGCTAATGCGTTTTGCGTGGCTTTTCTAACGATGGCAACATGTTCGATTTATATATGAGTTTCGAGTAGTCGTCGTAGACTATAAGCCACATAGAGGCCAGAAACTGGGCTCCAAATTGCAAATGAATGTGGCTGTATTGCTGGCATGCAATGGACCAGCGGGCGAAAAATTGGAGCGGTTCTGGCTAATATCAGACGCAAACGTATCTGTGAACCATGGAATTTACGTCCCTGTTTGAGCTTGGCTAGTAAGAGTGTCGTCAGAATACGACTTTAATCTCTGACACTCCCCAGTGCTCGTGATGACACTATGGTGAAAGGCTCGCCAGGATTACGATACGGATTGTATCTGCCTCATCGTATATTGTGAAGACATGGTTAATCACTGCTTTCCAGTGTTGGAGAGGGAACCAAGTCTAGATCGCTTGATTTCTGTTTTCCGAAATGTATGTGGGCCACCCATGGAGTGCATACTATACGACTTGCCGCAAGATATTATCGCGTCCTGTGCCTGCACCGATTCCTGCAGCCGCTATGGGAATTGCTTGCAAGGTCTGTCTCCTATCTGCGACTTTGTGGAAACATCGTATCTCCTGCTGGCAAGAGGCCAGGTCTGGTCCCGCCGAAAAGTGAAACAGAGAGTCCACGTTTACATGTTCTGTTTACTTGTCCTTAACTGTACAGCGTAACATTCAAGAAAAAGGGTCCAACTTTGGGGCTGTTGCGCTGCTCTTTCAAGAAGACTGGGGCGTGCCCCCAGTAGGGTTGTTTTAATTATTTAAATAATCATTATTCTTGTAACTGACCAGCCACAAATTTCTCTCATGTGCCCATCTCTTCCTCTCATTGTAGCACTTCCACCATATGTCGTACATTGTTTGTTGGATATCTCCAGTCGCTCTCTTTCCCTACAGAATTTACCCCTCATGCTCCCTCTAGTACGATGGAGGTTGTTTCTTCATGTCTTAACCCATCTCCTATCATCCAGCCCCTTCTTGTCAGTGTTTTGCACATGATCCTTTCTTCGCCGATACTGAGGAGAACCTCCTCTTTCCTTACTGTATCGATCCATTTAATTTTCAAAACGGAAAATCCAGGATGGAATAATGACAGTACTATGAAATGGATAGGTTGCTATTCACCATATAGCGAAGATGCGCAGTGGCAGTGGGCACAACAAAAAGACTGCTCAATATGTAAGCTTCCAACTAGAAAGCCTTCTTCTGAAATACGCAACACACACACACCCCACACACACATGATCACTCTCTCTGGCCGGTCTCTGGTTTCTCAGCAGCCAGATACAGTGGGCATGCGTGTGTGAGAGCGAGCACCGTTTACGTGAATGTGTGTGTGTATGTTGTGTATTTCAGAAGAAGGCTTCTGACCGAAAGCTTAGGTGTTTAGTAGTCCTTTTGTTGTGCCCATCTGCGCTTCAGCATCTCTGCTACATGGTGAGTAGCAGTCTACCCTTTTCATAATACTGTCAGCTTATTTTCAACTTTTTGCTGTGGCAGCAGGTAACAAATGCATCGATTCTCTTCTGTTTCGGTTTTCCTGCAGTCCATGATTCACTGCCGTAAAGCGCTGTGTTCCAAAAATAAAAAAGTCTCAGAAATTCGTTCCTCAAATTAAGAAATTAAGTTCTATGTTTGATAATAGTAGTTTTGTTTTGGCCAGCAACGTCCTCTTTGCCAATTCTAGTCCCTTTATGTCATCCTTAATTCGTCCATCGCTGTTATCTGGCTTCCAAGAGAGCAGAATTCCTCATTTTCCTCTACTTGATGATCATCAGTTTTCATCTTAAGTTCCTCCCTATCTTCTTTTGCTCTACTTCTCTATACAAGTTCTTTCGTCTTTCTTTGGTTTATTCTTAATCCGTAGCCCGCACGTAGTACACTGTTCACTACGTGCAACGCTTCCTGCAATGAGGATAGCAAGGTCATGAGTGAATCTTATCACCGAAAGCTTTTACCCTCCATCTTGTTCCCTGTGTTGAATGTTTCCTTTATTGCCCTCATTGCTCCTTAGATGTATTGATTGAACCGTGGGGACGAAAGACAACCTAACTGTCTCACACATATTTTAATCCGAGCACTTCGTCCTTGATCCTCCAGTATTTTTTTCGCTTTTGCATATATGGTATATTACCCGTATTTCCCTACTGGTTACACTTATTTTTCTAAGAATTTCGGAGATCTTTCACCATTTTACATTATCAAATGCTTCTTTCAGGTCGAAGAACCAATGAATGTGTCTTGATTTTTGTTCACTCTTGCTTCCATTACCAAGAGCAATCCTGCCTCTCTGGTGCCTTAACTTTTCCTAAAGCTAAACGGTGGAAATCTAATAGTTTCTTAATTTTCATTTATATTCTTCTTCATGTTACACTGAAGAGCAAAAATTCTGGTACACATGACTAATATCTATAGGGCCCCCGCGACAGCGTGGAAGTTCCGCAACACTACAAGGCATGGATTCGACTGTCTGAAGTAGTCCTGGAGGGAAACGACACTATGAGTCCTGCAGGGCTGTCTATAAGTCCGTAAGAGTACGATGGGATGGAGATCTCCTTTGAACAGCACGTTGCAAAGCATCCCAGATATCCTCAATAGTGTTCATGACTGGGAAGTTTGGTGGCCAGCCGAAGTGTTTAAACTCAGAAGAGTATTCCTAGAGCCACTCTGTAGCAATTCTGGACGTGTGTGTGGTCACATTGTCATGCTGGAATTGTCCAAGTCCGTCGGAAAGTACAATGAAGACGAATGGACGCCGGTGATGAGACAGGATGCTTACGTACGTCTCACCTGTCAGAGTCGTATCTAGAAGTATAAGGGTTCCATATCATTCCATCTGCACACGCCCTACACCATTGCAGAACCTCAACCAGCTTGAATAGTCCCCTGCTGACATGCAGCTTCCATGGATTCATGAGGTTGTCTCCATACCCACACACTTTCACTCGCTCATTGGAGTTTGAAACGAGACTCGTCCAACCAGGCTACATGTTTCCAGTCATCAACAATCCAATGTCGTCGTTGACGGGCACAGGCGAGGCGCAAAACTTTGGGTCAACAAGGGTACACTAGTGAGCCTTCGGCTCCGAAAGCCATATCTGTGATGTTTCTTTGTATGGTTCTCACGCAGACACTAGTTGACGGCTCAGCACTGAAATCTGCAGCAATTTGCGGAAGGGTTGCACTTGAGTCACGTTGAATGATTCTCTTCAGTCGTCGTTGGTCCCGTTCTTGCAGGATCTTTTTCCGGCTGTTGTGTTGTCGGACATTTGATGTTTTTCCGGATTCCTGGTATTCACGGTACATTCGTGAAATGGTCGTACGGCAAAATCCCTGTTTCATCGCTACCTCGGAGATGCTGCGTTCCATCGCTTGTGCGCCGACTATAACATACCTTCAAACTCACTTAAATGTTGCTAACCTGAGATTGTAGCAGTAGTAACCGATCTGACAATTGCACCAGACAGTTATTGTCGAATATAGGCTTTTCCAACCGCACTCAGCGCCATGTTGTACTTATTTACATATCTCTGTATTTGAATACACATAGCTTTACAAGTTTCTTTGGCGCTTCAGTGCATTCTTCTGAGAAACTTAGATGCATATTCTGTTTAGCTGATTGTGCAATGCTTCTGGCACTTATATAGTCGTGCTGTCTTCCGTATTGGATAGATTGTATTTCCCGGAAGTCTGATGGTACGTTGCCAGTCTTCCAGATTCTACACGTCAACAGGAATATTCGTTTAAATACCACTTGCCTCAGTGATTTTAGAAATTTCAAGAAAGCTTATGTGTCCCTTCTGTCTTAGTCGATCTCGAGTGTTCTTTTTTTTTGTCATCAGTCTACTGACTGGTTTGATGCGGCCCGCCACGAATTCTTTTCCTGTGCTAACCTCTTCAACTCAGAGTAGCACTTGCAACCTACGTCCTCAATTATTTGCTTGACGTATTCCAATCTCTGTCTTCCTCTACAGTTTTTGCCCTCTACAGCTCCCTCTAGTACCATGGAAGTCATTCCCTCATGTCTTAGCAGATGTCCTATCATCCTGTCCCTTCTCCTTATCAGTGTTTTCCACATATTCCTTTCCTCTCCCATTCTGAGTAGAACCTCCTCATTCCTTACCTTATCAGTCCACCTAATTTTCAACATTCGTCTATAGCACCACATCTCAAATGCTTCGATTATCTTCTGTTCCGGTTTTCCCACAGTCCATGTTTCACTACCATACAATGCTGTACTCCAGACGTACATCCTCAGAAATTTCTTCCTCAAACTAAGGCCGGTATTTGATATTAATAGACTTCTCTTGGCCAGAAATGCCTTTTTGCCATAGCGAGTCTGCTTTTGATGTCCTCCTTGCTCCGTCCGTCATTGGTTATTTTACTGCCTAGGTAGCAGAATTCCTTAACTTCATTGACTTCGTGACCATCAATCCTGATATTAAGTTTCTCGCTGTTCTCATTTCTACTACTTCTCATTACCTCCGATTTACTCTCAAACCATACTGTGTACTCATTAGACTGTTCATTCCGTTCAGCAGATCATTTAATTCTTCTTCACTTTCACTCAGGATAGCAATGTCATCAGCAAAATGGAACATTGATATCCTTTCACCTTGTATTTTAATTGCACTCCTGAACCTTTCTTTTATTTTCATCATTGCTTCCTCGATGTACAGATTGAAGAGTAGGGGCGAAAGGCTACAGCCTTGTCTTACACCCTTCGTTCTTGATCGTCCACTCTTATTATTCCCTCTTGGTTGTTGTACATATTGTGTATGACCCGTCTCTCCCTATAGCTTACCCCTACTTTTTTCAGAATCTCGAACAGCTTGCACCATTTTATATTGTCGAACGCTTTTTCCAGGTCGACAAATCCTATGAAAGTGTCTTGATTTTTCTTTAGCCTTGCTGCCATTATTAGCCGTAACGACAGAATTGCCTCTCTTGTCCCTTTACTTTTCCTAAAGCCAAACTGATCGTCACCTAGCGCATTTTCAATTTTCTTTTCCTTTCTTATGTATATTATTCTTGTAAGCAGCTTCGATGCATGAGCTGTTAAGCTGATTGTGCGATAATTCTCGCAGTTGTCAGCTCTTGCCGTCTTCGGAATTGTGTGGATGATGCTTTTCCGAAAGTCAGATGGTATATCGCCAGACTCTTATATTCTACACACCAACGAGAATAGTCGTTTTGTTGCCACTTCCCCAATGATTTTAGAACTTCTGATGGAATGTTATCTATCCCTTCTGCCTTATTTGACCGTAAGTCCTCCAAAGCTCTTTTAAATTTCGATTCTAATACTGGATCCCCTATCTATTCTAAATCGACTCGTGTTTCTTCTTCTATCACATCAGACAATCGAGTGTTCTAAAGTACTAATAATTTGTAACGCTAATAGGGGATCCCATATCTCATCCATATCAATTCGAAAGTCCTCTTCTGTTACGTCATGAGACAATTCTTCCCCCTTACAGAGGCCTTAGTGTACTCTTTACACCTACGCGCTTCCTTCTCTGCATTAAACAGCGAATTTTCCATTGCACTTTCATTATTGCTACCCCTGGTTTTAATTTCAAAGGTTTGTTTTCAGTTTCCTGCAAGCTGAATCAGTCGTCCGGCGATCATTTATTTTTCGTCTTTTTCACATTTTTCCTGTAGCCATTTCGCCTCCTCTTCCGTCCACTACCTGTATAGGTCATTCTCGACTTAGCTTCCCTCCATTTTCCCACGTATTTTATTCATAGGTGATTTATTGCCATATGTTCCTGCTTTCACTGAAGATTTTTGTACATTTTTCTTTCGTCAATCAATTGTAGTATTTCTTTTGTTACCCGAGAGTGCTTCGTAGCTACCTTCCTATCACATATTATGTCTTTCCAAAATTTGTGATCACACATTTTAGCGATGTCCACTCCTCTTCAACTGAACTGCCTGCTGTGGTGTTACCTCTCACAGCAATCACATTTTTACCTTCAAACGTCATCATTCCTCAGCATTTTAGTATGTCACTTGCTCCTACGCCCATTCTTCTCTATAACTCTCTTCAACCTCAGTCTACTTACTACCGTAACTAAATTACGATCTCTCTGTCTGCTCCTGGGTGCACCTTACAGTCAAGTAACTGATTTCGTTATCTCTGAACATGATGTAACCCGATGGAATCTTCCAATATCTTCAGGCCTTTTCCAAGTATATATCCTCATTTCGCAATTTTTGAACAAACAAAAAAATGGTTCAAATGGCTTTGAGCACTATGGGACTTAACTTCTAAGGTCATCAGTCCCCTATAACTTAGAACTACTTAAACCTAACTAACCTAAGGACATCACACACATCCATGCCCGAGGCAGGATTCGAACCTGCGACCGTAGCGACCGCGCGGTTCCAGACTGTAGCGCCTTTAACCGCTTGGCCACTACGGCCGGCTTTT
The DNA here is from genome assembly GCF_021461385.2 of Schistocerca piceifrons. Classification (NCBI taxonomy): domain Eukaryota; kingdom Metazoa; phylum Arthropoda; class Insecta; order Orthoptera; family Acrididae; genus Schistocerca; species Schistocerca piceifrons. The sequence continues at coordinate 70,630,187 of NC_060144.1, read as the reverse complement.
GAACTAACGTTTGGCTATTAATTACTGAAATTTACTGCACTACACACTTAATCTTGTTCCTCTCTCAGTCCTACTGCCAGGCTCATATTCTCCCAAAATTTTTTTCTATTCCTTTCCCTAATAAAGTCCGCAGCTCGTGGTCTTGCAGTAGAGGTCTCGTTTCCTGCGCACGGGGTCCCGGATTGGATTCCCGGCGGGGTAAGGGATTTTTCATGCCTCGAGATGACTGGGTGGTGTTGTGTCCTCTTCGTCATCATCATTCATCCCCATTACGGTCGGAGGAAGGCAATGGCAAACCACCTCCACCAAGACTATATCTAGTGCGTCGGTGCGGGTCTCCCGCATCGTCCCCTACGCTCCTCTGAATGTGAGACCTCATCATCATCATCCCTAAAAAGGAATTCGTATTTCCCATGACTGTTACATTTTCATCTCGCTTTACATGCAGAATTACCAGTTCAGTATCCTGATGTACTTTCTCTGTTTCTTCATGTTTTTTCTGCAACGTTGACGTGTAAAGCTACGTAACGGTTCTCTCCAAACTGTTACTTAACTTTTGTAAAATACGAAAGAAAGAGTCAAATGAAATTGGAATAAATTAATCTCCACTATAATATGAAATATGAATCAATATCAGTGATTTTTGTTTCAAGGAAAGTGATGTTCAAATGCATGTTTCCGTGTAAGGTGTAGGGTCTGTTCTTTTATTAGAACATCTGTCAGTGAGTAGACCGATAGGATATGTCTCTTACGGCTAGACAAAATTAAGGACTAAGTACTCAGTTTATGAACTGGAAGCCTTGGCCATACTGTTTGTCCTTGAGAAATTCCCCACATGTCTGGACCATCATCCATTCAAATTGATAACCAGGCACTTATTTGGGTGTTGGGAAGATCGAAGTTGATAAGAAAATTAGATCTCTGCCTTCCAGTTTAGAGTGCTCATCTATTCAGATGAGATAAGTTATTAATGACAGCATTAGTTGTACATTTGGGGATAAAGATAGTGAATATTCTAGTGTGTGGACCTGTAAAGGAAACAGTGATCGTATAAGGACATTGTGCAACACCATGATTCCAATGTTGCTTTAAGGGAAATTAATAAAAGATAAGATACAGAGAGGGGGAAAGGTAGAGCACTATCGTTGAAACAGATATGTTTTGTGCTGTCTAGACAGTTGGAGTAAAGGAGACAAAATTATTTTAGTCTTTGAACTACTAACCTTGAGAGATTGCAGGGAACTCTCACTTCCGATTCGGTGTCATGCTGCTTAAGGTTCTTAGGGAAGACAATCTTTATTACTTGGTTGCTATACCTCGATATGGTCTGACTTCAAACATCGCTGATTTAAACGACTATAGTAAAAGTGTACTGCAGTTGAGGGCCGAAGGGAGCGATTTTTCTGCGGAACCTGGGTGAAAACATTTCTGGACTGCCGAGTTCCGCGATCTCATGGTGCAGACACGTTGGATGGTGCCGGTCGGTCTGCAGCCGCATCCAGGCAGACTGACTAGCCCCGAGAAGTCGCCGCTGCAATGGGCAGAGCATTGAAAACCGGCAATAAAGCAGAGGATGGGCCCTTGCTAGGCAGGAAGCCGATGAGACAACTGTGCGCCTTCTGCGAATTTCCGTGGCATGTGTCACTGGCGCCCAAACGTCCAGATTCTGTTACGAAATATATTTGTGAAAGCACGAGGCTTTTAGCGAGTTTATGGCCATTCTTTGGGAGCTGATATTTTCATGGAGGGCTATGGTTCCATCCAGGTCACTGTTAGCAAAAGACAAAGCATAAACGCATGGGAAAGAGGCTGAAAACCTGTATCTTTTTTTCCTCCATTTTCTCCAAGTGAACTTTGAAGTCTCTGTTTGGTCAAATCTGTGTACGCAGAGCAAGGGGAAGTCTCCCATCTTCGAATGCGGCGCTCCAGCTCATGATTGGCTTGTGCTAAAGTAGGAGTAGTCTAAGATGCAAATGTGCTTTGCTACCGAGCTGGCGAGGAGAGCTAAGAGAGGAGGACTTTCTTGCACTGGCGCATGGTCAGTGAAGAACTGCCGGTCTCTGCCAAGACTTTTGTCCTTTGCTAGTGTGCCACTTAGAGCCTGTGTCCCTTCTGAACCATCAGAGGTAATGCTTCCAGCATCACACATACAATGAGTGCTGTGTAGGTGTAGTTATTTGTTCTGAGTCGGCCGTCTAAGTGTTGTGTACATAGTTCCGTGTAGTCAGTGCGTACACAACTTTCCCACTAGAGCGCGTCCCGCTAAGCACAACAGCGCAGGCACAGCGCTCGTCTGTCTCCGCACAAAGAGATGGCGCTGCCATAGAGACGGACCAAATTCTGCTTCCGCCGATCCGCGTATTAATATGTAACGCAGCCAGTGAGATTGCTGCTAACGTAGAACCTATTCTCCTTGCGGATCACAAGCGCGCAGTGATACATGAACGCGCTAGGTATTATAACGAGTCTACAGACCTCTGATTAGTCAGTTTGCATTTGTCTGTACCAGTTTGCATTAGTCTGTGCCAGTCTGTACGAGTTCTACATTCGTCTGTACCAGTCTGTACGAGTTCTAGATTTGTCTATACCAGTCTACAGTCAAGTTTCAGTCTGCACCTAATAAGATTACCATATTCCTGTACATAGTCATGAAGATAAATGTATAGACACTTTTGTCAAGTATCAGAGATATATGTGAGAATAAGATTAACGTGCCAATACCAAAGGAACTTCAGATTGTCAGTTGTAAATAGCATCCAGAACCAAGTTAAGAAATTTTATGCTTGTTATTATTTTAATAAATGTGTGTGAAAATTAATCAAGTTCTGTTTAAAGTTGGTTACTGTCAATCTGCTACTCTAAGTGTGCAAGTGCCATTTCCAAGCCTGCCGGAGTGGCCGAGCGGTTAAAGGCGCTACAGTCTGGAACCGCCCCACCACTATGGTCGCAGGTTCGAATCCTGCCTCGGGCATGGATGTGTGTGATGTCCTTAGGTTAGTTAGGTTTAAGTAGTTCTCAGTTCTAGGGGACTTATGACCACAGCAGTTGAGTCTCATAGTGCTCAGAGCCATTTGAGCCATTTCTATCGTCTGACCTAACTGCAGAAGATAAACACGCCACGATAAGACCATGAGACATATTGCTACTTTGTTAGAGCGACAAGTCAAATAATCTGATGGTGTGTGTACTGAAGGTCTTACAGTACGCGCACTACATTGGCGACGAGGCACTAAGGAAACAGAAGATTTCAGCACAATTACGGATGACCAAGTGTGAGCCTAAAATAAAATGGAATTACGGTAGACTTCTGGAAGGTACATACTTGACTGCTAACCCCTCTTTTGCAGCTAAAATATCATTATTGCAGTAATCTGACTGTAGATCACCATGGACCTCACGGCGCAGATCGTAAATCTCATGGCACAAATTCAACAGAGGCAACAGGCGTTACTTATTTGGGTGGAACGTTTGGAGTCTCAGCCTGCCGTAGCGTCTCTGCTACAAATTAAACTTCCGCCACCTCCTTTCGCAGTTTACAACAGCAAGGAAGAAGCGTGGCCGAACTATGCAGCACGCCTGGAACAGCATTTCCTCACACACCAGATATCAGGTGATGTAGAAAAAAGATCTTATTTTTTGGCAAACTGCGGCGCAGCTATCTACAACCTTATCTTAAAACTGAATCCGACTTGTGCACCGAAAAATTTGTCATTCCCAGCTATTAAAGACGTGCTCGAAAAATACTTCAACAAGCAAACGCATGTCGCTGCTGCAAGTCATAAATTTTACTTATGCAAGAAAAAGGCACAGCAGACACACACGGAATGGATTACACAGTTGCAAGCATTAACTAGAAACTGCAAATTTATTTGTGAAAACGAAAAGTGTAAAAAGTCCTATGCAGATTCTTTAATACGTGATATGGTTCAAATGGCTCTGAGCGCTATGCGACTAAACTTCTGAGGTCATTAGTCGCCTTCAACTTAGAGCTAATGAAACCTAACTAACCTAAGGACATGACACACATCCATGCCCGAGGCAGGATTCGAACCTGCGACCGTAGCGGTCGCTCGGTTCCAGACTGTAGCGGCCAGAACCGCACAGCCACTCCGGCCGGCTTACGTGATATGCTCATAATGCATTCACCAGACGATAAGTTAAGGAAAGACCTCCTTAGTTTAATCAATGCGTCCTTGCAAGATTGTTTGCCAATAATTCGTGCACACGAACACAGCCAAGCTTCCGTGAGTGTGGCACAAGACGACGGCTGTGACGTGTTCGCGACACAGGCACGCGAAACGGGGCGACGCGGCCCGCGTACCCAAGGCCGTAAACTGGACAGCAAGGTTAGGCTCACGCGATCTAAGAACGGATCACACACCCAAACTCAAAGACTAATGTTGAAATCATTTCTTAAATGTGATATCAATCATCACAGAGACAATTGTTACTATCGTAACGCACATTGTGACTTTTGCAAACGAAAAGGGCGCAAATCAGAAGTGTGTATTAAGAAAAGTGTACAGTCTAGAAATAAGTTTCGCAATAAGAAAGTGCTTAATTTTAAGAAGTATACCTCCAGTGCGTGTGACGATATGAATAGGCAAGACAATATTTAGGTTTCAAAAGTTAAACATAAAGTTAATGCTATTGTACAAAACAGGAACAAATCTTTGTATGTCACATTACTGGTGAACAAAATACCTATCAAATTCCAGATTGACACAGGATCGTCGATCTCCATCATAAATCTGTACGCGCATAAACGACTCGCTTCTCCTAAATTGCAGCATTTTGAAAGCTCACTGTACAGCTACAGTAATGAACAAATTCTAGTCAAAGGTGCACTGACGACGGCAGTAACTTACAAACAGTTTACCAAGACAGCTATTTTAGCAGTGGTTAACACCCATGAGGCATCAAACTTGCTGGGTCTGGATCTCTTTAACGAATCCCGGAAGCGAAACAGGTCACACATGAAGTTCCGAAAGGAAAATTACAAACAGTGTTGCAGAAGTAAGAAGATATATTTTCCTCCGTGACAGGCAGTGTAACTGATTACCAGGCACACATTACGCTGACACCGAATGCAGTGACGAAGTTTTGCAAAGCTAGAACTGTCCCTTACGCAATGAAAGAACGCGTAAAACAAGAAATTGACCGTTTAGAAGGCAATGGTATTATCGAACCAGTCACATGTAGCGCCTGGGCAACACCAATCGTTGTATTAGAAAAGCCAAATGGATCATTACGTATCGGTGGAGATTTCAAGAATACTGTCAATTCACAGTGCATTATAGATACATACCCGATTCCGATACCGGACGGACTGATGTATAAATTAGCAGGGGGGGGGGGGGGGGGGGGGGATGGGTGTTTCGCCAAACTAGATTCAAAGGAAGCGTATCTGCAGATCCCTTTAGACAGAGATACACAAAAGTTTATTTTAATAAATAGTCCACTTGGATTGTACAGATACAAGCGCTTACCATTTGGTATCGCTAGCGCACCAAGCATATTTCAACGTTACTTGGAACAATTAATTAGAAACTCTCCTAACGCAGTTAACTATCTCGATAACATAATCGTCTCCGTATAATCTCCACAAGGTTTACTAGATAACCAGGAAGAACTCTTCAAGGTTCTCAGAAAGGCCAATCTCAGGTGCAACAAGGACAAATGTATATTTTTTGTTAAGAAAATTCAGTATTTAGGACACATATTGTCAAATAACGGAATCAGTCCGATTCCACAGCATATAGAAGCAATACAGAAATTGCCAGCTCCGAAAGACTTAAAGCAACTAAGAGCTTCATTAGGCCAAATTCATTATTACCGGAAATTCATACCGAAAGCAGCTGAAATTTCCGAACCGTTTCACAGATTGCTTCGCAAAGGAGTCGCATAGACTTGGTCCAAAGAATGCCAGCACGCATTTGATAAACTGAAACAAAGTTTAGTAAACGCAAAATGTCTTACGACATATGACCCGCAAAAGTTGATCACTATTGCAGCGGACTCGTCAGATTACGGGATCGGTGAAGTCATGTCCCATAAACATCAAGGAATTGAACGACCGATTGCATACGCGTCGAAAACATTAAACTCATGTCAACGAAACTATAACCAAGTAGAAACAGAGGCACTAGCAATTATCTTTGCAGTGAAGAAGTTTCATGACTACATATACGGAAGAAAATTTATTCTGCTCACAGACCATAAGACATTGGTGACAATATTCGGAACACATAATAGTGTATCCACTAAGACAGTATAGCGTTTACGACGTTGGGCATTGCTGTTGTCTAATTACAACTACGAAATCTTATATAGATCGACGACAAAACATGCCAACGCCGATGTACTTTCACGTCTACCGGCGGGTCAAGATGAACATTTTGACAAATCAGAGGACGTATGTTTTCAGATAGGCGTAATCAGTGAGGACATCATAGAAAATTTCCCCGTCAATGCCACCTTAATAGCTAAGTTAGTGACCAAAGATCCGGTGTTATACAGATAACGCAGTATATTCTTACGGAATGGCCAACCGATAAGAACATGTTAGCTCAGCCAGAAGTGAAATCTTATTGGAACATGAGACATGCTCTCACAGTGCACAAAGGCGTCATATTAGTTCACAGTGAAACGGCAAAAACAAGAGTAGTTATACCCAAAGCTCTCAGGAACAAAGTGTTTCAAATGTTAACACCAATGTCATTGGGGCATAGTACGCACGAAACGCATGGCCAGAGAACATTGCTACTGGAAGAACATTGATAAAGATATTGAAACAATACCCTCTACCTGCCAATTATGTCTGACGCATCAATCAGCTCCGCCAAGACAATATTTTCCGTGGCCACAGGCTACAGAACCTTGGTCAAGATTGCATATTGACTATGCAGGTCCTTTTCTTGGAACTTCCTGGTTAATTGTCATTGATGCATTTTCAAAATTCCCTTTAGTACTACAAATGCGTACAACGTCATCAGCGACAACAATTCAAGCGTTGTCAAAGATCTTTTCAACTGAAGGATTGCCTCAAACTATAGTGACCGATAACGGCACACAATTTACGTCGCAAGAATTCCAGTCATTCTGTCAGATGAACGGAATTGCACATTACAGGACGGCACCATTTCACCCTGAGGCTAATGGACTCGCCGAACGATTCGTACGAACGTTCAAGGCACACATGACAAAGTTGGTGCAACAGTACAACAATGAGAATTCCTTATTAATTTTTCTGTCACAATACAGAGATACTCCGCAAGAGGCACGGTCACCAGCAGAGAAACTGCATGGGCGACAACACAGGACTTTGATGTCTGTCCTACAAACCACAATGCATCCAGAAAACGATCAACGAACGTCGAAAGGACGACGATTCAACGTAAACGACAAAGTCCTCGTAACTGTCTCCAGTCGAGGAAAACGTACTTGGACACAAGGAATCATTATAGACTGCATTGGAAATGTCATGTATAGAATAAGAACGCAAAGCGGCATAGTTATTCGCCATACTAATCAATTACGGCAGCAAAGACAGCAGTCACATATCGGCAGAACTCCTAGGCTGTTTCATTTTGCAGACTCCGAAGCAGATGTCAACCTCGAGGAGCTTGCAGGATTCCAGACACCGTCGCCGCCGCCGCCGCCGCCGCCGCCGCCGCAGCCAACGGAGACACCGTCGCCGACGCCAACGCAGCACCTTCATGGGCAGCCGACTACACTGGCCGTCCACAGCCGACATCCCCAGAGAATTTGGACGTCAAAGAAGAATTCGATTTAAGCTACGACCAATGTACTGATGTTGAAATGCAATGCTGTAATTTTTGCTTCTCCGGTTCCCTGTTCCGTAGGTTTTGCGTGGGTTTTCCCAGCGGACCGGGGGTGAATGCCACGGGGAGAAACATGTGTGCACCCACACACATTTTTCAAGCAAACTTCAAAAGCTTCTTCTTTTTTTTTTCTTCCCCCTGAAGGGAGGGATGTTGTGTACATAGTTTCACGTAGTCAGCGCGTACACAACTTTCCCACTAGAGCGCGCCCCGCTAAGCACAACAGAGCAGGCGTAGCGCTCGTCCGTCTCCGCACTACGAGATGGCGCTGCCTTAGAGACGGACCAAATTCTGCTTCCGCCGATCCACGTATTAATATGTAACGCAGCCAATGAGATTGCTGCTAACGTAGAAATTTTTCTCCTTGCGGATCACACTCACGCAGTGATACATGAACGCGCTAGGTGTTATAACGAGTCTACAGACCTCCGATTAGTCAGACTGCATTTGTCTGCACCAGTGTGTACCAGTCTGCATTAGTCTGTACCAGTCTGTACGAGTTCTACATTCGTCTTTACCAGTCTGTACGAGTTCTAGATTTGTCTGTACCATTCTATAGTCAAGTTTCAGTCTGCACCTAATAAGATTCCCATATTCCTGTACATAGCCATGAAGATAAATGTATAGACACTTTTGTCAAGTATCAGAGATATATGTGAGAATAAGATTAACGTGTCAATACCAAAGGAACTTCAGATTGTCAATTGTAAATAGCATCCAGAACCAAGTTAAGTTATTTTTATGCTTGTTATTATTTTAATAAATGTGTGTAAAAATTGATCAAGTTCTGTTTAAAGTTGGTTACCGTCAATCTGCTACTCTAAGCGTGCAAGTGGCATTTCTATCGTCTGACCTAACGACAGAAGATAAACACGCCACGATAAGACCACGAGACGTATTGCTGACACTCGCCTACTTCGTTAGAGCAACAAGTCAAATAATCTGATGGTGTGTGTACTGAAGGTCTTACAGTACGCGCACCACACTAAGCATTTGACATATTCTGTCATGCATAGTCGTGCGATGGAGGCATTTGGTTTGGCAGACCAGCAAACTGGTCCGCCTGCACACTGGAATCCACAGGGCTTTCAGAGTCTCATAGGGAAGTACCTGCGTTCCGAATTAGCCGAACGCGAGACCGCGTACTTACATTTTTCAGGCGCGCGCCATTAATAACAGATTGCTGCCGTCCATGACTTCAGTCGCCGAACGCAACCTGGTGTGCCGCCCTGTCCAGCAGAAGGGTGAAGTACTCGCGGCTATGGCGTCGGGTTCGAATATATGTTACTCAACACCCTGTTCTTTAGAAACATATTTTTCTTTTTGGGATAGTATAGATGCTTGATAGTGGCGTAGTTTTGTGCCATACGCCGTTCACTTGTATTAATTCAGATAAAGCGATTAGTGTTCTGATTATCGTCGTGTGGCGATCCCAAGCTGATCACTTTGTCCACCATCGACCGCATATTAGTGAAAGCATTTGTCAAATACAAAACGTTTGTGTGACGTTTCTTTAGCCATTTTTTTTGTTTTGTGATGTTAAGAATGGGTAAACCTATGGTTATTTAGATCACAACCGCTCCCTGTGTTCTGATTAACATTACCTTTGCCATTTTTTTTATTAAAGCTCCGATTACATAAGAAGGTAGGAGGTTTGCAACCTTAATGTGTAAATATTACCAGGAGTAACCAGACGATCAGCGTTTAGGAATACGAGGCCTGTTCAGAAAGTAAGCTCCGATTGATTGCCAAATTGAAACCACAGTGAACATCAGAAATGTTTTACTTGTAACAATTAGCTACACCTTTCAGCTACTTCTCTACGTAGTCGCCGTTCTGACTTAGACATTTGTCATAGCGTTGTACCAACTTTTCAATAGCCTCATCATAGAAGGCAGCCGCCAGTGCTTTCCGCCAATTCTCCACGCTGACCTACACCTCGTTGTCTGTGTCAAAATGTTGTCTTCAAAGACAGCGGTTCATGTGACCAGAGATGAAACTCAGGGGGAGACAATTGCGGACTGTATTGTGGGTAATCTAACATTTCCATTTGAAAACGATGCAGGAGCATCTTCATTGCCCCTGCAGAATGCGGCTGAGAATTGTCGTGAAGACGAAACAGCACGACAGTTATGTAATGTTAACTGCATAGCTTCAGGCGAAATTTCTCACCAGGCCCTCGTACTTGGCGGCAGACACTATTTTCTAGACATCTTTACGCACTCACTGCGAGCTCAGAAATGAGAACAGCGACGTGATGCTAACTGGGGTTATACTAGAGACACTACCCAACACATCTGTGCAAAGCTTTATCGGATTTTCATAGTCGTTTCCATTTCGCGACCGATCGGAGCTTACTTTCTGAACGCCCCTCGTATTTAAAACACAGTTGACGATTCGCAAAAATTTTTCTGGCAGGACATGAACAAAGAAACTAATGAGTGGGTATGGTCTTGCAAAGTCTGTGAAATGGGTAAGCCAACGAGGAGTGTACGGCAAAGGTTGCTGATTTCTGGAATGGTGATCTCACCTACAGAGTGCCGGTACATATATTATGCAGGCCCTCTTCCGCTCTCGCGATTCGGGAATAGGTTATCCGAAAATGCTGCAGTGTTCATGTCGATACTGTTTCGAGATTTGTGTGTCAAAAATGGGGGTCGTACGTACCACTAAAACGCCCAACCATCCTTACCCTTCATCTACACAACGGCTAAGCTATAATTTGCTTTCCGTCCTCACAAAAGTACCGCCTTCAAGATCAGCACAGGTAAGACCAATCTATTTTTAGTTGGATTTTGCCTTCAATATGGCAGCACATGAGTCTCACAAACAGACGTACGTTATCCGTACGTTCCCATGTAAAGTCACTCCCCACTAACGTATTTGTGGTCATTTAACCAATTGTTATTTAAGGAAATTGATGCAGCACATATCCGAGACCAATGGAAGAGTACGAGAGCTAATCTGAAGCGTAGTCATGACGGAGAGGCCAAGAGGTATACAGTGCGAGACATCCTGCTCACCTCAGACCTGGTGAAAGGGTTTGGTTACATAGCTTCCAGGTAGTCAGTAGATCCAATGTTTATGGGCTTGGTACAAATACTCCAGTTCGTGACTCGAGTCAACTTACTGGTCGAAAACCCATAGAGCAGGATAATTTTACATACCGTGCACTCTGGAGAAGCGAGATAATCGCGGACAGACCGGCTCATGGCACTGGGATGAGATTGCATGGCCTACATTGCAAAGGCGGCCGGCCATGGCCGCTGCTGGCAGAGAGTAACAGCTTCACCTCTGCAGACATTCTGAAGTCTTGCAGGGTTCCTTCTGAACGGCATGTCAGAAGGGGTTCTACGGCAAGTGTCGGGAATCCGAAAGGAACCTGGAGAAGCCAACCTTTTAGTGTCAATAAAGTTCTGAAAGCAACCTTCATGTTTGTAAATGTATAATGCTATATAGCCTTATGGGGTTCCAGTTATCGGAACTATACATTGTACTTTTTTTGAAGCTGGGAATTGTGGATAATGATTTAAATTGGTAAAATTTTAGTAAATGGGGGGTCAGCCCCTTGCGTTTCAGTTTTCTTATGTTGACTGTTGAGCATAATTATTTATTCGATTACTATTTTTTATAGGAAGAGAGCAACCTCTGAACTCACCTTTTGAAGGTGGTCGTTGGGCCTAACCACTTAACTGCGCCTGAGAACATCAGTGCTTGCTGTTTTTCGATTTTAATAAAAACTGTTAAGAATAAACCATATAATTATTTGGCCCTTCCACTCTCCCTACGACGTGGAACAAAGCTCGTAATCAACAAGCTGTACAAGGTAAGTTACTTCTATTCCTTTGTCTTACTACCTTAACTTACAGATGATATACAGGGTGGTCGTTTGATAGTGACTGGGCCAAATATCTCACGAAATAAGTGTCAAACGAAAAAACTACAAAGAACGAAACTCGTCTAGCTTTAAGGGAGAAACCAGATGGTGCTATGGTTGTCCCGCTAGATAACGCTGCCATAGGTCAAACGGATATCAACTGCGTTTTTTTTAAGTAGGAACCCCCATTTTTTTACTGCATCTTCGTGTATTACGTAAAGAAATATGATTTGTATTGTTGGACTACTTTTTTCGGGAGGATGACGGTTCAATCACGCGTCCGGCCATCCTGATATAGGTTTTCCGTGATTTCCCTAAATCGCTCCAGGCAAATGCCGGGATGGTTCCTCTGAAAGGGCACTTCCTTCCCCATCCTCCCCTAATTCGATGAGACCGATGACCACGGTGTCTGGTCTCCTTCCCCAACCAACCAACCAACCAACCACTTTTTTCGCTTTGTGATAAATGGCGGTGTAATACTCACAAACATATGGTTCACTATTTTTGACTAACAGTTGGTAACAGGTAGGTTTTTTAAATTGAAATACAGAACGTAGGTACGTTTGAACATTTTATTTCGGTTGTTCCATTGTGATACATGCACCTTTGTGAACTTATCATTTTGAGAACGCATGCTGTTACAGCGTGATTACCTGTAAATACCACATTAATGCAATAAATGCTCAAAATGGTGTCGGTCAACCTCAATGAATTTGGCAATACGTGTAACGACATTCCGCTCAACAGCGAGTGGTTCTCCTCCAGTAATGTTCGCACATTCATTGACAATGCGATGACGCCTGTTGTCGGGCGTTGTCGGTGGATCACGATAGTAAATACCCTTCAACTTTCCCCACAGAAAGAAATCCCGGGACGCCAGACACTGTGAACGTGCGGGCCATGGTATGGTACTACGACGACCAATCCACCCGTCATGAAATATGCTATTGAATATAGCTTCAACCGCACGCGAGCTATGTGCTGGACATCCATCATGTTGGAAGTACATCGCCATTCTGTCATGCAGTGAAACATCTTGTAGTAACGTCAGTAGAACATTACGTAGGAAATCAGTATAAGTTGCACCATTTAGATTGTCATCGATAAAATGTGGGCCAATCATCCTTCCTCCCATAATGCAGCACCATACATTAACCCGCCAAGTTCGCTCATGTTTCGCTTGTCGCAGCCATCGTGGATTTTCCGTTGCCCAATAGTGCTTGTTATGCCTGTTTACGTTACCGCTGTTGGTGAATGACGCTTCGTTGCTAAATAGAACGCGTGCAAAAAATCTGTCATCGTCCCGTAATTTGTCTTGTGCCCAGTGGCAGGACTGTACACGACGTTCGAAATCGTCGCCATGCAGTCCTGGTGCATAGAAATATGGTACGGGTGCAATCGATGTTGATGTAGCATTCTCAACAGCGACGTTTTTGAGATTCCAGATTCTCAAGCAGTTTGTCTGCTACTGATGTGCGTATTAGCCGCGACAGCAGGTAAAACACCTACTTGGGCATCATCATTTGTTGCAAGTTGTGGTTGACGTTTCACATGTGACAATTCCTGTTTCAAATGGTTCAACTGGCTCTGAGCACTATATGACTTCTGCCTCACTATCTGTAATGTGGAACAGGATGCATCGGCTAAACAAAACCGTTAGGCACCCAGAAGATACAGTCGAATGTCAACGTAATTTCGTGCACCTATATCGATGGGTATGTGATTTTCGGTGACAGGTACATGAGCTACCAGAGGGGCCCTGAGCACTATGGGACTTAACATCTGTGGTAATCAGTCCCATAGAACTTAAAACTACTTAAACCTAAATAACCTAAGGACATCACACACATCCCTGCCCGAGGCGGTCGCGCAGTTCAAATGGTTCAAATGGCTCTGAGCACTATGGGACTCAACTTCTGAGGTCATCAAACCTAACTACCCTAAGGACATCACACACATCCATGCCCAAGGCAAGATTCGAACCTGTGACCGTAGCGGTCACGCGGTTCCAGACTGAAGCACCTAGAACCGCACGGCCACACCGGCCGGCCGGTCGCGCAGTTCCAGATTGTAGCGCCTAGAACCGCTCAGCCACCCCGGCCGGTTTCTTTTTTTTCTTTACTGTCATTTGTTCGTCTTATACAAAGGCGGGCTAGCAGCGGATACATCTACTCCGCTATTCAGCCACAAGCATTACAATAATAGAGAAAAAGGAGAAAGAAAAGTAACAAATCGGTTGCTAAGAAACAGGAGATACAATAAATAAAAATGAAGCCGTTCACACTCGACGAAAACACACGAAAAACTGTCGGCAGTGCACACAAAAACTGACCAATGAGGCGGTACAAGTGAAAGAGGAGCGTGGCGGCGAAAAATACTAAATCACAGGCACGATGGCACAGACACTAAAGTGATGGCGATGATCTCCATCATGCGAATGTCCACTTAGCGTGTGCGAGTCCGGGGACCTGCCAAGAGGGGTGGAAGGTGGTGGGGGTGTGAGAGGGGAGAGCAGGGATGCCAATGGCAGGGGGGATGGGGGGAGGAATGAAGGGAGGAGGGGGAGGGAAAGCCAGGGGAGGAGGGGGGAGGAAGGGAGGATGGAGGGAAAGCAGAGAGAGGGGAGAGAGGGTGCCCTCAGGAAAAATACAGGAAGTAGGAGGGGAGGATCAAAGTTGGTAGGAGGGGTAGATGGAGGGGAGGAGGGCATCATCAGGGAGGGGGAGCTGGCGGAAGCCACCTTGGGAGAGGGTAAGGAGGGTGGAGAGATGGAGAGCAGGCAGGACGTGGAAATACAGGTGCGGCAGCAGACTGGGGTGGGAGATGATGTGAGAGACAAGCGGGTGAGGGGGATCTAGTTTATGGGTGGTGTACAGGATCCGAATCTGTTCGAGAAAGAGGAGGAGGTGGGGGAACGGAATAAGATCGTACAGGATCCACGTGGGGGAGGGGAGACGATACGATAGGCGAGGCAGAGAGTATGGCGTTCAAGGATTTGAAGGTGTTTGTAAAAAGGTAGGAGGGGTGGAGATCCAGGCAGGATGGGTGTAGCAGAGGATAGGGCAGATGAGGGATTTATAGGTGTGGAGTATGGTGGAGAGGTCCAGACCCCATGTACAGCCAGAAAGGAGCTTGAGGAGACAGAGCCTTGGATTGGATTGTCCGGAGATGGGGGTCCAGGACCCCGGCCGGCCCTCCTGTTTCCTTAAATAACGTAACTACCCGGCGAACTGTCCGAACACTTGGATGATGTCGTCCAGGATACCGAGCAGCATATATAGCACACGCCCGTTAGGCATTTTGATCACAATAGCCATACATCAACACGATATCGACCTTTTCCGAAATTGGTAAATGGTCCATTTTAACACAGGTAATGTATCACAAAGCAAATACCGTACGCACTGGCGGAATGTTACGTGATACTACGTACTTATACGTTTGTGACTATTACATAGCCATCTATCACAAAGCGAGAAAAGTGGTCCAACTAAAACATTCATATTTGTTTACGTACTACACGAATATGTAATAAAAATGGGGTTTCCTATCTAAAAAAAAACCAGTTGATGTCCGTTTGACCTGTGGCAGCGCCATCTAGCGGGCCAACCATAGCGCCATCTGGTTTCCCTCTTCAAGCTAGATGAATTTCGTTCTTTGTAGTTTTTTCGTTTGACGCTTATTTCGTGAGATATTTGGCCTGGTCACTAACAATGGTCCACCCTGGATAACATTGCTACATGAACTGGTCGGCGTAAGTTTAATATTTGAGAGGCCATTTCAATTCATGGCACAGATTACACATTTACATGTAACCTGACTATAATAAAAGTACAGATGCCACTTAAGATGCATCTCGTTCACTTGATATTTGCTCCACGCTACAGATGACAAGAAGGTGCGGTGTAAAAGTGTTACGTTTGGCTATGGAGGGGGTGTCCCACTTCAAAATCTACTGACATCTGAGGGACGCCTCTAAATTCCTGAAGATCTGGAGCACTTGCGCGGGGAACTTACCATCAGATGGATCTGTCGTTAAATCGAAGACTTGATGCGAAGTCAGAAATGCGGGAGACGAACACCTAGGTGGATTCACAGGCCGGTCTTACGAAAAAAAACAGTGTGTAAGAAGCTAAAGAAAGCTTGTCACAGGCCGACAGGCTGGCACTGTTACTCCAGACGACTTGAGAACTGCCTCGGACTATAAAGGCGATCTTGTATAATCCACTCTGGTCGCCAATGACGACATTCCGGGCTACTCTAGGAATCTTCCTAAGTTAGCGCTCTGTAACCGGGACTCGAGGTATGAATTTCGTCGATCGTTCACAACGGGGTGGCCATTGCCAACTGAGCACATCAGTAACAAGAAGACTGTGTTTCGTTATTCAATTTGACAGGTGCAGTCCACCATGACTGCCTCTTCGATGCCCATCTCCTCGTCTTAGAGAAGTGCTTTCAACTGAAGACCTCAGTTATTTGTTTAATGCATTCCAGTTGTAACACGGCTGGCCATCTTTCTCTGAAACTGTCCACCGACATATTTAAGAGTATGACATGCAAATTGCCTTGATCAAACAGTCATTCAATTACGCTGCTCTGACTTGCACATCTGGGATAGCATTGCCAGTGGCTGTTTTATGGTTCACTGTTTGTTCTTCTGCTTTTCCTATGTAGCTGGTGGAGGTTTTGAAGACCTGAAAGCTTATAAGTTGGATTGGCGAGATGGGGGTCCTTTTAAGAGGAATTTATTGCTATACAGCTTTTGTGTTCTGCCAGGCTCCCAGCTGTAGGGTTCTCTTTCCCCCCAGCCCGTTATGCAGGAGGGTGACGGAACAGGCACTCCTCTTTGGAAGGAATCACAGAATTTCTTCTCAAAATCATTTTAGACAAATAAGAGACCTCTAAGCAGATGTGGCCTCCTTCTCTGTGGTACCTCCGAGTAGCGTCCTGTTACAACATTCAGAATACTAGCTCCATATTAGGTCATTCTGTATGTTTAGGGAGAACCCGAGCTTTCACTCTGTGCTTACAGAGTTCTTGATTCGTCGATTTTAGAATCATGCAGTGAGTGGGTGGAATCTCTTGCCTCTGGCTGCCCTCCTCTGAAGTGCTGCAGTATAATTAAACAGAAAAGATTACATTTTTTAACGCTGTTACGTATTTTTCAGACGACTAAACTTCGTGCCCGTGGTCTAGGGGTAGCGTCTTTGATTCATAATCAAAACGTCTTCGGTCCCAGGTTCGATCACCGCCACTTCCTAAATTTTGATAAATAATCAGCATTGGCGGCCGAAGACTTCCGGCATAAGAAGTCAGCCTCATTCTGCCAACGGCCTTGTGAAAGAGGGCGGAGGAGCGGAGAGAGGTTCAGGGCACTCTCTTGTCCAAGGAGTGGGGAATTGCCCCTAAAGGCGGAAGAATCAGCAATGATCAACGACATGAGGATGCGGAAGGCAATGGAAACTACTGCATTAAAAACACGTAACGTGTATCCACAGGACATGTGGCCTGTAATTGAAGAAGTGTCATGTTGATCTCTCCATTGGCAAAAGATTCCGGAATAATCCCCCATTCGGATCTCCGGGAGAGGACTGCCAAGGGGGAGGTTACCATGAGAAAAAGATTGAATAATCTACGAAAGGATAACGTTCTACGAGTCGGGGCGTGGAATGTTAGAAGCTTGAACGTGGCAGGGAAACTAGAAAATCTGAAAAGGGAAATGCAAAATCTCAATCTAGATATAGTAGGGGTCAGTGAAGTGAAGTGGAAGGAAGACAAGGATTTCTGGTCACGTGAGTATCGGGTAATATCAACAGCAGCAGAAAATGGTACAACAGGTGTAGGATTCGTTATGAATGGGAAGCTAGGGCGGAGGGTATGTTACTGTGAACAGTTCAGTGACCGGGTTTTTCTAATCAGAATCGACAGCAGATCAACACCGACAACGATAGTTCAGGCATACATGCCAACGTCGCAAGCTGAAGATAAACAGATAGAGAAAGTGTATGAGGATATTGAAAGGGTAATGCAGTATATAAAGGGGGACGAAACTCTAATAGTCATGGGTGACTGGAATGCAGTTGTAGGGGAAGGAGTAGAAGGAAAGGTTACAGGAGAATATGGGCTTGGGACAAGGAATGAAAGAGGAGAAAGACTAATTGAGTTCTGTAACAAGTGTCAGCTACTAATAGCGAATACCCTGTTCAAGAATCACAAGAGGAGGAGGTATGCTTGGAAAAGGCCGGGAGATACGGGATGATTTCGATTACATCATGATCAGACAGAGATTCCGAAATCAGATACCCAGGAACAGATATAGACTCAGGTCACAATATAGTAGGGATGAAGAGTAGGCTGAAGTTCAAGACATTAGTCAGAAAGAATCAATACGCAAAGAAGTGGGATACGGAAGTACTAAGGAATGACAAGATACGTTTGAAGTTCTCTAACGCTATAGATACAGCAATAAGGAATAGCGCAGTAGGCAGTACAGTTGAAGAGGAATGGACATCTCTAAAAAGGGCCATCACAGAAGTTGGGAAGGAAAACATAGGTACAAAGAAGGTAGCTGTGAAGAAACCTTGGGTAACAGAAGAAATACTTCAGTTGATTGATGAAAGGAGGAAGTACAAACATGTTCCGGGAAAATCAGGAATACAGATATATGCTGGCTCTGAGCACTATGGGACTTAACATCTATGGTCATCAGTCCCCTAGAACTTAGAACTACTTAAGCCTAACTAACCTAAGGACAGCACACAACACCCAGCCATCACGAGGCAGAGAAAATCCCTGACCCCGCCGGGAATCGAACCCGGGAACCCGGGCGTGGGAAGCGCGAACGCTACCGCACGACCACGAGATGCGGGCAATACAGATATACAAGTCACTGAGGAATGAAGTAAATAGGAAGTGCTGGGAAGCTAAGACGAAATTGCTGCAGGAAAAACGTGAAGACATCGAAAAAGTTATGATTGTCGGAAGGACAGACTCAGCATACAGGAAAGTCAAAACAACCTTTGGTGACATTAAAAGCAACGGTGGTAATATTAAGAGTGCAACGGGAATTCCACTGTTAAATGCAGAGGAGAGAGCAGATAGGTGGAAAGAATACACCGAAAGCCTCTATGAGGGTGAAGATTTGTCTGATGTGATAGAAGAAGAAACAGGAGTCGATTTAAAAGGGATAGGGGATCCAGTATTAGAATCGGAATTTAAAAGAGCTTTGGAGGACTTACGGTCAAATAAGGCAGAAGGGATAGATAACATTCCATCAGAAGTTCTAAAATCATTGGGGGAAGTGGCAACAAAACGACTATTCACGTTGGTGTGTAGAATATATGAGTCTGGCGATATACCATCTGACTTTCGGAAAAGCATCATCCACACAATTCCGAAGACGGCAAGAGCTGACAAGTGCGAGAATTATCGGACAATCAGCTAAACAGCTCATGCATCGAAGCTGCTTACAAGAATAATATACAGAAGAATGGAAAAGAAAATTGGGAATGCGCTAGGTGACGATCAGTTTGGCTTTAGGAAAAGTAAAGGGACGAGAGAGGCAATTCTGACGTTACGGCCAATAATGGAAGCAAGGCTAAAGAAAAATCAAGACACTTTCATAGGATTTGTCGACCCGTAAAAAGCGTTCGACAATATAAAATGGTGCAAGCTGTTCGAGATTCTGAAAAAAGTAGGGGTAAGCTATAGGGAGAGACGGGTCATTACAATATGTACAACAACCAAGAGGGAATAATAAGAGTGGACGATCAAGAACGAAGTGCTCGTATTAAGAAGGGTGTAAGACGAGGCTGTAGCCTGCCTCGGGCATGGATGTGTGTGATGTCTTTAGGTTAGTTAGGTTTAAGTAGTTCTAAGTTCTAGGGGACTGATGACCTCAGATGTTAAGTCCCATACTGCTCAGAGCCATTTGATGAAGCGTGTACTCTTAGAAATATCTTTCTCAAATTAAGGCCAACATTTGATGCTAATAGTATCCTTTTCGTCAAGAATCCCTATTTTTCCCATGCTACTCCACATTTTTTTATCTTCATATTTCGTACATCCTATGTTATTTTACTTCTTATGTAAACATAATTCCTTCGTCTACTTCGTGGTCCACATATTTGATGTTATTTTTTTAAACTAAACTCATTGCTGCTACTGAGCATTAGTTTCGTGTTTCTTATGTTTACTCTCAGCCCATAATCTGTGTTCAGGAGACCTTGTTTCGTTCAGTGCCCACTGTAATTTTTTCTCATTTGTCCTGAAGATAGGAATGTAATTAGGGATTCTTATCGTTGATATTCCCACACCTGGAATTCTAATTCCACTCTGAATTCCATCTGTGACTAACATCATTGCTTTTTCGATGTGTAGAGAGACAGTAGAGGAGAATGGCTGAACCCTTGTGCACATCATCTTTAATTTGGACACATCGTTGTTGGTCATCCGATCTTATTGTTCCTTCTTGGTTCTTACACTTTTTTTTTTATTACCCATCTATCATGCAGCTCATAATTTCGAACGTCTTACACCATTTTACATTGTCAAATGCTATTTCTGCGTCAACAAATCCTATTAAGGTACCCAGATTTTTCTTACGATAACGTGGGAAATTCGACGCCATAATGGAAAGGAATGGAACGAAGGAGACCTACACATCGAAGGTGAATCATTCCTGGGGACAACATGATCGAGAGTACAGTCATGGATCTTATTTCCACTAACATTCTGTTTTCGGACGCTGATACTCCATGTCCTTCTTGATTGAGCGGCCGGCCTGCATTTGTAGCTTTATTCAGTCTGTTAGTCAGTTTTATACCCGGTTTTCAGATTTTGATTTTTGTATTGATTCCGATGCCTGTTGTTTATTTGTGCCTTTCTCACTTTCCATTCCGTTTGGATGGCTTTCTTTTCAGTACAATATTCGAGTTTATGATCTTTCGACTACGATTCCGCTATTTAATCACTGCATACACATGCAGCTATATCGCCATCACTGCGGTGTAACTACTCTAAGAACAGCAAGCCGTATGAACATCGGGCAACACCGAAGGTTGGCGGCAACAGCGCAGACTGCCAACATTTTGCGACCGACCACCTGGGTGATCTACAGGAAGCAGCAAGTACACTAAGATGCAGATATAAGAACCGCTGGCCATTAATCAACATCTACACGACCAGTCATCAAACTTATTCGTCATCAGCATATCACACTCATCTTCCTATCAATGAACATGTGGTGAGACCAAGGGATTAATTCAACCCCCCGCCCCCCTACCCCTCCCCCTTCTGACTTCTGTCTGCACCAAGTGAAATCTATCCTCAGAACTTGCTATCCACGATTTACATGTCACCACACAAATGCATAAAAATCATTACTATTATTCACTATACCTGTTTCAACTGAATTTCATTTGCATACTCATTTACTACATCTTGATGCCCAGCATAGATTCATTTCATGAAACCACTTCCTGGTTCACTGCACAAAGTAGCGAGGCACTATCTAATCACTTCGTATAGTCGGCTTAACACATTAGAAACGGCTGGAGCGTGGGGTAAAATTGAGAATTGTTCGTTTAAAACATTTTTAAATTTATTAGGGCACAAAATAATTATTATTAAAATATAAATTGAGGCCCAGGTAATTACTGTGAATAAAAGTAATTTTAACAAGGGAATCAGTATCTCATTAGAAACAACATAAAACAGAGCCTTTACCTTAACGATATTCGTTTAAGTTTTATCCAAATATCCTAATATACCGGTTTAAAATTCTTTAGTTATGGAAAAAAAACACAAAGAATTGTAAACTTATAATTGATAAAAGATAAATATACTAATCATTCCGGCCAGAATAAAGACAGGAGTGGTGCATGTAAGATGTGGTCACCAACAGCGTGTCATGAGACCTGTCAAGGTTCCCAGCCAACGAGTCAGCCAAAACAGGTACGCACAAGGCGCGTCCAAGCGGCGCAGCTACACGTCACCGCTGACGTGAGGGATCGGATTACAACTAACTTCTTTAACACACCAAAACTCTTTCAGAAAAGTGAGAAAACGCGTATTATAACAGCCCGTTTTAACGTAATTGTGAAAGGGGGTGCCTCAGGAGAGGATGCTTCAAAAACATTTACAGCCGGTACACAAAGCCCAGTCAACAATTGAAGACAACATAGGAATGCCTGGCAATAGAAGCCTAAAGCCTAAACAATTTATATGGAAGAGGGAGGCTCATCGACGTGAACACGCCAAAGGCGCACTAAATAAGCAATAAGGGCATATGCCGAAATAAAGGAGAGAGTGATGACCACAACAGGGCAAACGGGCAAGCTGCCGAATAATATTCCAAGAATTGTGCTAAACACTCCACTGCACAGATCTGAGGAAAACCACTAACGCACGAGGATAATTACGGCACTTACCCAGTCTCAATAAGTCCAGGAGCAGCAAAGCTCCGTTCTCCGGGTAAACCAACACCAACAGCGAAATCTGCAAAACAGAAGTTGCCACAGGCCGCAATTCCTGTGGTGGCGGCGCGTCCCCGGTGCAGCAACGTCTGCTGTGACGTGTTTACGCTGTTTCTTCTTACTCGCCCAGCGAGCTCCAGAGTCCTTGTGTATCAAGCGCCTCGTAGACAAACGAGACCGCCAGCGGCCTCTTTCGAAGGAGACCTCCCGTGCGCTCACCCTGCCTGCTCTCCCCCCCCCCCCCTCTCTCTCTCACTCTTTCTCTCTCTCTCTTTCTCTCTCTCTCTCTCTCTCTCTCTCTCTCTCTCTCTCACTCACACACACACGGAAAGCAAACCAAAAGAAAGCCTCGCATCGGAGGACCACAGACAAATTCAGGAGTGGGGCGCGAGGTATCAACGTTGCAGCACTTTTTTTTTTCTTTACTGTATTTCAGTTCCCCATCGGGGCGGGCTGGCAGCAGCATAGGCGCTGCTCTTCAGCCGAAAGACATAGAACAAAACAATAGAAGACATTTAAAAACAGCAAAGGAGAGAATAAGGTGAACATAGATATATAAAAGGGGGAACATCATGGAAGGCAATAGACAAAAAACGGGGTGACTGTAAAATGGAGATAAAAAACGGTTTAAAAGTAGCACACACAAAAAAGGCCACACACTGCGACGGTTAAAAGAACACAAGGCACAGTACGACAGGAGCATAAAGTTAGCGACAGATGGCATAGCACATAACGTAACACTGACGGCGAACCTTAGGGTAGTTCACAATTAAAATCACACCTCTAGATGCACACGAGAAACAGCACTAAACACAACACTGATGTGGCACACTGATGAAGATCAATACAGAGGCTCTGCCAGGTCCTAGGAGATGAGGGAGACCTGAAGAAGGGAGGGAGGGGAAGAGATGGGGGAGGTGAGTGGGGGGCGCGCGGAAGAGGGCCAGGTAGGGAGGGATGTGGGAAGGAGAGAGGCAAGTATGGGGTGCAGGGTCTCAGGGGAGGAGAGGACGGAGGAAAATCCGCTCTGGGGGAAGGAGGAAAGAGGGAAAGGGGGCCCTGGGGAGGGGGGGGGGGTGAACAAGGCCAGGTTATAGTTGGAAGGAAGGGTAGATGTCACGGCGAAGTTCGTCATCCGGGAGGGGGAGGCGTTGGAAAATGCCCTGATGAAGGAGATGGAGGGTGTGGAGGTGGAGAGAGGGAGGGATACAGCGATAGAGGCGCGGCAACGGGCGGGGGTGGAGAGGAAGGATGAAACCAGACGGTGGGGGGGATCAAGCCGGCGAACAATGTAAAGGATGCAGAGATGTTGGAGGAACAGGAGGAGGTGGGGGAAGGGGATCAGTTCATACAGGAGCCGTGTGGGGGAAGGAAGGCGGATACGGAAGGCAAGGTGGAGCGCATGGCGTTTAAGGATTTGGAGGGCCTTGTAAAAGCGGGTGGGGGCGGAGATCCGGGCGATGCTGGCATAACAGAGGATCGTTGCAGTGCGGATCACATGTTCTTTTCATGAACACTCTTCTAATCGATACCTTCGCTGACGGAAAACATTCTTCAGATGGTATAGCTGAGCAGGGAGGGTTGCCGGGGCTGGTATCATTATATTCCGATGCACCGAACGGTTACAGTTCGTTGCACACATTCAAACGTCTGTGCAGGTCTTATTCCTTTCAGCTGTACGAACAATTGTATAATCAACTTTCATACTTAGCGGGATACTGACGAAAGGATGACATCTGTTCTTTTCCATTTTGATCGTAACCAGCCCACACTTGGCGCGAGGTCGAGCAGCGGGTACAGAACACGACACGTGTTTCCGCTTACAGCATCCCGAAGTATCAGAGGTATCGTAAAAGATGAGCGTAATAAAAGAAGTGGTACAGAGATACATACCAGGCAACATCCTCAGTAAAGGTGGCGTTTTTCAGCTGGGAAGGGGACAGTGCCTACTCGTCCCAGATGTCGTCCACATTTATAATGAAAGCAGGCTTGGCGAGAAATGAAAGCACGAGAAGCTCAAACACAACATAGCGAAGCGTTTAGAAAAAAATTGAGTCTTTGGCAAGGCACGAGGCATTTGTATAAGCGTCTTTTCCAGGCAGTGGTAGGTGCAGCGGTAAGAGTACAGAACTGTAATTTCCGGGTCTTTTGATCGTGTCGCGATGTGGGAACTTCTTCAGTTTTAAATTTTTCTGTTATTTACACTGCAAATAAACATAAGTAATGTTCAGTTCGTTCTATGTATTAATATTTTCGTACAAGGCATGAACAGAAAAGGCAAAGGAAAATCTAGGATGCCTGGTAACGAGAACTTCGTAAGTAAAATTACTTTTAACATTTTACAATTGATTCTTTACACATGCTGAAGTGATGTGCATTGTGGAAACTATGTATCGACATCTTGCACTGCATGAATCGTTTCTACACATTAAGAGTGTTGTCACAGTGTTCTTACAATATTCTCAAGAATTTCGCATTTCTCCGTCGAGAATCGTAACGTAGGAAATGAAACTGGAAACGTTTCCGGACAGGTACTTGAACCCAAAACCCTCAGATTACCGTTCTGTACTATTTTAACCTCACCAACCGCTGCCTGCAAACTACGCAAACATAAATGGCTCAGATACCCACGACCCTTGCCAAAAATGCTATTTTGTTCTAAACGTTTTGCCATCTCGAGATGCCAGATCTATCACATTCATTTGTAGCCAAGCATTTCATATACTACCAATCTGGGCGAAATAGGTAATAGCAGGTAGGGACGCTCCCCGTGCGACTATCATTCGGGGTCCCGTCATCGGAACATTGGGCAGAAAACGGTGGGTGCGCAACGAAAACAATACCATATATTATGATGATATTAGCACACATGAATATACACTATGTGATCAAAAATATTCGGATACCCTCAAAAACATACATATTTTATAATACGTGCATTGTGCCGCCACCTACTGCCAGGTACTCCATATCAACGACCTCAGTAGTCATTAGACATAGTGAGAGAGCAGAATGGTGTGCTCCGCGGAGCTCATGGACCTCGAACGTGGTCAGGTGATTGGGTGTTACTTGGGTCATACGTCTGTACGGGAGATTTCCACAGCCCTAAACACCCCTAGTTCCACTGCTTCCGATGTGATAGTGAAGTGGAAACGTAAAAGGACACGTACAGCACAAAAGCGTACAGGTTGACCTCGTCTGTTGACTGAAAGAGACCGCCGACAGTAGAAGAGGGTCGTAATGTGTAACAGGCAGACATCTATCCAGACCATCACACGGGAATTTCAAACTGCATCAGGATCCACAGCAAGTATTATGGCAGGGGGAAGTGTGAAAACTTGGATTTCGTGGTAGAGCTGCTGCTCATAAGCCACACATCACACGGTAATTTCCAAACGACGCCTCGCTTGGTGTTGAGAGTGTAAAAATTGGACGACTGAACAGTGGAAAAATGTTGTGTGGAGTGACGAATCACGGTACACAATGTGGCGATCTGATAGCAGGGTGTGGGTATGGCGAATGCCCGGTGAACGTCATCTGCCAGAGTGTGTAGTGTCAACAGTGAAATTCGTAGGCGGTGGTGTTATGGTGTGTGGTCGTGTTTATCATGGAGGGAGCTTGCAGTCCTTGTTGTTTTGCGTGTCACTATCACAGCAGAGACCTACACTGATGTTTCGAGCACCGTCTTGCTTCCCACTGTTGAAGAGCAATTAGGGGATGGAGATTGCATCTCTCAACACGATCGCGGAGCTGTTAATAATGCACTGCCTTTGGCGGAGTGGTTACATGACAATAACATTCGTGTAATGGACTGGCCTTTACAGAGTCCTGACCTGAATCGTACGGAACACCTTTAGGATGTTTTGGAACACCCACTTCGTGCCAGGCCTCAGCGACCGACATCGATTCCTCAGTGCTGCACTCCGTGAAGAATGGACTCCTATTCCTCCAGAAACCTTCCAGCACTTGATTCAACGTATGCCTACGAGAGTGGAAGCTGTCATCAAGGCTAATGGTGGGCCAACACCATATTGAATTCCAACATTACCGATGGAGGACGCCACGTAAGTCATTTTCAGCCAGGTGTCCGGATACTTCTGATCACATAGTGTATAAGAAGGGAAGCAGCAACCACACGACAATCAGCACCTGACAGTGGGTGAGCGGCACTCCTCCGAGGGCTTGTTGATACTGAACCACTTGATACAGCTGGAAGCCATGAGTGTCCGCAGAAAGTTTTCCAGGTGGGGAGGGTGAAGAGGACTCTAAAATTACCACGTTCGAAGTAAATGAGTTGGTCATCTTCGAGACGTGTCGTCGCACAACAACTATGTTTTGTGAATGGCACAAGAAACTTATTACAATTCAGGGAATTGATACTTATCCACTCTGTATTTGTAATCAGGTGGATTGCTCTGACACTTAAAGAGTAAGAATCATATGAGGATTATATTTACCTTCCTGCAGTATTAAAATAGTTATGTATCTGACACATTTGATGATCTGAAATCACATTGCTATGCAACCAACAGAATGTACATTCCATCACAAGGAGAGGGGTGCGAGTGAGTGGAGCATGTGCACCCTGTTCCATCTTATGCCGCCTTGTTGGCAACTATGCCGAAGCTTCAGATATTCTTTCTTAAATCCTTGAACGTGACCTGACAAATGGAGATAATCCTAAAAGGGAAGTACCGTATGTACACAGTTGTATTGTGACTGTGTAATTAAGTTGATGTAGTGTTATATCACAGCAGTGCTGGTAGAAACAACTGAGGTAATGGGCAAGGACGAAATGTCACTGCATGACAGTGGAAAACTGCGTTTTTCCATCTACATGCTCCCACCTTTCTGCATAGTGCACATGTAAGTTAGTGTATATTGTTGTGCATACGTACGGAACGATCTATATGTCTTCAGCTCATGTTAACACCAATAACATTCACAGCACTCCTAAGGAAGTAATACCTCTAAAATTAACAGTGCTACGCTCAGATGGAAATCTCCACGGTTTATCTGGTATTTATCTATCTGTTTGGTAGGTCACATGGAATTTCCTCCAATTTGAAAATTACGATTAACATCCATAATGGTCACCATTAAATTTTTACCCTCTCCCACGCCACATGACTTGAAATTCCAGCTTACCCACCGGCTTTTGCTTTGTAAGTGTGATTTCACACCTAAAGACCATCCTTCATTTCATCCAACTTATTTACAGTGAGCAAATTACGTACACATCTTCTTCGTGATATAGTTTTGACTAATTGTTTTGCTAAACATATCGCAGCCATGATACTGTGAATCGAATCTATAATGCTTTAGGACAGTGTCGATCGTCTGTGAATGCTTCAACTTCCTGTTTATGGTGAGAATTATGCAATTCTGTATTAAGCAACTCAAACGCCTCACTCCGCCCCGCAGTATTTTCCAGTTCTTCGGCGTGAAGTACGAGGGTGAGTCAAATGAAAACCTTAAATATTTTTTTGAATGTTATTTATTGTGCAGAAGTAGTACAAAGCTGTATCACTTTTCAACATAATCACCCCCACGCTCAATTCAAGTCCTCCAGCGCTTACAAAGTGCATAAATTCGTTTAGAAAAAAATTGTTTTGGTAGTCCGCGCAACCACTCATGCGCCGCGTGGCGTACCTCTTCATCGTAACGGAACTACTTGCCTCCCATTGCGTCTTGTCCAAACATATGGAAATCTTTGATGATGAGGAATGGCGCCATTCCTTGCTTGCTCTCCTCGTTTCCGGTTGGTGGAAGTGAACTCAGGTTTCGTCCCCAGTAACGACTCATGCAAGGAAGCCATCACCGTCTCGTTCAAACCGCCGAAGAAGTTATTCTCAAGCATCCACACGTCGTTCTCTGATTTCAGTAGTCAGCTGCCATGGCACCCATCTTGCAGACACTTTGTGAAACTGGAGCACATAATGCACAATGTGGTGTACTGATCCATGACTAATCTGTAAACATGGTGCAATGTCATTTAGTGTCACTCAGCGGTTTTAATTCACTATAATTTCAACTCCTGCAATGTTCTGTGGAGTCACATTTCGTTGTGCCTGGCCTGGACGAGGAGCATCTTCCACCGAAGTCACACCATTTGCGAACTTCCTACTCCATTCGTAGACTTGCTGCTGTGACAAACATGCATCACCGTACTGAACCTCCATTCTTCGATGAATTACAATAGGTTTCACACCTTCACTACGCAGTTCCTCCCTGGTGCAAGTCGCATATGGCGCGGCCATCTTTATGCTGATACTGCGACGGTATGTGTGCATCTGCACTATGCTGCCACCTACAGGCCATTCTGCACGCTGCTTTTAGCATGCTTGCCAACTTACAGGATAACGGCGCGAAATTTCGAGTTGTTATTACAAATTTAAGGTTTTCATTTAACTCACCGTCGTAGGTACTTGTGCTGCGACGGATCATTTCCCCTATGACTGTACCTTGTCTGTGAATCCATAAAGATGCTTTCAGAAATAGTTAAAGTGCTAACATTGTTATTATATATCTTAATTAATATTTCTCTCCCGAGGAAAAGAGGAGAAGAATTTTGTTTCCATTCTTCGCTGTTGCTAAGCGCCAACCAATTTCCATATAAAATTTCTAGTTTTGTGAAGAAACTGTAACACCAGAGTTCAAAGTCCACTGCAGTAGCATTTATGCTAAAACGGTCAACCAAGCAAAAGCACTCTAGGATACTCCGTCGTTAGTGACATAAAACGGATACGTTGCTTACCTTCCCCACTGCCATAGAAAATGATGTATCGGTTGCTGGATTCGTTCAGACGTCCTCTCACTGTGTTGACACTGCGTGCAGTTCTAACGATCGCAGTGGCCGGTGAATGAGACTGCTGCGACCAACGAGTGGTTAGAAAACGCGGGAGGAGGATGATGGATAGCGTCACTGGTATAATGGAGTGGTGATCCGTCATACATCTACATCAGACACGTTTCGCTAATGGCACACCTTCACGAGACGAATGTTCATCGACGTTCTACTTGTTTTCTTCGATAGCTCATCCATTTTGCTCCTCGCTTGTATCGTTTATGATGTATTGCGCATGATGCATGTTTATAACATCAGCTATCCTCCCCATCGGTGGACCTGAGGAGAGCTTCAGTTTCGTACTTTCACTCTTGAATTGTCGCACATGTTTCGGTTCATTTTTAGAAATTTCGCCAATGGTGTCCCAGGCTGATCTTGAACTCCCATGATGAGATACTTTTTGACCTTTTACTTAGAAGTTTTGTAAGTCATATTTCCTAGGTTTTCTTTTTTCCATTAAGACCGTTAGATACTGAAGAGCCAAAGAAAGCGTACCCCATCCTGATATCGTGTGGGGACTCCGCAGACATGCAGAAGAGACACAACGCCACATGACATGGACTTCGCTGGTGTCTGAAGTAGTTCTGGAAAGAAGTGATACCATGAATTCTGCAGGACTGTCCATAAATCCATAAGAATACCAAGAGGTGGAGATCTGAAGAGCACGTTGCATGGCATCCCAGATATCCTCAATAATGGTCCCAACTGGAGAGTTTGGTGGCCAGAAGAGTGTTCCTGGAGCCACTCTGTAGCCATTGTGGACGTCTGAGGTGTCGAATTGTCCTGCTGGAATTGCCCAAGTCCGCTAAAATGCACAATGGACATGAATGTATGCAAGTGATCATATAGGATACTTATGTACGTGTCACTTGTCAGGTCGTATCTAGACGTACCAGGGGTCCCATATCACTCCAACTGCACACGCGCCACACCATTACAGAGCTTCCACCATCTTGAACAGTGCCCTGCTAAAATGCAGGTGCCATGGATTCATGAGGTTGTTTCCATACCGATGGACGTCCACTCGCTCGATACAATTTGAAACGAGACTCGCCGGATCAGGCAAAATATTTGCAGTCATCAACAGTCCATCGTTGGTGTTGACGAGGCCAGGCGAGAGGTAAAGGTTTGTGTCGCGCAGTCATCAAGGGTACACGAGAGGGCCATCGGCTCCGAAAGCCCATATCGATTATGTTTCGTTGAATGGCTCGCATGCTGACCCTTGTTGATGGCCCAACATCGAAATCTGGAGTAATCTGCTGATGAGTTGCACGTTGAACGATTCCAGTCTTCGTTGGTCCCTCTCTTGCAGGATCTCTTTCCGGCAGCACTCACGTCGGAGGTTTGATGTTTTACGGGATTCCTGATATTCATGGTACACTTGTGAAATGGTCGTACTGGAAAATCCCCACTTCATCGCTACCTCGGAGATGCTGTGTCGCATCGCTCGTGCGCCAACATCATGTTCAGACTCACTTAAATCTTGTCAACCTGCCGTTGTAGCAGTAGTAACCGATCTGACAACTGCGCCGTACACTTGTTATCCTATATAGGTTTTGCCGACCGCAGCACCGTATTCTGCCTGTATACACTGTATTTGAATTCGCATGCTTATACAAATTTCTTTGGCTGTTCAGTATAGATATCTTATGGTGACTACCCGTTATCAAGAATTATCTCTCAGTTCTAAGCGTAATAATGTGAACGACATCCAGAAAATATCTTTGAGTTACAGTGCGTCATTCGAAACAAATACATATGGCGATGAAACAGTAATTTACACCTTAAGAATCATGTATTACTAGGTGCCAAAGATGATCAGAACGTATTTTGGAACCACAGTAGGGACTGAATTGGGTTTCCAGTTCTAGCAAGAAAGGCTGTTGCTCCTAATGGGAAGATTACAGCTAAGTACCTATCGTGACTGGAACATAATACACCAAAATGTGGGCATGTTAATAACAACTATGAGATCAGCTGATGCATTCGATACCACTTAACCAGTCCACAACAAATTTGTAACATGTCAGCCAACACTAAACATTAGTTAACGCAGCAGTTCAATGTGCCATGAGATGTCTACGCAAACACGCACCCATACTTTCACATCCCAATGCATCCTATACCTCTGGCCACGCTACAGATCAGGCTGTCACCAAAACCTACATTTCAAAAACAAATACAGACGCAACAGAAATATTGTGTGTTGTGTTTGCTTTCGGATTATGTACATATGACGTCATACGCGACGGTATCATCACCTTACAAGATGTAGGTGACATCTAGTATGGGTATATTCAGCCCGCTCGGTTTGCCGTGCGGTCTAACGCACGGCGTTCCGGGCGGGAAGGAGCGCCTGGTCCCCGGCACGAATCCGCCCGTCGGATTTTGTCGAGATCCGTTGAACCGGCCAGGCTGTGGATGGTTTTTAGGCGGTTTTCCATCTGCCTCGGCGAATGCGGGGTGGTTCCCCTTATTCCGCCTCAGTTATAGTAAGTCGGCGATTGCTGCGCAAACAAGTTCTCCACGCACGCGTACACCACCATTACTCAACCAGCCAACATAGGGGTTACACTCGTCTGGTGTGAGACGTTCCCTGCGGGGTCCACCGGGGGCCGAACCGCACAATAACCCTGGGTTCGGTGTGGGGCGGCGGAAGGGTGAAGTGGACTGCGGTAGTAGTCGTGGGGTTGTAGACAACTGCAGCAGCGGCGGGGACGGAGCCTTTCCGTCGTTTCTAGGCCCCCGGTTAACATACAATACAATAAATGGGTATATTCAGTTGACCCAAACTGTCAACATAAGTCTTTAAAGTTGACGACATACTCTAGTGTGATACTTCACAGCCTGATGTGCCGGACAAAAAGGTTGAGCTAGGCTGGCTGGCCGGTATGGCCGAGCGGTTCTAGGCGCTTCAGTCTGGAACCGTGCGATCGCTACGGTCGCAGGTTCGACTCCTGCCTCGGGCATGGATGTGTGATATCCTTAAGTTAGTTAGGTTTAAGTAGTTCAAAGTTCTAGGGGACTGATGACCTCAGATATTGAGCCCCATAGTTCTTAGAGCCATTTGAACCATTTTTTTTTAGTTATGCTGCACTTGTGAGACTTCCTTTAAGTCATAGAATACTGACAAGTGCTTTGACAGGGGTGTCATTTCAACAGATAAACTGACAACTGAATGGCAGTTTCTGGAGATCTGTGAGCGTATAGTCCTTCCGTCATAAACGATCTTTCTGTTAACATGCAGCTTCATTGACAACTCAGGAATACATATGACGGACACCCGAGCGTATTCTTAAAAGTTTCTTAAGAGAATTCGACGTGTAAGTCGTTACGTCAGGCGCCTGGCTCTGACTGGCTGGCGCTTTTGCTCGAGCCGGCGTCAAGTCCTGCCGTGGCGTACTCTGGCGAGCTTGTGTTCCCCGCGCCTGCTCTGATGACCAGTCATTTGGGAAGGATAGAGTTAACTCATTGGAATTGGCACTGCAAATTGAGCTCGCCGACGAACAGGAAACGATGGAAATTTCAGCATACTGACAGTCAAGAGTGTGTGGAAAGCGATCAAAACTTACCGTCCAGGGGCGTTCAGAGGGTGTTCACGATTCCGAGTCTCGTTATGGAGCGGATTCCCATTCCCATCTTACTTTCGAATTGTGATTCTTCTTGCCGTTCATGATTGTCAACTTCTCCTGCGTATTCTCTTTCTAGCTTTGAATTCTATTAACATCTCAGTCTATTTCCATCTCGGTTTTTATACATTCAGTTTGATTCCTGTATTCATTCCGATACCAGTTCTCGCTTTCTGACATCCTCACTTTTCATTCTGGTTTGGACGCATTCTTTTCAGTACAAAGTTCGGGGTTCTACTATTTGATCTCAAGCTGCAAGTAGGTGGGCACAGATTACTGAAGGCTTCCGACGCCGTTTGAGCAAACGGGTTCACCGAATGGTGGTAGTAGCCTAGAGAATGGAGCAGCATTGATCTCCGGTGGGGTCGGTAAACTAACTCAACAAGCCACTAAACAGAAAGCAGCGTGTCGAGAGCAGGTTATGCTGGTCGTAAATCAGCGAGTACACTGAGATGCAGAGATAATAATCTGTCAACTGTCCATTAACAACCATGTGAATATGGCCAGCCCGCCTAGACAACAACACACCAGGCCACAATAGACCAGCTACCGATTACATCACCCAACACGTAGCGCGACCAAATGTGTAATTACTCCGCCAGATGTCCTATTACGGATTCCTGTGAAACTGGTCCCGGGAACTCTGTTTTCATAAGTTATATCTCTTAGACATGATGTTGAGAACAGACCTAAACTTTTCACTTCACTTCTCGTAGAACAGCTACAGCATCACTGAGTATGGCTGTAAATGGGAATGAATGCAAAGAAAGGCAGGAAGATGTTTCTACCAAGAGCGACAAGAGACAGATTTCGTCACGAAAATTTCATCTCCAGCACTGATCATGTTGAACATCAATGGGCAAAGTTCAAGAGCATCGTAGAATAGGCTTTAGATATGTATATTCTTAGCAAAGAGTGGAAAAGACACATCGTTGCTCCAATCGTGGTGAGACCTGATACGAAAACAAAGAGAACTGCACTGAAAATTTAAATGTAGCCGAACCGTTACAGAAAGATAAAAATTAAACTGAGCCAAAATTAGTGTAAGGAGGTCTTACGTGTAGCGTTCAAGGAATACAAAAGTGACAAACTGGTTCAAATGGCTCTGAGCGCTATGGGACTTAACATCTGAGGTCATCAGTTCCCTAGAACTTAGAACTACTTAAACCTAACTAACCTAAGGACATCACACACATCCATGCCCGAGGCAGGATCCGAACCTGCGACCGTAGCAGCAGCGCGGTTCCGGACTGAAGCTCCTACAATCGCTCAGCCACAGCGGCCGGCATGAAAGTGACACTCTAGGTACCAGCTTGACAAAACGTCCTTGGAAGTTTTGACCTTACGTTAAAACAGTAAACGAATCGACATCATCTGCGCAGATACACTGGACCATCATGTCACGGAAACAGAAAATGATGCAGAAATACTAAACGTTTTTTTCCAAACTGTTTCCCTCCTTTAAATCATCGTACGAATGACAACACGACACATATCGAAATCAGAGACCAACGGTTAGAAAAACAACCGAAATCTGATAGAATTATGTTTTCCTTTAGACACATGAGTCTCAGCGTTATGGATGACTCAGCGAAAATAATCGAAGCTGAAGAAATGGGCTTATATCCGAAACCCAGAACGTGCAGTAATCATAATAAAATTTTTGAAACAAGGAAAAACAGTGGTATCTAGTTAAGTGAATTAAAATTTGTCTCAACTGAAACTGTGCAAACGAAGTCGCTTAACAAATGGAAGACCACTTGAACTGACGGGATAGCAATTCGATCCTAGAAAGAGTATCCGAAAGAAGTTGCCCTCTTCAGGGAGCACTATATCGAGGTTCTCTTGAGAAGT
The DNA here is from genome assembly GCF_021461385.2 of Schistocerca piceifrons. NCBI lineage: Eukaryota > Metazoa > Arthropoda > Insecta > Orthoptera > Acrididae > Schistocerca > Schistocerca piceifrons. Next base: position 70,595,661 of record NC_060144.1, on the reverse strand, counting down.
GAGGCGTTCCTAATGACTGGAAAAACACGCAGATCATTCCCGTTTTCAAGAAGGGTTGTCATATAGACGCACAAAACTATAGACCTATATCTGTCACGTCAATCACTTGCACAATTTCATGCTCACGTATTACAAGATTAGTGAAAACCGAAAATCTCCTTTGCAGGTATCAATACGGGTTCCGAAAATAGCGATCGGGCGAAACCACCTCGCTGTGTTCGTCCACGAAACACAGAAAGTCGTAGATACACGTGCCCAGGTGGATGCCGTATTCATTGACTTCGGAAAAGAATACGGACAGAAATTTTCAGACGAGAAAGTAACTTCGCACTTGCCCCACGGAGTATTATACGTAGGATAGTTACTTTCATAGACGGGGGGGGGGGGGGGGGGGAGGGGAGCGCGGTGATCAACAAGTAAGGCAACACATTTTTTAAGATTGAATCTTCTAATTTCGCGAGAACCGATGGGCGATCTGTTTAACGGTTAAAAGCCACTCAAGAGCCAAGGTTGCATTTTTTTTTATTTACTTAATGCAATCGGTTTCAGTAGATTGTGCTGCCTTCTCTTAAAATGTTTCGTAGTACAATATGTTCATTTCGCAGTGACCTCACGCACAAGATGTCATGTGGGTAAAAATAGGACATTATAAATGTTTGTCAATGCTGAAATATTTTATTAAAAAAGCGCCTCGTTCAACAGGCTATGTCATATATGTACATATTGCTCACAGATTCTTTTTCTGGAAGCAGGTTGGTTTGTTCAGGATTCAAACACACCATATTTTTCCTCACGCTTTTGGCTACAAAACCCAATTTTTCAACGAAATCTGCGTTCAATGCAATGGCCTTACGCAGCACTACTGAAGGGGGCGGGGGGGGGGGGCTGTATACCCTCATGGTACGACTCTCCAAGACGACGTCGCAGCCAACGTCTTGGTGCATCATTCACCTAATGCTTCACCACTCTGACTGCATCCTTCACTGGGCCAAACAGGTGGAATTTCGAATGTGCAAAATCCGGGTTGTGGCGTGGATGAGGAGGAATAGTCACATGAAGTTATATGATCTCGTCTCCGGTGTGCAGACTATTGTGAGGGTTGCGTTTTCATGGAGAAGGAGAAGTTCGTTGCATTACTGTGGCGACGAACGCACTGTGACGAGTTGATCGTTGCAGCATGAGAGAAGACACCAAACATAACAGTCCCTTCAGAGAGCCAAAAGGCCGTCGCCGTGACTTTACCTGTTGATGGTGCAGTTTTGAATTATTTCTTCGTAGGATAAGTGTTATGGTCAACTCCATGGTTTGGATTTTTTTGTTTCTGGTCTGAAGTCATGAACCAATGTTTCATCGCCTACGACGATGTTCGACAAACAGTTGTCACGATCATCCTCGTATCGGTCATCCTCGGTCCCCCATAGATGCTCTTTATGGTCTTCTGTTTGGCGGCGAAGAACCCAGCGGGCACGCACCTTCGAGCATCCTGACAGATGGACGAGTGTGTCAGCACTACCAACAGAGACGTGCAGTTGAGCAGCGATGTATTTGATTGTGATCCGTCGATCAACTCTAATGAGAGTGTCCGCACGTTCCAACAATGCAGGTGTCACAGCTGAGTGCGGACGGCCGGTACGCGGGAGATCGGAGAAGGTGCGCGTCACCTTGTTGCGATGATGACAGACGACTGGCCCAACGGCTCAGCATGCTTTTGTGGACCGCCAGTTCTCCGCAGACATTCTGCTAGCGCCTATGAATATCTACGATGCTCTGGTCTCCTGCCAAAAGAAACTCAATGTCACCTACTTGGTACGTACCTCCGTTACAGACGCCATTTTGAAGGCTACGAACTTCTTGACGCTGTAGGGGCTGAAACGGGAATATTCCACGATGTCCCACAACAAATTCCGCATTTTTCCAACCGTAAATTTGCCGAGAAAATAAATGTGTTGCATTACTCATTGAACGCACCCCGTGTAAATAATCTAGTAGATACGAGTAAAGTCAAAAGTTTCGTGAAGCATTTCATGGGAGATGCTTTTGTATACTGGGAAGTGGAATAGCAAGAAAATTTTAGCAAAATGCAGGAGCATCTGCAGAGGGTCGACTCTTGTGAGGGAGTGTTAATTGACCCTTAATATAAATAAATGTAATAAAGTGCGATTACATCGGCAGGAACAGCCTTTATTGTTTGATTAACAATTGCAGAACTATTACTGGGAGCAGTTACTTCCATAAAATATCTAGGTGTGTGCATACGGAGTGGTTTCAAGTAGAACGACCACCTAAATTTAATAACGTGTGAGAGATGCCACACGGATCGATTGGAAGAATTCCCAGGAAATTTAGTCCGCCTACAAGGAAAGTAGGTTACAAAGCACTCGTTCGACCACAACTTGTATACTGTTCCTCAGTATCAGATCTGAACCAGATAGGACTGACAGAGAAAATGCAGAACAGCCCAAGCAGAGCAGCACACTTAGTTACACGTTCACTTGCTAAGCTCACAGCCAACTCCAGTGGCACCCGCTGCAACAGAGAAGTTCTGCTTCATGCTATGGTCTACTGTTAAAGATCCGAGAGTACAGTCCTTGAAGAGTCAACATGTCTATTGCTTCAAAATGGTTCAAATGGCTCTGAGCACTATGGGACTTCTGAGGTCATCAGTCTCCTAGAACTTAGAACTACTTAAACCGGACTAACCTAAGGACATGACACACATCCATGCCCGAGGCAGGATTCGAACCGGCGACCGTAGCAGTCGCGCGGTTGCAAACTGTAGCGCCTAGAACCGCTCGGCCACTCCGGCCGGCGTCTATTGCTTCCTCCTACGTATATCTAGCTAAAAGATCATGAAGGTAAAATTAGAGATGTTCGAGCCCAATGGTGGATTACCAGCAATCGTTCTACCCTCGAACTACCCGCGTCTGAAACAAGAGAAGGGGAAGTGATTCTGGTACACAAAGTGCCGTCCGCCGTAAGCTGTCTTGCGGAGTATAGATGTAGTTGTTAAGGGAGGTGTACATGTGTCACCTTGCACATGAATACAATTATCCTTACCCTCTACTCTCGTTTAAATTGAGTCCTATTTGCATAATCGATTACTACATTTTAATACCCAAAATGAGACCATTTTATTGAATTTTAATCGATTACTTCTATTTTTGCCAATCGTGGGCCTTTTCGTATAATTTAAATCCACTACTTTAATAGTAAGCCTCACAGAAATTACTTTAGAAAAATTAAAGTTTGAATGAACAGATCAATGAACCTGTGTCAACGCAAATAGCTAATTGACTTGTTATGGAAATTTTCCTGCAGCTATCTTGAGAATGCTGTACTTACCGTTAGAATTAAGTGGGGGATTGTTTTAAGATCCACGATGCGTTTTTGCGCTCATTAGTGCTTGAAGGAAGTGAAATATTGTTTCTTGAAGTTGGTTATTGAACTTCTTGAACATTTGTACCTGTGGAAGCACGAGATGAATTCATCCACTTGAACGCCAGGATTGTGCCCAATGTCACATTATGTCCGCACTATACATGTGGTCCGAAAAACAGCTTTAAGCCGATACTCATGATAAACCACAATGATCAATGAAGATGTTACTACTGTTACTACAATATGCATCAATGAGTTCATACGTTGCATTACTGGTCGCTGAACTGCTAATTATGTCATGAAACCAGTGTCGTTGAGAAAAAAGAAATTCAGATATAGTATTATACAGCATTGAACGAAATTTACTGTACACTGGGGGAGTGTATGCCACAGACAACAGTGCAAACAATTAAAAGCAAAATAAAACTGTTTTCGTATAAAAAACTGTCTATGGTAATTCGAATACGAGACGTGCCGGCAGTGAGGATGTTAACGTAGCAAAAGTATAGTTCTTTTGACGAACTTCGACTCGACAGTTGCATGGAATCTCCGAGTACGTGACAACTTGTCGGCACAAGTTTTCCTTTCTCATCACAGTGTTTCTTTCTTACACTAATTCCCGTTTCCCAGTGTTCAGTGTGGATCGATAATCATTCTCACTTATTCTTAGTTCATTTCGAAGCGAGGTTTTTTCCCTAAAATATTATTTTCGAAGAAATGTCAGACTTTCCCTCTCCTCCCATCCTCATCCAATTTATCATCCGTAATGACCGATTATTTCGTTTCATTCCACGGCGTATAATGCAGTGGCAGAGAAATAAAAGACTGTTATTTTCTTTTTGGAAAATAGCTTGCTTTCTCTGCTTGGAGGTGTTCTATGAGACATTTGAGCACACATGATACTTCCCATTCGTTGTAGTGCATGCTACGTTACACGTGATTATTTGTGCCCATATTGTTGTATGTGCAAATGTTGAGCACTCTTAGTTGCACCCATATTGTTGCACACACTTTATTGCATGCGCGTTGTTGTACACACTTTGTTTCACATGCCTTGTTGTCGAAACGTTCACTCACAGGCCTGCATTAGAACGGCGGGAATGCCTGCAGTTGCTTACTGTACAACGACCGCGGTGCGCCGACAAAATAATGTAAGTAAGAAAGAAGAAAACGCACTTTGTTATGCCATATTTTTGCATGGACTTTTTATGCACACACTTTGTTGGTCGCATATTGGTGTGTGCACTTTGTTGCATGTGCTTCGTTGCGCCCACACTGCCGTGCATGCGTTGTTACATGTACCTTGTTGTGTCCATGTTGCTGCAACTCTATGTTGCACACGTATTTTTGTACACGCATTGTTGTGTACCTACATTGTTGCACTTTCTTTGTGGGATGTGTTTTTGTACACGTCTTGGTTGCGTGATTTAAGATGCGTCTAAATGATCGCTAATGCACCGTTTGTAATATAATTCGTGCACGGCTGATTCATGTCCAACTTATAAGGGCAGAGAGCCTGCTCTTACTACCAGTTTCCTTCCTTATTTAACTTGATTTTGTAATCAGTTGAACAAAATCTCATAGAAGTTCGATTTCACTGCATTCTTTGCTTCTAGGAGTTTAACAATTTTGGCAGGAAGTGAACATTTAATCTTTTGTCAGTTACTACCATAAAATCACACTGTCCGCCCCCGGTAGCTGAGTCGTCAGCGCGACGGACTGTCAATCCTAAGGACCCGCGTTCGATTCCCGACTGTGTCGGAGATTTTCTCCGCTCAGGGACTGGCTGTTGTGTTGTCCTAATCATCATCATTTCATCCCCCATCGTCGCGCAACTCAAAAGACTTGCACCCGGCGAACGGCCTACCCGATGGAAGGCCCTCGTCACACGTCATTATTATCATTATTATAAAGTCACACTGGAGTATCTGAAATATATGATGTGAAATATCTACACTGTACCACTAACATTAGTTTTTCTCAGACATTAAGGTAGGAGTATTATACATGTAAACAAACACGCCTGAATAGCTGCCATGCCTATATCTGTTACCAAGGGATCAATAGAGGTTGCACGTAAAACACCCGAAGCCTTCAGTCAACGCCCAGGTTTCATTTCCATATCACATCGTGTTGGAGGGCTCAGAGTGTTTTTCGTATTGTAAGTGAAGATGTGAAGATCATGAGCAGTAACGTATATCCCAGAAATATGGCCCCCGTGCTGTCTTCTGACACTGAAAACTGACCGTAACCACATCCACAAACTTAGCTTTGTGGTAGCATTGATAGTCATCCTCACGTTGCATGCTCGACACCCGATGGCGACGTTATTATTGATAGCTAGGAGGTTTCTACATAATTAAATTATTTGCTAGTTTGTGCTTTTAGTCACGATGTGTAACTCAGAAGCTGCCACACACTGTATTTCACATTATTATTATTACTATTATTATTAGGAACCACAGTATGATTATTTTTTCCTGTTTCCATAAATTACTATTACGTTCGAATGCCTAAAAACACATTACGCTATTTAACTCTTACGAATATTTAAATGAAAGTAAAATAGTTTAGAAAAGGTAGAAAGGGAAGAAGAAGTAAGGGTACTAATGAGATTGCAGTGTGAAATAGATATGAAATTAATTGGTTACTAATCACGAAAACATGTTACATCATTAAAAAAATTGTGTTCTTATTCCTGGCATGATTTATCTGCACCACGATGAAAGACAACTGAGCAGCCTCAACGCATAACTCCGCATATGAAGCATTCCTTCATCCCCAACAACAGGTGTGAGGCTTGGAAAATGGCGTCCACATTTCGTGCATAAACTCTGAACTTGGAAAGTTCATGAAGCCTGAACTTCAGGTATTCTTCACCAAATCAAGAGTTAAAGTTCATGGTAAATCATAAGAAAATCATGTTCTCTGAGCTGACAGTTGGTCTGAGATATTCCATGCATATTTTTGTGTAGAAACTGAGAGATTACTCTTCTGGTCGATATGTTTAGATGTGAAGAAGCTTCAATGAAACCGAAACCGGTCGTAATTTACAAATATGTGTGATATAAACGGACAATAAGGTGTGTTGTACTACAGTCGATAGAGCGTTTTCCCTACGACAGACAACATGAAAATTTTTCATTAATATAAACCTTACTCGCAACAGGAAAAGTATATTGCTATAACATACACTAATAAGAACTCAGATCAGTACACTCATAACTTTTAGGAAGCTAAACTGAATATATCATAAGGTGCTACTGAAACATTGAGAGTAAGACTACGTCATGAAATATGTGACTAGCACCACGGAAACAGAGAGCCAAACGAATGTTTCACGATCAAAGTGATTTCTTGTTAATCGGGTATTTCGAGGGTTTCCAAGGCCGTGGAACTGTGTGATGACTGAGAACCTTTTATGAACGTAAATCAAGTTGTTTTTCATTGCAGTAGAAATATTAAAATAACCCAGATCATGCAAAAACTTGGCGTTCATTAAGTGCACCGTATGTCACAATAATTATTGCTTTACATGTTTCTACGATCCCGTGAGGAGTTTGATGGTCTCTCATCGGGCGCCTCTCCAGGTAGCGGATAGTGGAATGCTCACCAGATATGGCAGTTACTGGGGAAATAAAATAACTGGGGTGGAGCAAAACAGCAGCTGCTGCCTTGTAGAATGATATTGGTTTATCGGAGGGCTCAGGGAATAAACCATGACAAAAAATTCTCATTTACGTTAGGCCTAGCAAGCCAGTAAAGGAGCTTATTAGAAGTTGCTTTCAAGACACACTAGGACCTTGGAGCGCGATCAACTAGATTAAGACCAGCATGAGCAGACCCACTTCAGGGCTGATGGCCTATGGCCTAATGACAGACAGGACCTTGCAAAACTTACTCAGCCTCACAGGAAAATGTTAACAACTAGCGAACTTTATGGAAAGAAGAAAATTAATTATACTAGGGGTGAGTGAAACAAAATGGAAAGGGAAGGGCATGAAGAAACTAAGGAACAGTATACACTGTACTGGCATGGAAACAACAGAGAGATAAAGAATGGTGTAGGTTTCATCACGAATAAAGATATAGAAGGAGTCACCGACATTCAGTCCATTAGTGAGAGAATAATGAAGATGACTTTACATTTAGGGAAAGAAAAGCTAACTGTAGCACAGGTGTATGCACCTCAAAGTAGATGTTGTCAAGAGGATAAGAACCAGTTTCCTTAAGATTTGGAAAAAGTCATTAGTAAAGAGAAATTGATCATCATAGGAGACCTAAATGCACAGACTGGGTCAGAGAGAACAGGATATGAGAATGTCAGGGGGCCCCATGGAAATAGCAGAAGAAATATAGATGGGGAGCATCTCCTTGACGTCTGTATAAGGAATGGGCTGCTGGTGAAAATCAGTTGGTTTGAGAAGATACAGAGCCATAAGATAACACGATAGAGCTGGGATGAATTACAAAAGTCTGTAATTGATTATGTCATCTTAGATGAAGAGAGAAGTAGAATGGTAAGTGATGTCAGAGTAATCACTAGCGAGAGCCTGGACAGTGATCACCACCTATTAGTAGCGGACTTACATGTGCCAAAACTACAGAACAAGAAAATGCCAAAAATCAAAGTATGGGAACTCCAGAAAACAGAGAAGAGAGCTGAATATCATAAACTGATAAAATTCCTGTTGTCAAGAGATGAAAGGAAAAAATCGAGAGGCAGTATGGACTAGATTAAGGGACACATTGGTAAAAGAAGCCACCCAAGTTTGCGGAAAGACAAGTATGATGACAAGAGAGTAGGAAACAATTTGGTGGAATGAAAGTGTGAGAGCAGTAATCAGGGAATGAGATCTCTTCAGGAAAGAGAGGGATCGGGAGAAAAATAAACCGGAACTCATTAGAGATGAGGAAAATATCAGAAACCTCGAACAAATGTACCGAATCAAAAAACTGGAAGTTAAAAGAACAGTCAAGGAAGAAAAGACCAAAGCTTTGAAGATCTTCACTCAGAAATTGGAGGAGGGCAGTAGAGGAAATAAGAAACTGTTGTATAAGGTTATCAGAGGTAAAAGGAAATCAATGAATAACATAAAAGCACTTGGAGATGAAAATGGAAATCTGGTTAGGACAGAAAGCGACATGAGAGAAGTCCTGGAAAACCATTTTGATCACCTATTAAACACATCAGTTGAAGAACCAAATACAGAACTGGAAATGCAAATTTACAATGAGAAACCTCCCATCACCTGGACAGAAACAGAGGCAGCTTTAAAATCTATGCCTAAAGGAAAATCTTCAGGTGCAGATGAAGTGAACGCAAACATGATAAAGGCAACAGGTATCCGAGGCAAACAGTGGCTGCACCGAGTACTCATTGTCATATGAGCAGATAACATAACATAACATATCGCTAAATAAATAAGTAATACAATAGTTTGTGACTGGCAGCGGTGATTTAACAAAACCTTTACAATTTTATGGGATAATCACGGACGAAAAGTAGTCAAAATGGCTTCAAAAACATAATACCTGCGGATTGGAACAAGGGTGTAGTGATTCCTCTGGTTTGAAAGACGGCAGGAGGAAACCCACCAACTATAGGGGAATAACCCTATTGTCTCACGGGCTGAAAATACTTGAAAAGATCATAGAAAAGAAACTGAGAACTACCATAGAACCAGAGTTGGAGGAGGAAAAATATGGCTTCAGAAGAAACAGATCAACAGTAGATGTAATTTTTAGCACCCACATTGATGGAAAAGTATTGGGAGCAGGGCAGGAACCTGGTCATTGTATTACTGGACTTAGAAAAAGCCTATGATAGTGTTATAAGAGATAAGATCTGGGAATGCCTGAGGAAAAGGAATGTGCCTGAAGAGCTCATAAAAAAATTCATATGTTATACAAAGATTGTACAATTTTGGGAAGAACGATCGTCATGGTTTGAGACCAAGAGTGGAGTTCAGCGACGAAGTGCACTGTCCCCACTACTATTCATCACTATTATGGACACCATAACGAAGAATGTCAAGGAGAAGTCAGGTGAACTGAAGGCAGATGTCTTTGCTGATGACATCATGATTTAGGGTGAAACTGAAGAGGAAGTACAGATCAGACTTGATGAATGGAAATCTCAGTTCCAGAAATATAACCTCAATACCAGCAAGACTTAGACAATGGTGATGCAGTCAACAGAGATAGGCAACAGGCAAGTGTAAAACTAGGAGACCACCAGCTAGAGTGTGTGGACAGCTTTCCTTACCTTGGAAGTGTAATTTCCGGCGATAATGAAATGAAATCTTCAACAGAGTGTAAAAAGGATCTGAATTCAACCAACAAGTAAGATCCCTTTTATGCGATGACTTGATCACAAAACCGCCCAAATGGCTCAAATAGCTCTGAGCACTATGGGACTTAACATCTGAGGTCATCAGTCCCCTTGAACTTAGAACAAGTTCAACCTAACTAACCTAAGGACATCACACACAGCCATGCCCGAGGCAGGATTCGTACGTGCGACCGTAGCGGTCGCACGGTTCCAGACCGAAGTGCCTAGAACCGCTCAGCCACAGAGGCCGGCAAACCGGCGTAACTGATGATGTTTAAAAGCTGTTTCATACAAATATTGACCTGTGGTATTGAAACATGCACCCTTACAAAAAGGGAATCATCAAGGCTGCAAGCAGAAGAGATGGAATTCCTAAGATTCGTCATCCAGTAGACCAAGATGGGCATAGAAATGAGAATCGGAGGAAAGAAGCCTAAGTAAAGGCATTCCTATTAGATTGAATTGGTGCACCTATACTTCGTCAGGTGATGAGAATGGAGTCAACTAGAACAGCCAAAATAAATTTGGAAAGACAGGTGGAAGGGAAATGACATCAAGGAAAACCTCGAACCAGATTGATGGACTCGATCAAGGCTGATGTAGTGACCAGAGGATAGACAGTGGATTATGTTTTCCGTGAACAGATGTATCTAGACAGAACGAACAGGAAGAGGCTCATTACCAGTACGCGGGAAACTGGAAATGTTGATTGATTTGGACGATGATGTTTCTACGATCAGTGTGATCCTGATTCGTGCAGCGCTCCGTAAGAGTCACAAATGTAGGCACAATAATGTCAATAAACAGACTATTTTGATACGATTCAAAAGTGTATCTCTTTTTTATTTCCAATGTGGTTACAAAAATATTTTTCCTGTTTTTTAGGATAAACATTATGCAAATAATAAGTGAATCATTAGATATTGGTAATCTGGACAAACATAATAAATCTCGTGTCAGAGTTATGGAGAATAGAGAAAAAAGAAGTACCCGCAGCGAGATTCGTTCCAGACACCTTGCGTTTACGAAACTGAGCACTTACTCACTTGGCTACGGGCTTCTTTCCTGTTAGCGACCACACAATAGCATATATAAGGACGCTTAAAACTTTCAAACGCGATTTTGTCGAAAAACGACTGAGAGTTGCGCCTTCCTGTTTGCGTAAGTTGAAGTCTTAGCCATGCTCTCCAAACCCTGACAACGATGAGGGCAAGCACGCAAGGTACCCTTTTTAGCGCTGTAGAGTCCTCAGAACAGTAGCTTTGGCACCATACGCCCAAATTTCCTGCTTGCAGGTATCAGGGGGAGCGAGGAGAGAGGCAGGGAAGAGAATGTAAATGTAACTTAGCACACACACACACACACACACACACACACACACACACACACACACATACGAATACAGACACGCTTAGCTCTTGCAATCTCACAATGGGAAGGCTTCAGACATGACCAACCGATTCGTCTCAAATTTGGCAGGTCACTTCAGTGCAACTTAAAACGAAGAACTGTAAGATATTTTGGCTCAGCACCCGTTTCTGAGAAAATCACTCCTAAAGGTTGTAATGAGCAGTTGACACAAAATTGTCGGGATCGATAGATAATTGTAAACAGAGCATTTATCATCATCAGGTATGGGATTTGCAAACGCATACTTTTCCAGAAGTCGAGGAAAGAAACTCTTACAAATGCCACTTATGTACCCTCATGTTAACACTTTTAGCGGAGAGCGCCGATAGCGCAGTTCACTTCGAGCGCCGGGCGCGAAGGTTCTTGTTTATGGCTAGCATGAGTTTCTTAGAAGTAGATACCTTAGGGGTTGCGAAGCAACTCAAATCGCTTGATACGGGCAAGTCTTCAGATCCAGATTGTATACCTATTAAGTTCCGTTCAGATTACGCCGATACAATAGCTCCCTACTTAGCACCCATATACAACCGCTCGCTCACCGATAGATCTGTACCTACAGATTGGAAAATTGCGCAGGTCGCACCAGTGTTTAAGAAGGGTTGTAGGAGTTATCCATCTAACTACAGACCTATATCATTGACGTCGGTTTGCAGTAGGGTTTTGGAGCATATACTGTATTCAAACGTTATGAATCACTTCAAAGGGAACGATCTATTGATAAGTAATCAGCATGGTTTCAGAAAACATCGTTCATGTGCAACGCAGCTAGCTCTTTATTCTCACGAATAATGGCCGCTATCGACAGGGGATCTCAAGTTCATTCCGTATTTCTAGATTTCCGGAAAGCTTTTGACACCGTTCCTCAAAAGCAACTTCTTATCAACTGCGGGCCTATGGGGTATCGTCTCAGTTGTGCGACTGGATTCGTGATTTCCTGTCAGGAAGGTCGCAGTTCGTAGTAATAGACGGCAAATCATCGAGTTAAACTGAAGTGATATCAGGTGTTCCCCAGGGAAGCGTCCTGGGACCTCTGCTGTTCCTGATCTATATAAATGACCTGGGTGACAAATCTGAGCCGTTCTCTTAGGTTGTTCGCGGATGATGCTGTAATTTACCGTCTAGTAAGGTCATCCGAAGACCAGTATCAGTTGCAAAGCGATTTACAAAAGATTGCTGTATGGTGTGGCAGGTGGCAGTTGACGCTAAATAACGAAAAGTGTGAGGCGATCCACATGAGTTCCAAAAGAAATCCGTTGGAATTCAATTACTCGATAAATAGTACAATTCTCAAGGCTGTCAATTCAACTAAGTACCTGGGTGTTAAAATTACGAACAACTTCAGTTGGATAGACCACATAGATAATATTGTGGGGAAGGCGAGCCAAAGGTTGCGTCTCATAGGCAGGACACTTAGAAGATGCAACAAGTCCGCTAAAGAGACAGCTTACACTACACTCGTTCGTCCTCTGTTAGAATATTGCTGCGCGGTGTGGGATCCTTACCAGGTGGGATTGACGGAGGACATCGAAAGGGTGCAAAAAAGGGCAGCTCGTTTTGTATTATCACGTAGTAGGAGAGAGAGTGTGGCAGATATGATACGCGAATTGGGATGGAAGTCATTAAAGCAAAGACGTTTTTCGTCGCGGCGAGATCTACTTACGAAATTTCAGTCACCAACTTTCTCTTCCGAATGAGAAAATATTTTGTTGAGCCAAACCTACATAGGAAGAATGATCATCAAAATAAAATAAGAGAAATCGGAGCTCTAACAGAAAGGTTTAGGTGTTCGTTTTTCCCGCGCCCTGTTCGGGAGTGGAATGGTAGAGAGATAGTATGATTGTGGTTCGATGAACCCTCTGCCAAGCACTTAAATGTGAATTGCAGAGTAGTCATGTAGATGTAGATGTAGATTTCACTTTCGATAAAAATGACTCTGAGAACTATGGGACTTAACATCTGTGGTCATCAGTCCCCTAGAACTTAGAACTACTTTAACCTAACTAACCTAAGGACATCACACACATCCATGCCCGAGGCAGGATTCGAACCTGCGACCGTAGCAGTGGCGGGGTTCCGGACTCAGCGCCTAGAACCGCTAGACCTCACTTTCCATAGCTTCGCTTGTCTGAAATTTTCCTCGTTACTGTTGTTCTGTCTGCCGAGTGAGCCATAGCGCCTCCGCTCAGCCTTACTGTTTACTGTATGTCTACTTGCAGCGGCGTCGGCCGCTCCGCTATGGCTAGCGTGGTTTCCACGAGTTTTCCAGTAAAAGGTACTGTGCGCTTCACTTTCAATAAAACAACGCGACACGTGCAGCCCGGGTCTCTAGAAACCCACGATTGGCTTGTCTATACATTTCATGTGGACTTTGATCAGGTCCACACCGCTTAGTTTGATGCAGACAAGTAAGTGTTTTACGTGAATTTACGCATCCCCTTCACGTTGAAAGATTACTGTCGCGACATGGTCTAAAACCCCTTCAAGCATCACGATAATTCTGTTAGTATGGTGTCACTCGCAGATGCTGAAACTGACTATACCAGTGTTCGAGTGTTCAACTTGCCACCGAAAGTCGATGATAACATTCTAAAGGACATATTGACTCCTTATGGAAACTTGAAAAACGTCCGTCGTGAATGCTGGTCTACTCAGCACAGATTATAGTGTTATAGTGGAATTCGTTCCGTGGAAATGCATGTCAAACGCAATATTCCATCACATTTACAAGTGTGTGGTTACCTCGTTCGTCTCATGTGTACTGGTCAAGTGGGAACCTGCTTCTCCGCGCGGGATTAGCCGAGCGGTCTCAGGCGCTGCAGTCATGGACTGTGCAGCTGGTCCCGGTGGAGGTTCGAGTCCTCCCTTGGGCATGGGTGTGTGTGTTTGTCCTTAGGACAATTTAGGTTAAGTAGTGTGTACGCTTAGCATTTAAGTCCTATAAGATTTCACACACATTTGAACATTGCTGGAACCTGCTTCCTATGTAACGAGTTGCCAGCGGTGGGTTTTTGTATTAAAGCCGTCGTTAGTTCAGTGTCGTAAATTGACCGTAGCTGATCTCGTTCCTTCCACTCCCGCCATCGGACCTACTGTTGCTTCGGATCGTAATGAGCAAAAAGTAAATTCTGACAATCGTGGCAATGAATTTCCGCCTTTACCACCACGGCAGGTTCAGAATCCTGTTGCCTCAGGACAGAACCTGTAGCGCTGACAAACAAGCGACGTCGCACTCAAGATGGTGATGGTGAGAATTTGGCTGCGCATTCTGCGCCAACATCCGCATCGATAGTGTCCTCTGTTCCTCTCGATGCTGGGATACCTCTCGTCCTTGGTAGGGTGAGTGGCGAAGACGTTCTCTCCACCATCCCTCCTGCTCGCAAAGTAGCTCCTTCTGAGCTGCCTGTGTGTGACAAGGGAGCGGGGTCCCCCACCCCTACGTCTTTGTGTCGTCCGTTACAGTCTGAGCCGATGCAATGTCCTCCTGCTCCTTCGTCTTCAGCCATCAATGGTTTCCTGAATTTGCCGGTTACAGCAACTAGCGAGGATAATAAAATTAGCGATCAAGTATCACCTGTTGCATTGGCAGTTCCACAGAATGCTACAGCCTTAGTGACTGGAACGCATTACATGACCATTGTTCTAAGGGCAGGAAGCTGTGGCTATGACCTCTCCCGCACCTCCGTCTGCAGTGGCCGCCATGCCACGTGGCCAACAGAAACAGCGTATACAAACATGACTGTGCGGTGGCAAGTAAGTAGTCTAAGAAAAAAGGTTGCGATGACGGTGTTTCTGGTCCCCTGATGTTTCATTCCTCTGTGGATTCCGCACTGGACCTTTACTCTCAGCTGTCTACCTAATTCTTCTCGGACTTCCCGTACATGCTTGCATAGCTGTGATCAATTACTCAAGCCTGTCCGTTCCTTTTCTTAAATGTTAATCTTGTGGAAACAGCATTTCGACTGGCTTCCCTGCTTCAGTTCATATATCATTAATGTGCGGACGTAGTCTTCTCACAGGAGGCGTTAGTTAGGCATTTTTTATTACCTGGTTTTCGTGTGATCTTTAATGAAGCACCCGAATATTCTACGGTAACCGCCTTATTATTCGCGAAGGCATTCCTATTGCTCAGGTGGAAATGTTGGTTTCCGTCAGGGGTATAGGTTGTCGGCTGTTTAATCTTACCTTTGTTCTTTTATATGCTCTTTCTGGCACTGGTCGCGCAGTGGATCGTTAGCGATTTTGTGAAGAGGATATTCCTTAGCTGTTGCGTAAGATTCCTCCTTATACCCTGTCTGGTGGTGATTTTAGCTGTGTATTGCGTACTGCAGATCAATATCGTAATTTAATTTCTGTCGCGAATTACATGAATTGGTTCGCTCCTTACGCCTGCAAGACGTCTGGATATGTAAATACCCGACGTTAGTTACACTACTGGCCATTAAAACTGCTACCCCAAGAAGAAATGCAGATGAAAAACGGGTATTCATTGGACAAATATATTGAACTGACATGTGTGTACATTTTCACGCAATTTGGGTGCATAGATCCAGAGAAATCGGTACCCAGAACAACCACCTCTGGCCGTAATAACGGCCTTGATACGCCTGGGCATTGAGTCAAACAGAGCTTGGATGGCGTGTACAAGTACAGCTGCCCATGCAGCTTCAACACGATACCACAGTTCATCAAGAGTAGTAACTGGCGTATTGTGACTGGCCAGTTGCTCGGCCACCATTGACCAGACGTTTTCAATTGGTGAGATATCTGGAGAATGTGATAGCCACGGCAGCAGTCGAACATTTTCTGTATCCAAAAAGGCCCGTACAGGACCTGCAACATGCGTCGTGCATTATCCTGCTGAAATGTAGAGTTTCGTAGGAATCGAATGAAGGGTAGAGCTACGGGTCGTAACACATATGAAATGTAGCGTCCACGGTTCAATGTGCCGTTAATGCGAACAAGAGGTGACCGAGATGTGTAACCAATGGCACCCCATACCATCACGCCGGGTGATACACCAGTATGGCAATGACGAATACACGCTTCCAATGTGCGTTCACCGCGATGTCGACAAACACGGATGCGACCATCACGATGCTGTAAACAGAACCTGGATTCATCCGAAAAAAAAAATGACGTTTGCCATTCGTGCACCCAGGTTCGTCGTTGAGTACACCATCGCAGGCACTCCTGTCTGGGATGCAGCGTCAAGGGTAACTGCAGCCGTGGTCTCCGAGCTGATAGTCCATGCTGCTGCAAACGTCGTCGAACTGTTTGTGCAGATGGTTGATGTCTTGCAAACGTCCCCATCTTTTGACTCAGGGATCGAGACGTGGCTGCACGATCCGTTACAGCCATTCGGATAAGATGCCATTCATCTCGACTGCTAGTGATACGAGGCCGATGGGATCCATCACGGCGTTACGTACTACCATCCTGAACCCACCGATTCCATATTTTGCTAACAGTCATTGGATCTCGACCAACGCGATCATCAATGCCGCCATACGATAAATCGCACTCGCGATAAGCCACAAGCCGACCTTTATTAGTCGGAAACGTGATGGTATGCATTTCTCCTCCTTACACGAGGCATCACAACAACGTTTCACCAGGCAACGCCGGTCAACTGATGTTTGTGTATGAGAAATCGGTTGGAAACTTTCCTCGTGTCGGCACGTTGTAAGTGACGCCACCGGCGCCAACCTTGGGTGAATGCTTTAAAAAGCTAATTATTTGCATCTTCTTCCTGTCGGTCGCATCTGTAGCACGTCATCTTCGTGGTGTAGCAATTTTAATGGCCAGTAGTGTAAATTTACCCACTTTACGACAACTTCTAGTCGC
Organism: Schistocerca piceifrons; assembly: GCF_021461385.2. Lineage (NCBI taxonomy): Eukaryota > Metazoa > Arthropoda > Insecta > Orthoptera > Acrididae > Schistocerca > Schistocerca piceifrons. The sequence continues at coordinate 70,578,695 of NC_060144.1, read as the reverse complement.
AGGTTAGATAGGTTTTACTTATCAGACTGCCTGCGCGATTGTATTCTTCATGTTGAAGTCATTCCAGATTCCTTTACGGATCACTATGCTGTGACTACAACGCTCAATCTAGAGCGTCAACCAGTCAAATTGTTGCGCACTCCGTGGATGTTAAACGTGACTCACCTAGCTGTCGATTCTCTCGATGACGTGATGCGAGCCATGTGGGAGCGTATTCTACAGTCCACTGGGAAGTACTCTTCCATCCTTGGCTGGTGGACACAGCTGGTAAAACCAAGGCTCAGGCAAACTTCGATACTTTTCTGTGCTGCCAAAGCGTGAGACTTTCGGAGAACTTACGAATGTTACTATTCCATCGTGCGTGAACTTTATGATCCTGCAGATCACACCTCTCTTCGAATTTTGGATGTTAGGTGTGTAAAGGCAAAATTGTTAACATTGAAAGGAATACAGATTGAAGAGTTGAAAATGCGATCTCACCCACGATCATTGGTGACGGAAGAATTGACTTCCTTACATCATTTGCTTCGGCATTAGACCCGTCGCCGCCGCGCTTGCATTCATTCTCTCACGACAAATAGTGGACATATCGTATCAGAGCAATCTGATATAGTGCTTGTCTTACAGCAATACTATGTAGACATCACGACATCGATGAGTCTATAACACTAGCCTGCCGTTACTCAAGCTGATGCTGCCCTCTGAGAGGATGACGAAATTTTCACCTCGTGTGTGTCTGGCTGCTAAAGGTATCGGACTGTAATTTTGAATATGTAGCAATTAACAGAAAAACTAAACAGGCTCTAACTTTGGGGTTTAATGAAAGTAGTAAAACGCGTGTATGAATGAAAAAACGAAGGTTGCCGGCCTAATTAGGAATATTGATTTGGAAATATAAGTTTAAGGAAATTGTATATCAGTTACTGAAGTTACTTTCATTAATATTCCATCTGAATAGCACACAGGATACAAACGGACACAGGGCACTCTGAGCTGTGGGAAGCAGTTGTTACCAATAATGCACGTATTAGTAATCATAGAATGTAAACTCCTACCAAACTCCCACTAATAAGAGCTACACTCAAATGTTGTTACTTGGATCAGAGCTGAAATGTTCCTGCCAGAACTGCAGAACTAAAATTGGCCAGGAGGGGCTTCTGACTTAACTGAATATAAATACCACAATTAAAATAAATAATACCACAATCACTGTTTATACTCCCATTTATAGAAATATATCAGATTTACTTAGTAGTAATAATAGTCCATTTATCTTTTCAATAAGTGAAGAATATGATGGGGATCCATAAACTAGTGTGGTGTCAGTAGTCAAGCTGTAAGATTACTTCAGTAGCAAAGAATAACTCAAACAAAATTAACTCATAGCTTTACTTCGAATAGTTTATATTTTTACTTTTCAAGTCAAATTATTCAACACTGAACTCAATTAACTTAAAAAAAAATTCATGATAGTAATCAGGGCTAAATTATGTTTCAAATAAGTTTAACTTACGTGCCTTTTTCGTCAACCGTAAAGCAGGTATTTTGGACAGTAACATTTACACATTCTTGCATTGAATTTTTTCAAAATTATACTTTGCAATAAAGTGAAAGCACTTTAGCAACATTCTAACTTCGACTCTTTCTAATTCTTGCACATTTCACAAACCTAAATAAATCGCTAGTTCATTTGAAACATGATACCCGTTTTCATAATGACTTAGGAGAGGACCCTGCATAGATCCATGATCACGATAGAAGATATGGTTGTAAACACAGGTTTATAACACTTGGATTATTATTAAAATCACCCACACAAATTAACTGGTCCATGCTCTGATACATGTCTGTATGCATGAAGTTTGTGGAGCAGTGGCGAAGTGTTGGTGGCAAGCGACATGGCGTATAACTGTACTCACGGCACTTCATGTTTGAATATTCTATAAAATATATTCTTGGAGACGGATTTTTAATTTGTTATACCCATTCCTTATAGCCGAGAGTACCACGTATAAAATAAATAAAATAAATGAAAAATGTTATTTTAAATATGTTAATTATTCTATCTGTATGATGGTGATTGTGATTGCAATTGTATTTGCTTATCTGGGACGTGGACGTTTAATTATTCGGTATCAGACGCTTGACAATGGCTTTTTCGTAAAGGCAATGTTACTCGTAGTTGACCGTGAAATAAAACTGAATAATCGGACTTCGTAATTAAATCGTTTCCAAAGACTGCTGCGGTAGGTGCGGACTCATAATCTAAATCTCAATATTACAATAATTTGCCAGCCATGCCAATACGTCGTACAGAGGTGATTGTCTACTAAACATAAAAAAGTTACACAGTTAGTTAAATCAGATATATTCAATGAATAAGCCTACAATTCATAATCCTACTTACTTTTATAAATATAAATTCTTTACAGAATCGAGTGCCTAGTGTGGTTGCAACTCGCAGTATTCTTCTATAACAAGAAATATGGCGGTGTGCCAGACAATAAAATAAAATATGTGCTTCTCGCACCACTTCAACCAGAGCTCTCCCTTTCTTAATCAAACATAAGAGTAACGTAATTGTGCTTTTGTTTTATCAGCGACACAGCGCTGCAGTTGTGTGCCATAGGCTTTATTTATTTGTCACTGATTATTTATTTAATTAATATTTCGCGTTTCCGAGGAAACTCACGCTCGGCATGCAAATGTGCCTTTATATTGCCCCCTGAATTGCGAGGCGAAAGGACACACCTGCAGGCGAGCAATTCACCTAAAGGCACAAGAAAATCTAAGTTATCTACAACTATTTACATGACTTACATTACACATTATACACATTATGTACAAAATTTGAATGACGCGGGTGCGCCGTAAAAGTTCTTATGTTGGCAGATAGAGTGCGCGGATGCGCAGAAGCGTCTGTGTAACTGCGGCACTGCCGTTATATCGTACAGTTAGATCACGTGGCACAGTATTGCAGATCATATTGTTCGTGTGCGCGCGTTTTTCAGTCGTTGCACAAAGAAAATATTCAACCAAGATTACATATGAAGACTACATTCTATGACAGGTAACTTAGTTTTAAATTTACAATATTTGTTATAACACAATACAACTTAGATTGTTGAATGTTCTTAGTTACATAGTATTGTTTTGAAATACTTCAAAGAAAAATGTCCGTATGTTTCAGGTGCGTTGACCTATACACATCGTGTCGTTATTACAGTTCATATTCATCCGCTGCACAATAATTTTTTACAGGTTAGTATCGTCGTGGTAAAGTTTTTTGGTCACAGTAACATCGTTGTATAACAACGTGATTAATACATAAGCGTGTCCATTTCCCATTTCCATTATAATCGTAGTGATGCAGTTGGTTGTGACTAAAAGCATTGCTTATTACAGATCAGACGTGACCCGTCGAGTAATTGTTCCACGTGCAGTTCGTTTTTTACATTCCGTGGAAGCTTGGTTGCAGAACCTCGGACGGCACATAGCTGGCGTCGATCCATGAACAGTCCAGGTAAGAGTGTCCGTCACATTTCGAGAACATTTCATTCCCTGAAGTTCCAACCAAAATTCTTCCACCCGTCGTGTTGTTTTCTGGACAGGCACTTTGTGTCCATTTAATCCAGTTAACATCTTGAAGTTGGGTACTGTAGTAATATCACTAGACGATGCACGAATTATGCACTTCACATTTTCAGTTTTTTGCCGAATATAGCTCACCTAAATGTTCGTAGTTATTAATCAAGGAAATCGTTCATCGCGTTCACATAGATACGCTGCATAATGAATGGCATTAACAGTTTCTTTCACATAGGTTTCCGCGTAGTTGCAGAGTTAGTAATGTTCGTTAATGTCCGTGAACAGTGGTTCACTATGCAATGTCTTTTTGGCACTCGTTTTGTTCAAAATTTTACATAGTAACAGTTACACTATACATCAGTTAAAAAATAAGTAATTATACATACACACGTCACATATTTTCTTAGCATAAACATAATATAGTTGCACATAAACATGTTTACATCATCATTACATCGCTATAGGTTATTACATTGTGTCACATTTGATTACATGAATTGCAGATATTTACATCCTCTTTAGCGGTTTTGCTGGGATATTATCGATGTTTTTTGTGATGTCATCTGAAATTAAGATAGGTTAGACACAACATTCATTACATCAGTAGGCAAGACCAGGCGTTTTCACTACTCAATAAATATTCAAAATAGTAAGAGAGAGAAAATGTTCGATTCCTCGCGTTTTGTGCGTGTGTGTAGAGTGTCTGTGTGGCCTTGACTACTGATAGATGCTTTTAGTGTTGAGAGATGTGCGTCTAATCTATTTCTCAAAGTAAAAGATCGCTTCACAGATGACGTCTGTCAGTTCGTCAGGTGTCACACCAAGTCAGTGGTACCTTCAGTAACAAATGTTCCGTGAAAAATTAATATGTCATCCACTGCTACGTAATCATAAATTTTACTTTAATATTCCGTCTTTCAGGTGGAGGCGCGCGCTGAAAGAAGAGTTCTTCTGTCTTCAACTGCGTCACTGGAACCGCTGAAATGAAAATTTCTATACTACTTATTATCTGTGTTGTAACAACAGAGTTTTTCGAGTTGCTTAGCAATATTTTGATGGGTATGACTTTGACATTATTCAGCATGAAATGCTCTAAGATCTCGGTGTGCGTATAGCCCAATAATTTTGTTAGTTCTAGGATGTTGTAACAGATACGCACCAGGATGCGGTATGTTAACAATTATATAAGGTCCTTCATATAGCAGACGCCACTTAGCGTTGCGTCGTTTGAGTGCTACAGATTTATGATGAGTACGAAGTAGTACAAGCATTCCTACCTCGAATTTTTGTTTTCTTTTTATTATGTTTCTGTGATGTTTGTTTCGTATTTGTGCGTGATGTGTCAATGTAGTCAATACTTCTTTTATTTTCTGTTCAGGTGTGATTTCCTTGTCTGACAACTTAGGTAATGGTTCTATCCACTGATCGTTCTGTTTGCAATTGAACATGATCTCGTTAGGTGTGTAATTCGTATCGTAAATATTTAAGTTATTGTGTACGTCTTCGAAAAGACTTAGGGAGGACACCCAATTAGTATGTTTTGATGAAATATAGGTCCTCATGAATCGATTTAATTCTCGGAAAAGTCTCTCAGTCGCGTTACATTGTGGACTAAACATCGAAATAAATATACTTTTAATGTTATTGTCCTTCAAGAAATTTCTCCATTTGTACCCAGAGTAGTATGCTGCATTATCTGATAGAATTGCTTTAGGTTTTCCCACGTGCGTCAGGTAATCACTTGAGAATCTTCGTATTATAGCATTTGCAGTGGCGGATTTTAAAGCATAAAGTTTTACATGTTTAGAAAATATATCGTAAAAAGCTAAGATATATTTGACGCCTCCAGAGCTTGCTGGATGCGGTCCACTGATGTCAGTACACAGAATTTCCAAGGGTTTACTAGGTAAAATAGAATGTAAATCTGTTTTTGTGGATAAATTCTGAGGTTTTGATTTTTGACATATGACACATGTTTTTAGTTCCCTGTAAATTTTTCTTCTCATATTGCTAAAATAACAGTATGTTCTGAGCTTTGCCAAACACTTTTTCGTCCCATAATGACCCCAAACTAAGTGTGTGTGCCAAATTAGATTACGTTCAGACTCTTTGGGAATGCATACACACCAGTTAGTAGCATTTGGATGTCGGCGGTAAAATAGCACATCATTGTGTAACTTGTAATACTTAGTCAAAGGATGATTGTGTTTTTCTACCAGTAATGTTATTATCTTATACCAGTGAGGATCAGATTTTTGTAATTCAGCCATGTTTCTGCACATATCAATATAATATTGGTGATACTGCTTGTCTTGCATTAAGAGAATCCTGTAGTCATTTATATTTTCTAAGTCACTGTTGGTATCATTCATACCTTGTGGAAGTCTAGACAAAGTGTCTGCAATGGTGTTGTCCTTACCTCTTATGTACTTAATTTCAAAAGAGTAGTTCTGAAGTGTAACTGCCCATCGTGATAGTCTAGGATGTACAAGTTTACAAGTTAACAAAAATGTCAGGGCCTGGTGATCGGTGTAAATTACCGTATGTTTTCCAAATAAATAATAATTGAATTTCTTGAATGCCCATACTATGGAAAGTGTTTCTAACTCAGTAGTGGAGTATGTACGCTCACATTCAGTTAGAGTGCGACTCGCAAACCCAATAATTCTTATCTGTTCCTCCTCTTTATTCTTTACAACTTGAAATAAGCAACAGCCCAAGCCAGTACGTGAAGCGTCACAAGTCATACAAAAATCTAAATTGAAATCTGGATGGCTCAATATGTTAGCATTCACTAAAGCATGTTTAATTGTATTAAAGTCATTCTGGCACTGTTCCGACCAGATCCAAACTTGGTTCTTTCTGAGTAGATTTAGCAGATGTTTACTGTTCAAAAGTGGTTGTGGCAAAAAACGTCTGAAAAATGAACATAGCCCAAGGAATGATTTTAACTGCTTTTTAGTTCGAGGGCTAGGAAAGTTTCTGATAGCATCTAATTTACTGGGATCCGGACGTATGCCCTGTGAATTCATGATATGTCCTAAATACTTTATCTCACTGCAACCAAATTTTGATTTTCTTAGGTTGGCTGTGACTCCAGCTTGTGCAAATTTTTCTAAAATTCTTTGAAGAGTGTCAACGTGTTCATTCCAAGATTGTGTAGCTATCAGTATATCATCTACATAGTGTGTGACTGTCTCAACTAAATCGTCGCCAAGCACGGTATCCAGGGCTGTAATGAATACCCCAGAGCTGACATTCAGTCCGAAGGGTAGAACACAAAACTGATAGGTTCGCCCCCCGAACATAAATGCAGTATATTTCCGAGAATCAGGAGTGATACCCACCTGCCAAAACGAATTAGCGAGATCTATTGTGGAAAAATATTTTGCATCTAGAAATTTCTGTAATTGCTCTTCTAAATTTTCAGGTTTTGTGTGAACCGGTAAAATTATTTCATTAATAGCTCGTGCGTCTAACACTAACCTAATGCTTCCATTTGATTTTTTGACAACAAGTAGAGGACTACAATAAGGTGAGGTGGATGGTTCAATGACCTTCCAGTCTAACATTTGTTTTAATTCTTGCCACACAGCAGGTCGTTGAGATAACGGTACGTTATATGTCTTATGGTAGAAGATCTTGTGAGGCTTAACTTCAATCTTGTACACATACGTGTTGATAACACCTAATCGTTTGGTAAAAACTTGTAAATATTTGGATAACACTTCCTGTAGTTTTATACGTTCATGTACACTGAGAGCTGTAGCTTCACTTATCTTATGATCAAGCAATGTTTTCAAGTCCATTAGCTCTGTGTCAGATGAGTGTGTTTGCATGTCTTGAATGTCATTGTCAAGTACTAACTGAACCTTGTACCCTGTACAGTGTTTGTCATGCTTTAGAGTTCTCCTGTCCAAATCAATAATAATTACACTGCCTTTATCATTTAAAATACATTTACCTTTGGAGCAGTCTATAATGCAGTCCTTCTCGCTCATAATATCTATTCCTAATATGCAATTTGTCACAAGGTTTTGTACAACCAGGAATGGCCATTGTACGGTTCCATTACCTACTTTAACGTTTACAAAAACTTGCTTCGTAACCCTACATGACTTATTACCTAGTGCAGTAGTTATTTTACAGTTTTGGGCAGGAAACTCAGGCACAGGTTCCAATTCACACATCTTTTTATAGAAATTAAAAGACAAAACGCTCACAGCTGCACCTGTATCTAGGATAATAGTAGTTGGAATCCCACCTACTACACCAGTAGTAGATGCTAAAACAATTTCATTTGTGTTTAAACGACATTGTGTACTGTCTTGTAAAAGTTCATCTGATATATTGTTATTGTGGTTGTATCTTATAAATAAAACAGGTAGTTTTTGTTTAGAATTACTCGGCATATCATCATTCTGTTGTTCAAGTGTGGTGTCAAATAACTGATTAACATTGAAGTCGCCCCCCAAGAATTCTTCAGCCACGACCTGGGGCAAAGTAGTGACTGTTTCTAGTTTGTTGGATTATCATTTGTACTAGGTACTGACACAGATTGAGGTTGTGCATCAGGTGTCATTTCTATTATATTCACATTCGGATATTGCCTATTATGATCTCCAAACTTTTGCGGTTGTTGTTGCTGTTGCGCATTATAACTTACCTGTCGGTCGTAAGGTATGCTCCAATTTTGTCCTGGTGGCTGCTGTGGTAAAGCAGAGTTTGAATAGAAGTACTGATCGTTACGAGTCCAACCTTGATGCTGTCTTGGCTCGTAGTTATTATTATTTCTATTTCTGTTTGTGTTTTTGTTATTACCTTTGTATCCGTTGTTACCGTTGTAGTTATTACCGCGGTGCCTTTTGTATGGATTGCCGCATGAAATGTTATTACTGTTGTAACTATTGTTTGTATTGGAATACGCGTGTTGATTTTGATTTCCGTACTGAGACGGCATGTGAGTTTGCTGTTTTTGTTGTACCGCGTATCCAACTGTGGGCGCGCCAGAATTGTGTTGGCAAGCCTGCATGTTTTTCATACCACTAGTGTAAACATTGTGGCTGCTGTTTTGCCGCGCGAAGCGCTGATCTTCAAGTAACATGTCAACCGAATCTAAAGCTGTTAAAAAATAATCTGAATCGTCATCCGGGATATGTAGAAGTTTTTCCTTAATGTTGAAAGGCAATTTGGTCTTCAACGCTCGGAGTATATCACGCGTTGCGACTGGTTCGTCTAAAAAATGTCCCATGTTCAAGTATTTTTCAAAATATCTGCGTAAGTTACCATTTTTACTGTTAAAAGTTTCAGGTTCTAAAATTTGTCTTCTGAGTCGCTCCTGGACGGATTGCGACCAGAATTTGTTCAGAAAAGCACGCTCAAACTCACTGTACGTGGTACATACGTCAGCTTGACTGTATGCCCAGACAGCTGCATCGCCTTGGATGTAACCGACAATATATGAAATCTTTTTCCGGTCGCTCCAAGTGCGTGGAAACGCGTTACTAAAAGATTTAAGAAAAATCACCGGATGAATGGTTCGTTTTTCTGGGATAAAAATCTGAAATTGCCTGTGTTTCATTAAGCTTTCATCTTTCTTCGCATTGTGATATGGATTTATTCCACTGTAATTACTGGTATGTTCAGCTGCCGAGTAATTACGATAATGTTGCTGTGGTTTACCATGATAATAGCTTGTGTTTGTGTTTCCACATCGTTGTATGCTTTGTAGTCGTGGTGTGTTTTGTTCTTGTGTATTTGTCGTGTGCGGAATGTGTGTATCATACTCGAATGTATATTGGTTTCTGAACTGTACATTTTGACTGATATTTTCGTTACATTCAGACTGTAGTTGATCGGTGAATTGTCTCATGGGTGCAGTGACGGATTGTACTGCGTCACTGATCAGCTGTTTGTTATTAGTAATGTATTGCGCTACGGAGTCGTGCACAATTGTTGGTAAATTTTCACGTAAGCATCTATCAAAATGTTTGTCTTTGTTCTCAACCCAATCATGAAATTCTTTATTAATATTTTGAAAATGAGCTGTGGCATCTGATTGTAAGATGTCAGTCAGGTGTTGTTCAACATTGTCAAATTTATTCTGTACGTCAGTAATTCGTTTTTCAAGATTGTCATGTACTGAAGGATATGTTTGAATTTGTTCAGTAAGAACTTCACACGTGACATTAAGGTTTTTTACTTGTGTCTGTAAAAGTGCTACGTCAGTTGTAGTCTTTTCTTGTCTCGTATTGAGCTGGGAAAATTTAATACTGAGTTCGGTCATCTGTTTGGTCAGTGTGGCGTCTATAAGTTCCACACGCTTACATAAAGTGTCATTACCTATCTTGATTGCTATGAGATCAGATTTGATTTCGTCATTTTGTGTTTTTAACTGTTCATTTTGTGTCTCTAATTGTGCCTTTAAGGTTGCCATGTTTTCGGCGTTTTGTTTCATTAGCATTTGTAACATGTCGGCAATGTTTACCGTTTGCAAGGTCTCTGCCCCCGCCGCGTCATTAGACGTGACGTCATGCATTAACATGGGCTCTGATTGAGATTTTGAAATTTTTGTAGTGGACGGCCTATCGTCAAAATTTTCGTCAACACTTGCGTCAATGTTTGATGAATCGTCACTACCGGTTGCTGTCGTAAAGTCATTTTCTAACACTTGTCTCACGTCCGAGTCGGATTGCGTCTGAATAGTACGTCCTTGCTGTTCCATTTTTGCGTATTGTTTTCTAGTTATTACCATGCCACACGTGATATATGTTTCAAGAAAATTTTTGACACTGATTTTAAAATAAAATGTAGTTGAGCATGAATCGCTCGTAGCAACAATGGCTGTCTGTTAATTTAAAAATATAAACTGAATTTGAGATTATTGGTAATGGCTGCTGGCCATGTTACATGATATCGTACAGAAGTCGGCCATATTGTACACTCGTGTATTGGTATTGTTGCATACGTTATTGTTTAAGGAAAAGTACTGAGAATGAAATTTATCACTGAAACTGTTATGCAGAAAAGAAACACTACAGAATTTACTGAAAAGCTAATACACTGAATTATACGTCTGGTCAAGCCTACCAATGCAAAGATGCTGCGTCTTACCTTATTTTGCTGGAAGTTTCATTGCGTCTTCCCGCAAAATTTCAGAATTGGAAAATATCTTCAGATTTTGTTATCTCTCATACATTGACGTCCATGTCCAGAAAGTTGATTTTTTACATGAAACAAAGAGAACAATGTAACAAATGACAAAATAACAAGTCCGACACGCAGTCGCCAATATAAAATAAATAAAATAAATGAAAAATGTTATTTTAAATATGTTAATTATTCTATCTGTATGATGGTGATTGTGATTGCAATTGTATTTGCTTATCTGGGACGTGGACGTTTAATTATTCGGTATCAGACGCTTGACAATGGCTTTTTCGTAAAGGCAATGGTACTCGTAGTTGACCTTGAAATAAAACTGAATAATCGGACTTCGTAATTAAATCGTTTCCAAAGACTGCTGCGGTAGGTGCGGACTCATAATCTAAATCTCAATATTACAATAATTTGCCAGCCATGCCAATACGTCGTACAGAGGTGATTGTCTACTAAACATAAAAAAGTTACACAGTTAGTTAAATCAGATATATTCAATGAATAAGCCTACAATTCATAATCCTACTTACTTTTATAAATATAAATTCTTTACAGAATCGAGTGCCTAGTGTGGTTGCAACTCGCAGTATTCTTCTATAACAAGAAATATGGCGGTGTGCCAGACAATAAAATAAAATACGTGCTTCTTGCACCACTTCAACCAGAGCTCTCCCTTTCTTAATCAAACATAAGAGTAACGTAATTGTGCTTTTGTTTTATCAGCGACACAGCGCTGCAGTTGTGTGCCATAGGCTTTATTTATTTGTTACTGATTATTTATTTAATTAATATTTCGCGTTTCCGAGGAAACTCACGCTCGGCATGCAAATGTGCCTTTATACACGCGACAGCCAAATCCACATCCGAGGCAAAAATCCTTGCAAAGCGGCTTCCCATTGCCTCGCTTGGCACCGTCGATGTGTACCTTCAACGGCTAGCCACTGACTGCATCCAGTTCCCACCAAGTAGTCTCCCAGTTCGACCGACAAAACCATCTTTTACATCGCGCCGAGCCACTTCCGTTGCGGAGGGGCTTCCCTACGTCTTTTACATTTTACAATACAAGTGCCCTAAGCATGAACCAGTTTCCAATAAAATTGTTTTTCTTTTAAATATACACATAATATATTATTGTAAATATCATTTAGCTTTCTCCGTATATACATTACAGAACTCTAAATTTTGCTGTCACAAATCAATGACCTTAACTAACAAAGAACAAAGATATCTCTGAGCACTATGGGACTTAACATCTAAGGTCATCAGTCCCCTATAACTTAGAACTACTAAAACCTAATTGACCTAAAGACATCACACACATCCACGCGCAAGGCAGGGTTCGAAACTGCGACCGTAACAGTCGCGCGCTTCCGGACTGAAGCGCCTAGAACCGCTCGGCCACAGCGTCCGGCTAAAATGTGTATATATAAAATATACAGGGTGGTCCACGGATCGCGACCGAGCCAAATATCTCACGAAATAGTGTCAAACGAAAAAACTACAAAGAACGAAACTTGTCTAGCTTGAAGGGGGAAACGAGATGGCGCTATGGTTGGCCCGCTAGATGGCGCTGCCATAGGTCAAACGGATATCAACCAAGTTTTTCTAAATAGGAACCCCCATTTTTATTACGTATTCGTGTAATACGTAAAGAAATATTAATGTTTTAGTTGGACCACTTTTTTCGATTTGTGATAGACGGCGCTGCAACAGTCACAAACATATGGCTCACAATTTTAGACGAACAGTTGGTAACAAGTAGGACTTTTAAATTAAAATACAGAACGTAGATACGTTTGAACATTTTATTTCGGTTGTTCCAAAGTGATACATGTATCTTTGTGAACTTATCATTTCTGAGAACGCATGCTGTTACAGCGTGATTAACTGTAAATACCACATTAATGCAATAAATGCTCAAAATGATGTCCGTCAACCTCAATGCATTTGGCAATACGTGTAACGACATTCCTCTCAACAGCGGGTAGTTCGCCTTCCGTAATGTTCGCACATGCATTGACAATGCACTGATGCATGTCGTCAGACGTTGTCGGTGGATCACGATAGCAAATACCCTTCAACTTTCCCCACAGGAAGAAATCGAGGGACGTCAGATACGGTGAACGTGCGGGCCATGGTATGGTGCTTCGACGACCAATCCACCTGTCATGAAATATGCTATTCAATACCGCTTCAACCGCACGCGAGTTATGTGCCGCACATCCATCATGTTGGAAGTACATCGCCATTCTGTCATGCAGTGAAACATCTTGTAGTAACATCGGTAGAACATTACGTAGGAAATCAGAATACGTTGCACCATTTACATTTCCATCGACAAAATGGGGGTCAATTATCCTTCCTCCCATAATATCGCACCATACATTAACCCGCAAAGGACGCTGATGTTCCGCTTGTCGCAGCCATCGTGGATTTTCCGATGCCGAATAGTGCATATTATGCCGGTTTACGTTACCGCTGTTGGTGAATGACGCTTCGTCGCTAAATAGAAAATCTGTCATTGTCTCGTAATTTCTCTTGCGCCCAGTGGCAGAACTGTACACGACATTCAAAGTCGTCGCCTTACAATTCCTGGTGATTAGAAATACGGTTCGGGTACAATCGATGTTGATGTAGCATTGCCAACACCGACGTTTATGAGATTCCCGATTCTCGCGCAATTTTTTCTGCTACTGATGTGCAGATTAGCCGCGACAGCAGCTAAAACACCTACTTCATCATTTGTTGCAGCTCGTGGTTGGCGTTTCACATGTGACTGAACACTTCCTGTTTCCTTAAATAACTTAATCATCCAGCGGACGGTCCGGACTCTTGGATGATGTCGTTGAGGATACCGAGCAGCATACATAGCACTCGCCTGTTGGGCATCTTGATCACAATAGCCATAGATCAACACGATATCGACCTTTTCCGCAACTGACAAGCGTTCTCTTTAACACGGATAATGTTGTTGTTGTTGTGGTCTTCAGTCCAGAGTCTGGTTTGCTGCACCTCTCCATGCTACTCTATTCTGTGCAAGCTTCTTCATCTGCCAGTACCTACTGCAAACTATATCCTTCGGTATCTGTTTAGTGTATTCATCTACTGGTCGCCCTCTACGATTTTTGCCCACCACGCTGCCCTCAAATGCTAAATTTGTGATCCCTTGATGCCTCAGAACATGTCCTACAAACCGGTCCCTTCTTCTTGTCAAGTTGTGCCACAAATTTCTCCTCTCCCCAATTCTACTCAATACCTCCTCATTAGTTATGTGATCTACCCATCTAATCTTCAGCATTCTTCTGTAGCATCACATTTCGAAAGCTTCTCTTCTCTTCTTGTTCAAACTAATTATCGTCCATGTTTCACGTCCATACATGGCTACACTCCATACAAATACTTTCAGAAATGACTTCGTGTCACTTAAATCTATACCCGATGTTAAAAAATTTCTCTTCGTCAAAAATACTTTCCTTGCCATTGCCAGTCTACATTTTATATCCTCTCTACTTCGACCATCATCAGTAATTTCGCTCCCCAAATTGCAAAATTCCCTTAACTACTGTAAGTGTCTCATTTCCTAACCTAATTCCCTCAGCATCAACCGACTTAATTCGACTACATTCCATTATCCTCGTTTTGCTTTTGTTGATGTTCATCTTATACCCTCCTTTCAAGACACTGTCCATTCCGTTCAACTGCTCTTCCAAGTCCTGTGCTGTCTCTGAGAGAAGTACAATGTCATCGGCGAACGTCAAACTCTTTATTTCTTCTCCATGGATTTTAATACCTACTCCGAATTTTTCTTTTGTTTCCTTTACTGCTTGCTCAATATACAGATTGAATATCATCGGGGTGAGGCTACAAATCTGTCTCACTCCCTTCCCAACCACTGCTTCCCTTTAATGGCCCTCGACTCTTATAACTGCCATCTGGTTTCTGTACAAATTGTAAATAGCTTTTCGCTCCCTGTATTTTACCCCTGCCACCATCAAAATTTGAAAGAGAGTGTTCCAGTCAACATTGTCAAAATCTTTCTCTAAGTCTACAAATGCTAGAAACGTAGGTTTGCCTTTCCTTAATATTTCTTCTAAGATAAGTCGTAAGGTCAGTATTGCCTCACGTGTTCCAATATTTCTACGGAATCCAAACTGATCATCCCCGACGTCGGTTTCTACCAGTTTTTCCATTCGTCTGTAAAGAATTTGTGTTAGTATTTCGCAGCTGTGACTTGTTAAACTGATAGTTCGGTAATTTTCACATCTGTCAACACCTGCTCTCTTTGGGATTGGAATTATATATTCTTCTTGAAGTCTGAGGGTATTTCGCCTGTTTCATACATCTTCCTCACCAGGTGGTAGAGTTTTGTCAGGACTGGCTCTCCCAAGGCCGTCAGTAGTTCTTATGGAATGTTGCCTACTCCCGGGGCCTTGTTTCGACTCAGGTCTTTCAGTGCTCTGTCAAACTCTTCACGCAGTATCTTATCTCCCATTTCGTCTTCATCTACATCCTCTTCCATTTCCATAATATTGTCCTCAAGTACATCGCCCTTGTATAGATCCTCTATATACTCCTTCCACTATTTTGCTTTCCCTTCTTTGCTTAGAACTGGGTTGTCATCTGAGCTCTTGATATTCATACAAGTGGTTCTCTTCTCTGCAAAGTTCTCTTTAATTTTCCTGTAGGCAGCGTCCATCTTACCCCTAGTGAGATAAGCCTCTACATCCTTACAGCAAAAGGCGTCCGCACTGGCGCAATGTTATGTGATACCACGTACTTATACGTTTGTGACTATTACAGCGCCATCTATCACAATGCGAAATGGTGATCCAACTAAAGCATTCATATTTCTTTTCGTACTACAGCAATGTGTTATAAAAATGGGGGTTTCTATTTAAAAAAGAAACGCAGTTGATATCCGTTTAATCTATGGCAGAGCGCCATCTAGCGTCATCTGGTTTTCCCCTTCAAGCTAGAAGAGTTTCGTTCTTTGTAGTTTTTTCGTTTGATGCTTATTTCGTGAGATATTTGGCCCGGTCACTATCTGTGGACCACCTTGTATATACACATGAGCGTATACCAGACTTTAAATCAACTTGAAATTATTCTTAGTTTACCATTCCGAATATAATCTGATCTCGTTGCTTTAAAAATTAAAAAAAACTAAATATGAAAAATTATATCAAAAATTAAATTATAGTTAAATCGACATCGTAGCTGCAAACAGGCGTTGATATGCATCATTGGTCATTGTGGAGATGTTAAAAATGTGTGCCCCGACCGGGGCTCGAACCCAGTTCCTCTTGTTTACATGGCAAACGCTCTATCCGAGCCACAGAGAGCACATAGGATAGTGCACCTGTAGGGACTTATCCTTTGGACGCTCCCCGTGAGACCCACATTCCCAGCATGTCCATGGCGGCTGGTGGCGGTGGACGAAGCGAGATCCGCAATAGCGCGGACTTCAGCAGCTGACGTCCGTGTCCTTGCGGATCTTTCTCCATCCACCGCCACCAGACGCCATCATGGTCCTTCTGGCCTCAAGACGATCTAAATTACAGATCGAAACCGGTAGAGAACCAAAACAAAAACCTACTGCAATCCAGACTGTTGTACTGAATTATAATATTCTACAGCTATCGTCGATTACTTTTCGTTCAAAGAATGATTTCGAAGATTTTACAAATAAATGCTCCAGATTGAAACTTTCAATTTGTACCGTACTGCGTCCAACTTTAAATAAAACTGCGTAGCGGGTTAAAATTGTATGCTTGGTCGGATGTGGAACTCGTCACTTTGACACTGACCGGCAGTCCTGGCGTATAAAGGAAGCAACGTGTGGAGGAGGTTATCTGCGAAGTCCGGCAAGTGCAAGAGAGCTGCTAATAATTGTGGAACTGTGGAAGGACCGGTCGTGAGTCGTATTTGAATGCCTAAGATGGTAAGAACATTGTCTGTGAAAGGAGAGGCTCGATGTCCACGCCCTGAAGCCGAACTCAGTTACGATCCATCAGGCGGTTTCAAAACAATAGGCACACCGTTTATAACTGTAATATTCATTCTGGGGACATTCCCTTTGACTATGGCTAAGACATTTCTCTGCATTATCCATTCTTCCACGAGTCCAATTGCATCGGCGTATGCAGTGAAGCTTCTGTGAAGTTTGGAGAACGGAAGACGGGTGGCGGCAAAAGTGCAGAAATACGACTGTTACGACGGGTAGTGAATCGTGTTTGAATAGCTCAACTGGCAACTGAATTGCAACACGAAAGCCAAGATTTCTGTTTCCAGGCCAATACCCTATTTTCACCTTCCAGAGTATTTAAAATAAATGTTCCATAACAGTTGCTTTCTTTGTATTTAGTTAACTTTGCCAAAACAGTAACCCCACTTTCCATCCCCACTCCAAAATTCTATAAAGAATCGATGTTCCATGTATAAAACGTGTAAGAAATGTAGTATTCCACATTTGAGAATATTTTTGATGCTATGTCCGTGAAGTATGTGTCTACATCCACATCTACATCTACGTGGTTACTGTGCAATTCACACTTATGTGCCTGGCTGAGGGTTGATCGAACCATTTTCATACTACTTCTCTACCATTCCACTCTCGAATGGCACGCGGGAAAAAGGAACACCTAAATCTTTCCGTTCGAGCTCTGATTTCTCTTATTTTATTTTGATGATTATTTCTCCCTACGTAGGTGGGTGTCAATAAACTATTTTCGCATTCGGAATAGAAAGTTGGTGATTGAAATTTCATAAATAGACCTCTCCGCAAAGAAAACTGCCTTTGTTTCAGTGACTGCCACCCCACCTGGCGTATTATATCAGTGACACTCTCACCCCTATTGCGTGGTAACACGAAACGAGCTGCGCTTCTTTGCACTTTTTCGATGTCCTCCGTCAATCCTACCTGGTAAGGATCCCACACCGCGCAGCAATATTCCAGCAGAGGACGGACAAGGGTAACTGAGGCTGTCTCTTTAGTGGGTTTGTCGCATCTTCCAAGTGCTCTGCCATCAAAGCGCAGTCTTTGTTTCGCCTTCCCCACAATATTATCTATGTGGTCTTTCCAGTGTAAGTTCCTCGTAATTGTAATTCCTAGATATTTAGTCGAATTGACAGATTTGTGCGATTTATTGTATACCCAAGATTTATCGGATTTCTTTTAGTTCCCATGTAGATGACTTCGCACTTTTCTTTGTTTAGTGTTAATTGCCCCTTTTCGCACCATACAGAAATTCTCTCTAGATCATTTTGTAATTGGAATTGATCGTCTGATGATTTTAATAGACGGTAAATTACAGCGTCATCTGCAAACAGTCTAAGTGGGCTGCTCAGATTATCATTTAGATCATTTATGTAAATCAGGAACAGCAGAGGGCCTATGACATTACCTTGCGGTACGCCAGATATCACTTTTCTTTTACTCGATGATTTGCGTCTATAACTACGAACTGTGATATCTGTGAGAGGAAATCATGAATCCAGTCACATATCTGAGACGATACTCCATATGCACGCAATTTTATTAATAGTCGCTTGTGAAGAACAGTATCAAAAGCCTTCTGGAAGCATAGGAATATGGAATGGATCTGAGATCCCTTGTCGAGAGCACTCATTACTCCATGGGAATAAAGAGCTGGCTGTGTTGCACAAGAACGATATTTTTTGAATCCGTGTTGGTTATAGCCGGCCGCGATGGCCAAGCGGTTGTAGGCGCTTCAGTCCGGAACCGCACGACTGCTACGGTCGCAGGTTCGAATCCTGCCTCGAGCATGGATGTGTGTGATGTCTTTAGGTTAGTTAGGTTTAAGTGGTTCTGAGTTCTATGGGACTGATGACCTCAGATGTTATGTCCCATAGTGCTCAGAGCCATTTGAACCATTTTCGTGTTTGTTATATATCAACAAGTCATTTTCTTCAAGGTGAGTCATAATATTCGAGTACAGTATATGCTCCAAAATTCTACTGCAAATTGAGATCGGTGATATTGGTCGGTAATTCAATGGGTTACTCCTACTTCCTTTCTTGAATATTAGTGTTACCTGTGCAACTTTCCAGTCTTTAGGAATAGACCTTTCGTCAAGTGAGCGATTGTATATGACTGCTAAGAAAGGCGCTATTGTGTCTGCATACTCTGAAAGGAACCTGATTGGTATACCATCTCGAACGGAAGACTTGCCTTTCTTAAGTGATTTGAGTTGTTTCGCAACACCTAAGATATGTACTTTTATGTCACTCATGCTAACGGCTGTTCTGGTTCCGAATTGTGGAATATTTACTTCGTCTTATTTCGTGAAGGAATTACGGAAAACTGTATTTAGTAACTCTGCTTTAGTGGCACCATCATCGGTAACATTTCCATTGGTATCGCCCAGTGATGGTGTTGACCGGTTTTTGAAACTGGTGTACTTTACATACGACCAGAATCTCTTTGGTTTTTCTACCATATTTTGAGATAATGTTTCATTGTGGAGACTATTAAAAGCATCTCGCATTGACGTCCGCACTAAATTTCGAGCTTCCGTGAAACTTAACCACTCCTGGGGACAACGATACAATTTTGCAGCTAAATTCAGTGGTATAAGTGGATACTGAGGGCAAAAAATTTTGCGAATAGAATTTGTAGTATAGACGTAGTAAAACGTCATGTCTGATGCGGAAGTTCTACTGCACAAAGAGCGGCAAACGTTTTTCCTTTCATGATTATGTGGAGGTATCAGCGAAATAAGCTTTCTAAAGGTTTGAAATTATGTGTAAAGTTTTCTGCAAGTTGCTAAATAGTCTCTTTCTCAAATACTGGATGAGTCTAGTCAGGGCAATTTGCGCGCCGTGAGTTACACCGTCATAAGATGCATAAGAGTTTACAGGAGGAATGACACAAGTAGGGCTGTTGCGGAGGGCAGTGAGTTGGGTTTGGATAGCTCAGCTAGTAACAGAATTGCAACACGAAAGCCATTTCCTATACTGTTCTTATTGTGTTATTCCATTAATTTAAGATTATATCTCTTAATGAATACATTATGCCAGGATTTTAACTTTTCAAAACCAGCCAATAAGTATTATCTACTACTGGAAATCATATTTTACTGCCCATGGAAGGTGTTGGACAGGCAACCTGCAATGGTAACGAGTAACCAAGTGACCGGCTGAGAGTTTTAGCCTTTTAGTAACCTATGTTAATTTTTTCGAAATTTTACTGTCATGTTCGTAAGGGAAACACTTCTACGGATGATTTTTGTCCTCGTGGGGCATCATCAAGAAAACTATAAAAAAAGAAAATGATATTCATGAGGCTGTGGTCCTATCCTTCAAAGCTATACTGGAAACGAACAGATATACGAGAGATTTAACTTCAATATAGTGCAGAAACTTGCATTCGTCAAATCTAACCATAAAATAGTAGGTAACCTTTTTAGAGAAATAATGGCAAGAGTGAATAATCAAGTAGTAGTGTACATTGCTCCCCCTAAACTTCCTTTTCTGGCGAATTTATCGTTAGAATTAGCGCAGCTCTTCAAAAAGTGTGATATTAGAATAGCATTCGCGACCCATAATAAAATTTAACACAGCTACATACACAACAGGCAGCGTCAGGCATAGGCATTCTGCCTGTGGAGTGAATAAACTGGCACGTTTCGAATGCCCAAAAGCCTACTTAGGACAGACATGCAGAATGTTTGAAACTAGACTCCACGAACATATAATCACTAAGAAGTGGAACGTTAAACGACATTCTGCGTTTACAGAACATTTGAAAGAAAGCGGGCTCGAACCATCCACGGTACAATGACTTCAGTTCCAACACCAATCTCCAAAAGACCAAAATCTAAACCTCCATTAGCTGATTAATATGGTAAAGCACTCATATAAACACAGATAATTAGTGGTTTAGCATGAAGTGATTATGAGAAACCAAAGGTATTGTGACACTATGTCATCAGTTTTTTAAATGCTCAACTGAGTATACCCGGTTGTAAGTACATATACCCGTAACTTCAGTACCACGCTCAATCAATTTCTATTAATTTCTTAGCAATGTTTCAGCTATTGAATAACATCTCTCTTCATGTTCTTATTTATTTATTTACCGTATGGCAATACATATAAAACGATTAGAAAACTGCTACATTTCAACATTTAAACACAGCTCTCCATCATAAAATAACAGAAATGACAACAACTGTAACCGGATATCGAAACTTTTATGTATCACATCACTCCTCATGTGTTGCACTCTGTAAAAATTTTACGTAGGTAGTAGCTCAACGATGTGCTACGTAATATATCATGTATAGTTTTAGTACCCTCACAGTTTTAATTTTAATCGTTTTCCTCGTACGATTACTGCAAGTTAACAATCTTAATTTGTTTATGCAAACGTGTAATTCAGCATGTAATCGACGTTGGTACATATGGCAGCCGTTTGACTAGCAAAGAAGGGCAGCACTACCTGTCGTAAATAGCAGACATTTACGTCAAGCGCCATACGCTCGTTAATTATGTTACTTAAATGATGTTTTAGGTTTGCTTTTTGATAAAGTTTTGAAGTAAGTATAGGTAATTGCATTAATTCCTCACAATACGTTTGAGGTAATGTTAAGGGAGAATCTAGCGAATCAACCAACAGCGCGAAGAGTATGCGGTTACGATGCGAAAGTGTAACTCTGGTTCAAACGATTTATTGTTTAGCGTACAACACAGTTTTAGTACCTTCAAGTATGGTCCTATGTCAGCACTGCTTTCTCAACTGACTCCAGTTCGTTGGAGGTAAGGTTTCCAGCGAGCGAAATTTCTTTGCGGTTTTCCCCGCACTGTAGCTTTCTGTAGCTGAATCATTCCGTTCTTTGCCTTGTAGGTACGCACAATGGTCCTCACAGACGTGACGAATGCACTTTTTGCAGTATATTAAACTTTACTTTAAGTAAATCCTTAATTTCCATTATAGCTCTGCAGGATAGTACCATAACCTGATGAACATTATTTCTCTTTTCTTTTAGTTTTTGCGATAAAAGCCAGAGGGTGAAACGCGTTAATAAGGATATTGTTCCTCTGCAACCAAGACTGTTTTCCCTTCGAAATGCAAGTCATGGTTGCTGTACCAGACACGCCACTGAACGGAAAGATACACTGATTACAGTTATTTTGATTTTTCTTCCCAAACTCTCTTTGTAGCCATGGGTCGCTTGTTAATGTAATTAAATACACAGAATAGTCTCTTACTTGTGCTTTGATTTCAACATTCCCGGACACCAAGTGAGGATGTTAAGCCTTTCGTACAACGAGAAACTCAGTTCTGCTCAGCGGGATCACGAGTACAGAAGCCGCCGCTGCTCCTGATTCCGCAAGCAGAAGTCAGCCGTGTCGTCGCAGTTACGGAGGCAACACATCAAAAGCGGCGCTGCGCCCGGCGCCTCTTAATGCAGGGCCGCGCGCTGACGTTCCCTCTGTGGTTACCCGGCAGCTCAAAGCGCTGCAGCAACACGGCGCCAATAACAGCCAGCCTTCCCTCTTACACGTCGCTCTGTCTTCTCCCCGTTCTCCACCTAGGTACCGACACTCCGCCCTTCCCCGTCTCCTTCCATCTATCTCTCTCGCTCTTCCTTTTCAACCTTACCTCCCTTTACAGCTGCCGTGACTCGCTAGCACACGAAGGTACTACACCGTTTAGGATGCCGCATGTGAGACTGCAGTACTGTTGCTGACTACACTGCAGATGTAGGGCGTAAAAGAAATGTACGGAGCAAATTGCAGGCCTCATTCCTCACACGTAGACGAAGAACTTATATGAACATGGGCCTGGACATAATCTGTTTCCATGTTAACAATCTTTTTCTCCAACTCATTAAGCAATGGAAACACACACGAACTGAACGCACCAGTATATCACATGCATCTCTTCCTCACAAAGGTTCAGTATGCCGTCCGTGATCGCAAGGGTTTAGGTCCGTAGAGCGTAAAGGCCAGCGAATTTGTCCATCTCTACCTATCCATCCGTCACAGAATCTGTTATTTAGAAGCCGACGGAGATTAACATTAAAATGAGGAGGTTCTCCATTGCGCATGAAATACATGTTTTGTTGCACAGCTAAAGCCACATCTGCTGAAAGATCAGGCAGGACCTTCTCTACGAAATTAGGACAACTTTGTCCGTTTAGCCTGGGTGGGAGAAAGTGACACCCTAGCAGTCACCAGCACTGGAAGAACAACTTTGCTCATAACTTGCTTCAAGAGTTACGTAAGCATTCACATCTATCCATAGATGCCAACTTTGAAAATATACAATACAATCTCCCTGAAAAGACGGCTCATCTGTGACCAGCTCCGTTGCACTAAAATCAGGGTTGTTGGTGGTGGCGGTTAATGTTTAACGTCCCGTCGACAACGAGGTCATTAGAGACGGAGCGCAAGCTCGGGTTAGGGAAGGATTGGGAAGGAAATCGGCCGTGCCCTTTCAAAGGAACCATCTCGGCATTCGCCTGAAACGATTTAGGGAAATCACGGAAAACCTAAATCAGGATGGCCGGAGACGGGATTGAACCGTCGTCCTCCCGAATGCGAGTCCAGTGTGCTAACCACTGCGCCACCTCGCTCGGTAAAATCAGGGTTGACACTTTGTTGAATGAGCCTTGCAGTAAAACCAGCTGCTGATAGCGCCTCCCCACGCTGCAAACGGTATGGATACAGCTGGCCCTCACATAACATTCGCCAGACAGTCATGTTGTCCACATTCAGAGTTGCAGCTACATGTCTTGTACTGACACTAGGATCGTCCTCAACTGTATGATGATATGATGAATTGCCGCCTTCCGTTGGAGTGTACTCGTCCTTCTAGACATCTCCCGCTCGTGAGTATGACGCATAATGGCCTATGTTCATTAAGACGACGATCAGTGGCTTCAGATGTTTTCCTGTCGGGGCACTGTCATCCTGGAAATCTCTCCCTGAGAGCGAGCGCTGCTGCATTCAGCTAACCCACACATCAGACGGGCGTCTGCCACCTCTGCACTTGTGTGCACTGCCATTGCACGAGCCAAGTCTTTGATTAGCTCGAATTGGTAACCCTGTGCTTGCAGTGGTCGTACTGATCTCTGAAACATTTGATGTTACCCACATGCCAACAGGGACATGTAAGACAAAACACTGGTGTCGCACAACGTAGCCGGACGTCACCAAGAGTTCATGTTCCCCATACTTCTAACGTTCTGTCCTTATGTGTTTCCCATGATTAATGAGTTGGAGAAAATGAGTTATAACATGGAAACTAAACATTTCCAGACCCATATTCATATAACATAATTTCTTTGTACCTCCAGGGGACTTCACCTAGAAGTAAGCTGGTGGCGACCGTGGGGCTCCGAGCTGGGTCTGACAATGCTTCCATTTACTTCGTTGGGTCAGGCTCCTTATTTCCCCTTCCCTGTGGGGCCTCCGTTGGCCAATTCTTTCTTTTTTCACCACAACGGTATTAGGTTTCGAGGCCCGAGGGTGTCTTTCCAATTTTGTTATTCCTATCTCTAACCCAGCTCCTGAGTGGAGCCCACTCCTTAAGAAAAGCCAGCAATCCTGTAAGCTGTGAGGGTAACACCGCACGTTGGACGAGAGGCCAGCACACTCTCTTCGTAAAAAAGTTAAACATGCTTTCAAGACAACAAGTAAGCCTCGGAAATAGAGGAGGAAACTTGTAGCAGCATTTGGTCCACTAGACCTGATCACATAGAAGTTCAAAATAAGTTCAATGTATGAGGAATGTGTCCTGCAATTTATGCCATACATTTTTGTTGCACCCTCAATACAGAGTGAACAAAAAATGTTACCCTTGGAGGTCGGCGTGCGATTCCTGTTCAAGGTTCAAGACAAGAAGTTCACCTAGCCAAACGAGATCGACTACGTTTTGAAAACACATTTACGAAAACAAGCAACTGGCAACACCGTAACAACCGCGCGGAGTGGCCGCGCGGTTTCAGGTGCTATGTCACTGATTGCGCGGACCGTTCACGCCAGAGCTTAGAGTCCTCCCTCGGGCATGGATCTGTGTGTTGTTCTTAGCGTAACTTTGTTTATGTAGTATGTAAGTCTAGGGACTGATGACCTCTGCAGTTTGGTCCCTCAGGAATTACCACACATTTAAGCATTTGAGCATTTGCAACACCGTCACATGGTGCAGCGCATCGTCAAAGAGTACAGAGGAATATACATCACCCCGCATTACCGTACCATCCGTCGTAGCTCAGAGTAGACTGCTGGGACATCGCACCCATATACACCATGGAGCTATGGTTCGAATGCTCGTCAGGTACAATTCTTATTTTTTAGATGTCCGTTTCCAAGTTCTCGTCGTTTATAAGTTTTATATCATTTTGTAATATGGCAACAGCCTATAACGACGCAGTGAGACCTACAAAACTGTATGCACGTGCGTACTAACCGAATGGTGCACAAGTATAACTAGTCCTGTCCAGTTCATGTAGGGTGGCTTTTCTATGGAGTACACAAAAGGCGAATTTGTTGATTTGCTTTTGGTACTAAGTGTAACTGATAAAGAAGCTGCTGCAGCTGCTGCCCTTGCTTATTCTGCACGGTTCCCCCAAAGGCGCCATCCGTATAAAAATGTTTTTCGTCACCTGTAGCAACGCCCTCGGGAAATCGGTGACTTCGTCCACGAATAATGCATAGTGGTTGTCTAATAACTAAACGTACTGGGCAAACAGAAAATCCGATTCTTGGAATCTTTCACCTTTCACCTGTCACCTTGACGAAGTATCCCGACAACCCCAAAAACATACGTTTTTCATATTAGGTGCATTGTGCTGCCACCTACTGCCAGGTACCCCATATCACCGACCTCAGTAGTCATTAGACATCGTGAGAGAGCAGAATAGGGTGCTCCGCGGTACTCACGGGCTCTACTACCAGGTACTCCATATGAGCGCCCTCAGCAGCCATTAGAATCCGTGAGAGAGCAGAAAAGGGTGCTCCGCGGTACTCATGGGCTTCGAATGTGGTCAGGTAATTGGGTGTCACTTGTGTCATACGTCAGAACACGAGGTTTCCACACTCCTAAATATCCCTAGGTCCACTGTTTCAGATGTGACAGTGATGTGGAAATGCGAAGGGACACGTACAGCACAAAAGCCTACAGGCCGACCTCGTCTGTTGACTGACAGAGACCGCCGTTGAAAGAGGATCGTAATGTGTAATAGGTAGACATCTATCCAGACCATCACACAGGAATTCCGAACTGCATCGGGATCCACCGCAGCTGCTATTAATGTTAGGAGGGAGGTGAGAAAAACTGGATTTCACGGTCGAGCGGCTGCTCATAAGCCGCACATCACGCCGGTAAATGCCAAACAACACCTTGCATGGTGTACGGAGCGTAAACAACCGACGATTGAACAGTGGAATAACGTTGTTTTGAGTGACGGATCACGGTGAATATTGTGGCAATCCGATGACAGGGTTTGGGTATGGCGAATGCCCGGTGAACGTCATCTGCCAGCGTGTGTAGTGCCAACAGTCAAATTCGGAGGCGGTGGTGTTGCGGTGAGGTCGTGTTTTTCATGGAAGGGACTTACACCCCTTGTTGTTTTGCGTGGCACTATCACAGCAAAAGCCTACATTTGATGTTTTGAGGAACGTCTTGCTTCCCAGAGTAAACAGCAATTCGGGGATGGCGATCATTCAACATGATTAAGCACCACATCATAATGCACGCCCTGGTTACACGACAGTAACGTGCCTGTAATGGGCTGTCTTGCACAGGTTCCTCACCACAATCCTATAGAACACCTTTGGGATATTTTGGAACGCCGACATTGTGCCAGCCCTCACCGACCGGCGTCGATACCTCTCCTCAGTGCAGCACTCCGTGAAAAGTGGGCTGCCATTCCCAAAGAAACCTTCCAGCACATGATTGAATGTATGCGTGCGAGAGAGGAAGCTGTCATCAAGGCTAAGGGTGGGCCGACGCCATACTGAATTCCAGTATTACCGATGTCCGGATACTTTTGATGTCCGGATACTTCTGATCACATAGCGTACTGCGAGGAAGTTCTAAATATCTCAGAGACAGGCTTTGAAGTCCTGCGCGACGAAAAACTGTATCCATATCATTGCACGTTAACTCAACAGCGGCCAGAGATCTGCATTCGACGAGTACAGTTTTGTGAATGGCCTTTACACCAAATCTCCAATTAACGAACATTTTATAAGCAACGTATATGGAATGGAGTGACGAGTCTAGCTTCGGCATAAACGTGTGGGCTGGCGTCGTGGGAGGAGCGCATTTGGGCCCTTACCCATTGCCGTAAAGCTTGAATGCTCGCTTGTACCTTACATTTGTTTGCAATGCTTCACTTTGCCTGAAGCATTAGAAAACGTCCCACTCTGTTTTCGGTGACATCTATGGTTTCAGTATGATAGCGCATAACCACACTTGCGAGTGAATATGAATAACTATCTATTTAAATGAAGCGTTTCCAGGTAAATGGACTAGTCGTGGATGTCCAATGTTCTAGCCTCCACATTCCTCGAACTTTAATCCACTATATTTTTATTTCTGGGGACACTTAAAGGAACAAGTTTATAGTACTGCACTTACGGATGTACAAGACGTAACAGCTCGTGTCATGCTGCTTCAGCATGGTGGATAAATGGCTGTTGCGTAATATTCGGCGAAGTATGATCCAGCTAGTAGAGATGTGTTAATAAATGCAAGGTGTTCGCTTTGAACATCTGTAAGTCAAACATTGCTCGTAAGTGTACGTACTGACTCTAAGAAGATGGGCCTGGACATCAAACGTAAAGAATGGAATTATTGTGTGTAGCATCACGTACCCTCTAGTATAGTTTAGTTACTGTTAGTGGATACAGTAACATAGTCTGTATGTACTGAGATAAAAGAATATTATATTATTATTCTCTTTATTTGTGTCATGGACAAGACAAAGAGGTCGTTTACGTTCTTAAGAAGTTCATGTAATATCTTAAAGCTTAAATAAAAGTAACCGTAACAGAAATAAATTTACCACTTACTGCTTTGTGGAGGTGTATATTGGATACAATTTGATGCTTTAATTGAAGAAAAAGAAATGGCGCGAATGCGAATCGAACTTGTCCACTGCTGCATATTCGTTTCCCATGGCACTGTCTCGTCTCACTGATCTAATGGGACAGTCAATTCTCAGAGCAGAATTCATGTTACCTGTTCTTGGCCGCAGTTACAACGTTGCCAAATCCACGTTTTATCAATCGCATTTAACCTATCGATGGGACTACGTTTTGCTACATACACATTTGCCTTGAATTATAGTGAGGAAACACATGGTTGTAGCCGAGTGCAACTTTGACCAGGTAAGGAAAGCTAATAAATTACTACGTAAAAAATCATTTATTGTCTATAGGAACCAGTTGTTTCACTGTGACAGAACGCTGTATTTGGTACCATTGTTTATGTACAGGCAGTTTTAGAACCCATCATACGGTCATGAACAATCATGCCGCCGTGTGTGAATCGAGTAATTTAGCACAACAGTATAACGTCGCCTCAGGAAATACCTAGAGAAACTACCGCTGTATGACTATTATATAAAATCAGTTCTATAGCTTGTATTACCTCAACTAAAACCCCTGGTAGTAAATCAGTACATTTTCCTTCACTAAACTTAAGCAGTTAACCACTCTCACTTTCTTAAAAATATATATTTCTCTGGGCATTACATTATACCTCTTTCGCTTCTCCATATCTCTGTAGCAGATGTCGATGTTAAGTATTTCCAAAAGACTTATATTTCCCGCCAATTTGGTTACTTGGTCAGCGAAATGCTAATGTAATCGAAACGTCTTCTTAATTTTAATTTGGTATGTTTTACCATTCCTGTTTACGTTTTTAGTTCACGTCCCAAATTTACTTTCTGCTTGTATGAACAGGAAACATGTTGTTTACAATCTAAAACGACACACAGAGATACTAAGAAAAGCAGACAAAGGCAATATAATAGTGTTCATGAATGAAAAGGAGCCCATAAACAAAATGTTAGATTTTTTGATGTGTGACAACTTCATCAAGAGGTTCAGTGATCCAACTGCAACGTAAGATAAATATTCAAGAGACACTAACTACATTAGAAGCACATTTGCATAAGGCCAGAGAAAATAAATTAAAAAGGAAATTTCAAAAGCACCTAATCTAAATTCCTCACCTAATGTGCACAAAAAATATTTCTATTACCTTAAGATTGGCTCCATCCTATCACCTAGCCTTACACACTCACACCTACACACACACCCAACCACCCACACACCCACCCACCCGCCCACCCACACACCCAACCACACACACACACACACACACACATACACACACACACACACACACACACACACACAGAGAAAGTGAGAGATAGAGAGAGAGAGAGAGAGAGAGAGAGAGAGAGAGAGAGAGAGACATTACCAGCTACACACAGCGTTGAAACGATAGGAACCAAGAAAGTTCCAGGGAAGTAATAAATAGGATCAATAACATAGACATACCACATATGACAAGTTTTATATCAGTGTATACTCGCATTCCAATCAGCAACATCATATGAGGACCAAACCAACAGGGGAACATACCATCCCAAAAACTGAAAAATAAGATAAGACAGCACAAAATTACTTTGTATTCAATATAGGGTTTCACTCACAACACAAAGGACCGATGAGAGGATCACCATTTAGTAACATTTTAGTCAATATATTTGTGAAAAGCCTCGAAAATGTCTTAAGACAACTAATAAAGAAAATGGATTACAAATTAATATACTTATCACATAACATGCCTTATTAATTAACCATACTCAAACAAAAGTGCTGTTTTATTAAATAAATAATTTTCAACACAGAATTCATTTTGATTGGAGGCAGAACCCGGCAAGACACCAAACTTTCTGGATACAAATGGCAACCAAGACAGCATTTCACAACCGCCACAAGCCCTACCATTCATAATCAGTAAAACTATTCATGGACATTCAAACAAGAAATCTTCCGGGTCATGCTTCATAGATGGAACAGATCACTCACAAACAAACAGAATTACAACGCAGGATCTACAAGCAAGAAAATTAGTGGTGGGGAATAAGGTTATCTTTCCCATTTAATAGACACACTGAACCAAAAACATATAAATGTTAATTGAATAAACATGTTGAATGGTGACAATAAAGAAGAGCTCAATACACTGGCAATGACCATACACAGGACACATCAGAGTAAAAGTCTACACAACACAAAATGACATTTACCCACAATAATAAAATATTTTACGGAATAGGATACATTTTGTATTTATAAAAACAGAACTACAATTGACATACAGATGAAAACAGTAAAAACTCCCAGGTAAATTCAGCACATCAAGCTCATCGGAAATTACGTGGAATTCTTGTCTGTCAGCGTATATAGGGAAAACATGCAACGATCTATACTCAGAATATCTCAACGCTCTAAACGTGGCAGCTCCCTTAACACATATGCTGACCACTTAATATCCTACAACCATCACCCAACTAAAACAGGTTAAATTTAAAAATACAAAAGTTCAGTTACAGTCTACGCTGTAAACTCTCAAAAGAAGAAAAATTCCACACACAAACAGCATTGTCAGAAGGAAATCCCATTGTAAAGGACTACACTAAACTACGCCTACTACACAGTTTGACACATTTCAGGAACACAGCCACGCAGAGAAACAAAAAAAAAAAAAAGTAAAAGTTTGGCGCAAAACTGATAATGGAAATAAGTGAACGTCAACAAGAAATAGATATGCAGCAGCAAAATAATTGCATTTTGTACAGTGAAAAAGTGTAACTTTCGACTGGAATTTAAACAAACCGTACCGTGTTTGTGTGTGCGTTCCACAACAGATAAACTTGCAAATGAAAACGGGTATTTCGAAACTAACTCTGAGTAATCGAGAAATGTAGTCTCGCAATATTTTAGCGAAAGAACTGCGTTCATAGATTACGTGATTTGTTTATTCGACAAATCAAAATCACAGTAACGTCGTTTAGTAGCCATGACAAGCTACCAGTAACTCTTTCGTCATCATAATTATTGCTTTGAATGTTTTTGCGTTTATGGAAGGGAATCAGTATACCACTGATAATGCCACGAAGAAGGTGTAACACGTTTTGGCACCTATAAATAATGATCATTCTCCGTAACCAGCAGACCTGAATTCCCATAATTTTGAACGAATTTTGTTGTTTTTAGACAAAAGATTTGTTTGGTGCAGATCTTACCGCAAAGCCCTCTTGTTGTATCTCTCTTCATCTTCTACATTACTGCTGTGACACACATTAAACTAATTATCGCTGCTTTCTATACTCAAGTCTTATTCCGTCTTACAGCTACACTACCCATTAAAAAATTAAACATTTCTTAGTGCCTCAGGGTGTATCCTATCCAAATATCCCGTATTTTAGGTGAGTTTTGCCGTAAAGCTATTTTGTTGTCGATTCGATCCGCATCTCTTCATTACTTATCCGATGTACCCAAATAGGTTTTAGGTTTCTAATACAAAGCAAATTTCAAAAGCTGCTGTTCTCTTTTTGTCCTTTCCTTTTGCTTAAATCTTCTACTAACTATTGCTATTAATTACTGTTCATGAGTAAATTATTTTTCATCATATTCATCACTCCTCCCGATTCTGAATTACGGCTAACAATATTACTAATGGATGCATTTATCTTTCCAGATCTTTTCTACCAGCAGCTAGATGTCTTCAGTTTCCTTCGACTCGTGCATTGTCGTGTTAGATGGCCAGAACAAATGTATCTATATTGACGCATCATTTCCATTACAATCAAGAGTGGAGACAGCGGTAGTTGCTGTGCTTTTTAGTTCCTCTTATTTCTATTTTCCCCAGGAATAAATACTATTTATGTGACCTGCGTTGCTAATAGTACTGCTCTTTAGCTACTGACTAACAATGAAAATATCACATAACTATCACTTATACATTCTTTCTGTCCTGTAGTTTGTTCTCCGACTAAATACCTAGGTCTCGGTGATGTGATAAACATTAGTCGCCCATCGCTTTGAAGTCTTGATAAACTCGTTCAGCTTGTTTCTCACCGACGTCATAACTAATTTTTAGGGAAGAAATAAAACTTCTGTTGAAACAATGCATCTTGAGACTCATCATCATCTGTAGATTCTTCAACTGCAGGTCCTATGTATTAGGTAAGATCATAGTACCAACCTTCCTGAATGATGTCCAGCCTCTATCCACCTTACAGTCATTTTTAATTCAAATTTGTAATCGAATATCATGTTTGGAAATGTCGAGCCGAACAAACATGCTATCTTTCAGTTTAACGTCTGATAGATAAATTTCTTACGGAGACGCTTGTAACATTCTACATATTTGACTAAGTCTTTCGACAAATATTTGCTTAATCCCAAAAGTAATATATACGGGATGTGATAGTGTTTTATTCTCACAGACGAGTTCTGGCACAGAAAATTCCGAAAATATCTTGCAAGCCAGTTCATTCCGAAACTATGCTGATACCTTGACACTGTCCCATCTTTTATTTGAAACTGTATGTGAAGTGCACTGTGTGATCAAAACGAAACTGGTCCTGAAAATGTTTCATACACCTTAAAATAGGCTGCCCAGCTTACACCATCTGCCATATTTGTGGATGGTGTAAATGGGTTGCCCGTATTAAGGTGCATGGAATATTTTCAAGGCCGGTTCTGTTTTGCCCACATTCTATATCATTAAATTCACTAAAATTTTCATGTTAATATTACGTTTTACTTGAAAATTAAAAACTGTAAGTATTAGACGCACTGATTGTATACGTATTTTCAATGTTGGCGTGTGTAAAATGTGTGCGACTAGTGCAGACTCATCTTGATGTTGATGTTGATTATAAGAACCAACTCGCGGGCAACCCTGAACTTGAGGCCCCATCAGACGCCTGCATTACCATTAATCACTCTATGGAACACTACTGAGTTTGTACAAATTCTTCCTATATCTGGATATCGCTCTAAACCGGCTGCTTTCCAGCTTACCACTTACCATTAGCCCTGATGTGGAGGACACTGTTTTGTTATTACCATTCAACTTGACTGTAATTAGTCCATAATTTACGGCTTTTACATAACGCACAGTGTAATGCATAGGGGCGAACATGATCATTTTCATGTTCATATTACATATCAACAGACAAACGTACGATGTCTCTGAGCAGTCCCCGCGTCCCGAGGTCAAAACAGTTTGTCGTATTTATTTAGAGTACTTCTACCTAAAAACTACGTATCTACCGAGTTTGTACGTGTACAATAATACATCGCACCGACATCGATACCTTTCCACTTCCTCCTACGGTCTTGCGGAACATTTCAGGAGTTACACTTTGAAACTTTTCCTCAAAATAATTTACGAACGCTTCATTGGTCTCGCACAGACGTAGAATCACAAGGTACTTGATTATTTTTCTTAAAGATTTGTCCATAATGGCAAGGTTCGGACTGTGATGTGGCTAATTCATTGTTTCTGAACCGCGACCAATGCAGCGGCGTCGAAGTATTTCATCAGGCAATTCACGCATCTGAATAGAAGAGTGTACTGGAAATCATTCCTGCTCTAACCACACAGGAGCCATGGTTCCCTTGTTCCCGAACTGATGTGTTAACCATGTTTCAACATATCCATATAAGAATTTACAATCACGTTTGTTTAAAAAAAAAACTGTGGTCCGAATAGGGTTAGTGGTGACATCCGTTTTTATGTCACAATATGATGTAGCTCCTAAAAACTCTTGCACTTATTGGGGATTTTACTAAAGCAAGAAAATCACATTCTCCTGTATGAACTGTGGTATGTCACATGACCATTAATAAATAATACTCTTGAGCGAGGTGCGGCATTTGAAAACATTGTCAACAAATCACAGCAGCTACAAACAGCTCCGTGACGATGTCAGACTATTTGTTCACAAACATCAGTCAATCCTTTCGTTATCAGCACCTTTCGTAAAACCAGTTGTATCAGTAAAAGAGCAGATTATCTCCTCCAACTGTATAAAATCAGGAGGGATAAGGTGACATCTGGGATAAGTTTTATTACGAAGGTACTTCACCTTTCATAACGCACCCTTGTTTCGGCATTCTTATGAAGACAAACCTTGTAGATAGCTGACCTTACTCCTATAGTGAATTTACAACGTTTCTGCCAACGTGATGGAGACTACAAGCTAAACTCATTCGCGCCGTTGTCTTGGGATACGATGCAATCATCCGCGAGTTATACGCCGCAGTGCTGTACAGGAGACGGCAACTGCACGTGGTTTCACGTGTCAGCCACCCACGCCCGCGGCGCCCGCAGTAACAGGCTACAGGTTGCCCCCATTGTGCCGCCGCGGCAGCCCCTAAGCTATTGTGCACCAGAATCTCCTGGGGCGCGCATCTTCGCTTTGCTGTGGCCGCACCAGCACAATGTGCTCTGCGGGATGTTTGCCATGTTCCCTGCAGGGGCTCTATACACGCCTATCACCAGAATATACAGTAATATACTTCCTCATTAAGGTCCCCACAATCTACATTTGCTTCTCTATTGTGCAATTCACACTTAAGTTATTTCCCCACGTTATTTCTCTACCGTTGCACTCTGGAGTAGCGCCCGGGAAAAAGAAACACTTAAATCTGTCCGTACGAGCTGTGATTTCTCTTATTTATTGCGATGATCATTTCTCCCTTTGTAATTCGGTGGCAATAACCTATTTTCACGTTCAGAGGAGGAAGCTGGTGACTGAAATTTCGTGAAAAGATCCCGCCGCAACGAAAAACGCCCATACGGCACAACGGTACTCTAGCAGGGGAAGAACAAACGTCGTGTAGGCAGTCCCTTTAGTAAATCGGTTATATATTCAAAGCGTTCTATCAATAAAATACAGTCATTGGTTTGACTTC
Source organism: Schistocerca piceifrons (assembly GCF_021461385.2). Taxonomy (NCBI): domain Eukaryota; kingdom Metazoa; phylum Arthropoda; class Insecta; order Orthoptera; family Acrididae; genus Schistocerca; species Schistocerca piceifrons. Next base: position 70,543,967 of record NC_060144.1, on the reverse strand, counting down.
CCCACAAAATTATCTGTGCGATCGTTTGAGCTAAGTTGCTCGTAATTGTAATTCCTAAGTATTTAGTTGAATTGACACCCTCTACATTTGGGTTATTTATCACGTAACCGAAATTTAAGGGAATTTTTGTTTCGTCCTCATATGAATAACTTCATACTTCTCGTTATTCGGAGACAATTGACACTGTTCCTACAGTAAAGATATCATATCTAAGTCATTTTGCAATTCATTTTGACCTTACGATGACTTCACTAGACGGTATACCACAGCATCATCTGCAAACAATCTAAGGGGACTGCTGAGATTGTCTCCTAAACGGCCTGTAACATTTATTTGGCTATCGCCTCATACCACTTTGGTTTCACTCGATGATTTGCTGTCGACTGCTACGTACTGTGACATTTATGACAGGAAATTACGAATCCAATCGCACAACTGAAACGATACTCCAAAAACACGCAGTTTCACTAAAAAGCTGTTGTGAGGAACGGTATCAAAAGCCCTTTGGAAATCGAATCGATAGCACCGATTATTTCCTGCGAAAAGGAGCTGGTCGTGTTCCAAAAGATCTATATTTTCTTAATTCACGATGACGGTATATCAGTATTTAATACTTTCATTCGATTTTGAAATATCTGATCGTGTAATTTCTTTGTCTCCATAGGCTTAATATGACATATGTGTCACCACGTTCTTTGGTTAAGTACATATGCAAATGTTTATTCATATTTCCTGTACGTTTGTCTCACTGAAATGAATCAATGCATGTAAATTTCAATTCTGTGTTATGTTTAAATGCTGTTAGGTCAAAATAGAGTTTGGATCGTTGGTTCATGCGTAATACACGTAGATTTGTACTTTTGTACTTGTAAAAACTGGATGGAAGTCCCTCCACTACGAAACCCGCATGGGTGGCTTTCGCGGTCCAACTGCAAGGAGTCTTCGTCGTGGAGTCAGTGGATGGCTAGCTTACAACCTGTTCACATCTAATGATCTGAAGGAGACAAGGAAAGCAGCAAAACTAACAAAGCCTTGGATATGGAATAATACTGGCTAGTTACTGATGCCATTTACTTGTTGGCTATGAGTCACAATGATATGTTTCGGTGATGACATTGCTATCCTGAGTGAAAGTGAAGAAGAATTAAATGATCTGCTGAACAGAATGAACAGTCTAATGAGTACACAGTATGGTTTGAGAGTAAATTGGAGAAAGACGAAGGTAATGAGAAGTAGTAGAAATGAGAACAGCGAGAAACTTAACATCAGGATTGATGGTCACGAAGTCAATGCTACCTAGGCAGTAAAATAACCAATGACGGACGGAGCAAGGAGGACATCAAAAGCAGACTCGCTATGGCAAAAAAGGCATTTCTGGCCAGGAGGAGTCTACTAATATCAAATACCGGCCTTAATTTGAGGAAGAAATTTCTGAGGATGTACGTCTGGAGTACAGCATTGTATGGTAGTGAAACATGGACTGTGGGAAAACCGGAACAGAAGAGAATCGAAGCATTTGAGACGTGGTGCTATAGACGAATGTTGAAAATTAGGTGGACTGATAAGGTAAGGAATGAGGAGGTTCTACGCAGAATCGGAGAGGAAAGGAATATGTGGAAATCACTGATAAGGAGAAGGGACAGTTTTGTGGCGGTGTTCGTAGCGACAAACACTTGGCTGTGGAAATGGCTTACGAAGTCACCGCCACACTTTTAATAGCGGGCCGACCGGTCCGCTGGAACAGTGAACAGAAAGATGAAAGCCCAAACACTCAGATTAAATAAAAGTCGGTACTTATCTTTATTCACTAAGATACAAAAACAAGGTCGTGAACTCCGTGTCTACAGAAATTTGTCTAGTTCAAGTCGGAGCGGCTAGGTCAGCGTCGGCTGACGACAAACAACAACTCTGCTGCGATGAACACACAACTGACTAGCAAGTACACAATTCGGTGGCGAGTACACAACTGAGCGGCGAATGCAGAACTGTCCTAGCGCTCGCGACTCCAGCGCTTAAGAAGCCAGAAGCCAGCGGTGGCGCGCGCAGACTTGCGGCGATTTCCTGTATCGCTGGCGCTGCTTATGCGGACGGCGTCCGGACTTTGATGCTGCCAACCTTTTGGCAGCGGGCTCGGGTGGCATTACTGCCTAGGATATAACAGACAGGATGATAGGACATCTGCTAAGACATGAGGGAATACTTCCATGGTACTAGAGAGAGCTGTAGAGGGCAAAAACTGTAGAGGAAGACACAGATTGGAATACGTCAAGCAAATAATTGAGGACGTAGATTGCAAGTGCTACTCTGAGATGAAGAGGTTAGCACAGGAAAGGAATTCGTGGCGGGCCGCATCAAACCAGTCAGTAGACTGACGACCAAAAAAAAAAAAAAAAATGAGTCACAAGAACCAGGCACCAAGAAGATAATTGACAGAGCCTTGACCTCAAGAGCCATGAGTACATTTGCCGCCTTTCCTTCTGGCATAGAAGATCGCCACTTCCATCAGCTTAATGTCAGATAAAACTATAGTGGCTTAATTGTTTGCGTAGTCCAGTTCTTCACTTTGTGTTGGATAATAATCGTTCTCAGTTCAACTTACCGTCGAAACCCCGAATCACTCTGAATCATTTGTTAATCATTTTACTTAGTGTCTTATTATATTAAACTAAAAAGTATTTATTGTTTTGATAGTCCTCATTAGCTTTTGTGGAGTACTAAACTTAGTATTATGCTAGTTTGCTTCTGAAATACTCAGACGTTAATTATCATGAGTGAATAGCTGAAGTTTTGAAAAAGTATACACGGAAAGTAAAGAATTAATTGCTTCATTCGAAGACCTCTACTTTATATAAAAAATAATGGAGTGAAACAGAGATCGTAACAAATAGTTATTAGCCATTGCATTTCAAGGACGAACATAACGAACATCTGCCTCATAGGTTTATAACAGTGTTATAATTCATGTATTTGCATTTAAAAGTGTTCCCATATTGTGTCTTGCCAAAAGTGTTCAGTCAACTGATAGAATAGTATATGGGTCCCCCTTGACAAATATTGAGGCCGTATTACTCGTAAATCATTATTGCAGAAAAAAGACATATGATGAACAGCAAACATTTTGATATCTTTTATGTTATTTAAAGATTAACTAGCTACAACTGTTCAGGTCATAACAAATTCAGGGACCGCATATTCCACTTTATCAAAGGAAGTATGCTTTCCCTTTGAAAATATATACGGACCACATCAGTCAATATAACCATTTAAAGATCAATTCTATGGTCACGTTTTTCTACAGTTAATTAGTAAAAGCTCCGCAAGTCCCGGATTAGTTGAGCACTTCCCTTCCTAAACGATTTTTGTAACGAATGTTAGCTCGCTTTTCGGAATTCAGAAAGTACATGTTACTGAGAGACATCTTGTTGCCAGAATACTTTACGTCTAGACCTGTGCTGCATATGACAAATTGCTGTCCGAAACTTACTAGATTGAGCTGCTGTTTCGTGTTCTATTTGTAACACAGTGTTAGTACCGAGTAAACTCATATACAGGAGTTAATTTTCTTGATGAAAAGCATAAACACTTGGTACCAATTTGCCTAGTTAGGCCGGCGATTGTTCTTTCGTTTACGTCATTACAGTTTACTTTAAAACTACCGTAGCCTTGGGTTGAATCTCACTAGCCCTACTACTGCTCCATATCAAATCATAATTTTCAGATGAGGAAAAACATTTCAATATTCTTATCCATTAGTACACGGTCACAATAATTTAAATTTCTTTCATAGGAGAAATACACTAATTAGCTCACATATTATGACCACTACCCACCATGGCGTTGGATGCCACTTGGTGACGTTGCTGGCATGTGACACGGTAGCGAAAGTATGTAAGCGGAGCAGACACGGACGGAGAATCTGCAATAGCGAAGATATGGGCTGTAAACGAGGGTATCCAGATTATTATTACGCGGAGCCTGTGGACAAGTATCTCGAAAACGACGAAGCTGGTCGAATGCTCACGTGTACTGAGGTGAGCATCTACCAAAAGAGATAGAAGGATAGTGAAACTACCACTAGGCACTAAATGGCTGGACGTCCAAGAGTCTTCACGCAGTGTGGGGTTCGGAGGCTTGTTTTCTCTGTAATGTATGATATACTGTGATCTTGCATCTGCCGAGCGAGCGCAATGCTGGTACATGCACAAGTGTTTCGGATAACACCGTTCATGGTACACTGTTGAACATGGAGCTTCGCAGTAGACCACTCCGATGTTTTCAAATGTTGAGCCAACATCGTCAATTACGATTGCGATGGCCATGGGAATATCGGAATTCGACCAATGGAAACATGTCGGCTCTTCGTGAGTCATATTTTTGCTACACTAGGTTGATGGTCGTCTTCACAAACGCCGGCATCGGGGTCAACGACAGTTCGAAACGTGCAGCGTGTCTCGGACGCAGATTGGCGGGAGCTGTATTATGCTGTAGGAGACATGTCCAGCGTTTTCGTGGGACCTGTGGTAGCAATCGAAGACACGCTGACAGCTGCAAACTATCTGCATCCCTTCATGCTTGACGTCTTCCCTGACGGCGATGCAAACTTCCATCAGCGTAATTGTCCGTGCCTCCGGTGTTACAGTGGTCTGAGCACCATTCTAGAGAACTCACGTTGATATATCGGTGACTACATTCACTTAATATAAATCCTATGGAACCCGTCTGGGTTGCTAACAGGCGCCGCCACCACGTACGCAAATCAGCGGCCCATTATTGACGTGAATTACATGACCTGTGCACAAACATCTGATGTCACACACCTCCACAAACCTACGAACAAATTGTCGGAGTCCTGATATCCAGAATCAGTGATGAATTTCATTCCATAACAAACAAGCTATTATGCAGGTGGTCATTATGTATTGGATCATCAATGTAGTAACAACAAATCGCTATAGTAATAGTAGCCGGAAATGTTATAAATAGACCGTTATGGTTCAAATGGCTCTGAGCACTATGGGACTCAACTGCTGAGGTCATTAGTCCCCTAGAACTTAGAATTAGTTAAACCTAACCTAAGGACATCACACACATCCATGCCCGAGGCAGGATTCGAACCTGCGACCGTAGCGGTCTCGCGGTTCCAGACTGCAGCGCCAGAACCGCGCGGCCACTTCGGCCGGAAGACCGTTATGCATAATAGGTAATGCATAATTTTCAATTACAGGATACGTTTCAGATTTCTACTGCAAATTGACGTAGGTGACGTGGGTGTGCAATTCTATTACCGTTCTTGAGTACTGTTGTGCTGCGTGAAACTGTCAAGTTTTTAGGTACAGATCTGTTATCGAGCGAGCTGTTATATGTGATTGTTAAGTATGGTGTCATTGAAAGGAACATAACTGGTAAGCGAAATTAGAATTATATGTTAATACCTCCAGCTACGGACGGGCGTTGATATATATCAACGGGGACAGGTGAAAATGTTTGGTTCGTCCAGGACTCGAACCCGGGATCTCCTACTTACATGGCAGACGTTCTATCCATCTGAGCCACCGAGGGCACAGAGAATAGTGCGACTACAGGGACTAACTCCCGCAAGACTCCCGCGAGACCCACATTCTCACCTTGTATGCCTACATACTACTTTCGTAGTGTCCCTACGCAACACACTCATTACTCGTGGAAGACATTCTTATCAAGTCCCGTAAGAGTTCGGGTAACACGTGTGCATCCGCACAGAGGAAGAAGGTCATGGCCGGTATTTCCAGAACTATATACTTATATGGATATGGTGTCTGTTCTTTCGGGCATGTCCGAATGGACACCATTGGTGACCTCCAACCGTCTAGAGCGAAATGAGAACTATATATTAATACCTTTTGCCGCTGATGGTCGTTGATATATATCAACGTGGATAGGTGAAAATGTTTGGCTCGTCCAGGACTCGAACCCGGGATCTCCTACTTACATGGCAGACGCTCTATCAATCTGAGCCACCGAGAGCACAGAGTAAAGTATGACTGTGGGGATAATCTCGCGAGACCCACATTCTCACCCTATATGTCTACACATTGAGCCGCGGTAAAATTTGCTGTATTGAAGAGCGCGCCGCAGGGCGTTGTGTGATACGCAGTCGCCTTCCGTTTCTGGCGGTGGCGCCGCTGTGGCAATCGCCGCTTTGGTGTCTCCCTCTGGTGGAAAGGGGAAAGGTAGCCTGTTCCCGTGCATTTAAGGGGCGCTATCAGCTGGGTAAAAAAAAAAAAAAAACCTGGGCACACGGTGAGTCGGAGTGAGTCTGCTCAGTTGGACAGCCGGGTCAGTGTGGGGCAGTCAGTGTCTGTCTGTCGTCCGGAGTGCTACTATGTGTTAGGCCGCCAGTCTGTTCGAGTTGCTCGGGCAACGGTCACGGGCGGTTGGATTGATCGGTTGGTCGGTCGCCCACTGAGGCACAAGATGACTTGTCCGCCTTGAGCGTCGGCGCATGTGAGATCGCCACGTGAGTCCAGCGGGCCGCGGCGTATAGCGAGGGGTAGTGGCTTCGCGGCCGACAAGAGAGCAACAGGAGTCAACACACGACGTCGGTCTGGCCGGTGTGAGCTGCGACGCCGTTAGACGGGAGATCGGCGCGCCTTCCTGCGTCCGTTGAAGCGGCTGGCAGCGAACGGATCGGGAGAGCGTTTTGAGGTTCTTCGCCAGGTCTTCGCCAGAAATCGCAGTTATTAGAAGTTAAGTGATTCGTGATATGTTGTTTCGTTTGCTTCTTAAATTCTACTTGTTTTCTTGGTCAGTCTCTCGTCCCGAGCTTGCTCGTTTGTCTCTCGTCTGCATTTGTTAGGCAGTCTGTCTGTCTGTCTGCCGTACGTTAATAGCTGCCTCTGTCATGTTTGTCGGATTCGGTGTTACGAATTTATTGCTTAAGGTGTAAAGGCCGAATTCCTGAAATATGTTTTTATATTGCCTATAATCTTGCGAGGTGGTATATGTGTAATGTTGAGCATGTTGGTACATTTTATGTAAAACTGCATTTCATGGATTTTATTTAAATGGTCATTTTAGCATATAAAGTTGCCACCCTTCCACCGTAAGAGTTCTTTTAAAAAACAAGTTGCACTTTCGGTGGCAAACAGTTTTTAATGTGAGTGTTTTGTACCATTTCCATCCCTCTTACGGGGTGCATAGTTTATGTGTTCGTGTGAGTTGTTACAATTTTTAGTTTAAAGTATTCTGGTGTGTTGCAGATTTGCACCAGTGTAGTCTCTCAGAGGCTGTTGTGAGCGGTTGTGACCCGTTAAAAGGGAATGGCAAGGTTCTCAGACCGAAAGCTTATACTAAAAAAAAAAAAA